>NC_082662.1:104852434-105162434 GCF_025265405.1 Mesoplodon densirostris | reverse complement strand
GTTTCAAAATTTCTGAATAACCCACCACTCCTCATGTCAAAATCTATCATTCTCGGTGGGTTCACATTTATTTTCCACTGGTGACAAACTAATGCAGGCATAGCCCTGTTCTAGATAAAAATTGGCCACGCAGGTGAAATCCTGCTGACTTCTATCTCCCAGCCAATATTTGGATTTGCTGGAGCCTGAATTAACACCGGGGTCTCAATAGGGACTCTTAGGACTTGGTGATTGTTATTAATAGGCATAATCTTTCACCTTAAAGAACAAAGGGCAGGATTTTTGAGTTATTTTCAGCCATATGATAATGATAAATGAATATGGGGTTTATTGAAGAAATGCTGGGTTTGTGACAGGGCGTTTGCCAGGTAAACCAAATCCTAGATAGCGAGCACAGCAACTCTGGTTATTAAGGCATGGACATCTCTAAATCTCCGAAGTTTTGAGGGGGTTGGTGAGAGCCCTTACTGGTGTCAAAGAAGGGCCTCCCCTTCATCTGCAGGGCTAGAGGAATCTTAACTCTTCCAGAGGGGCCATAGTAGCTGAACCCAACGTAAGGTACATGAAGAATACCTGGTAGGGATGCAGGCACAGAGGAGATGCTCGTGCCAGCTTCTCACTGATGCTATATTGAGCCCTGAAATGATTCCCATGGAAACTGGTGTGCCTTGTCCATCTAATGAACCAGTCACCTTTGGGATCCTTGGGTTTAAATGGCCTTTATCCTTTTCAAAGAGGCAGTGTCTACAACTTCTTCCTTTCCAGGCTAGCTCCAGCCACTTTCCCCTTATCTTCCTCAAAGGGGGAAGCTGAGCTTCTGGGAAGAGGTCCAGGGTCTGGGGTCTCAAGGCAGTTTTAGAGACATTGGGTCATGGCTGCTCTTTGCCTCCATCTATTATCTAAAAATGTAGACTTTCCAGGTTGCCCAGGGTGAGCAGTCAAAAGCTGGGAAGTGAAGGTATGGCTGCAGGGAGGGGAAAATGGAGGGAAAGGCTCCTCCATCCTGTATTGGTCCCCACCATCCCCTCGGGCAGTCTTAATCCTGCCTTCCTGTCTGTGCCTGAAGAGTCCCCAGACAGCCTGAGCTCCCCCAGCACCCCAGCCAGCCTGCCCTTTTCACCTCCCCTGCCACTGGCTTTTCTGTAAGAAGAAGCCTCACCCTGAGCAGAACACGGAGTTCTGTCCCAGAGTCTGGGAGGCAGCCGGTGGGTGTGGAGGGGGAGGGCAGTCAGAGCCGGAAGTGAGGAGGAAAAAGGAAAAGGGACTCTTTGATTCCTCCCTTATGAACCCTGGCTCCCACCCGTTGTCAGAGAGCTGACGTGACAGGGCGGTTAAATGACATCTTGCTCGCCACATTTGGTGACCCTTTGTAATCCCCCTGACTTGGCTTCTCTGCTTTGAGACCACTACCGCCTACAGTGCATTTACTGAGAGCCAGTGGATATCAGGCACTGTGCTAGGCACACAGGCTGAGAGTTTATGCTCTGCTGGGATCCACCGTCCAGGAAACAGGGAACAGCTATTGTGGGCGTGCTACAGTGGGTGACGGAAATATAAAATCTCCCCTCTGAGAACTGGAAACACGGCATCTTCAAACAATGGTTACCTTTCTCCTTAGAGGGGCCCCAGCTACCTCTTCCCATGATGCCACCCAGGCACGTGGGGTGGGGAAGGGGGGCTGTTGAGACTGTGCCTTCTCTGTTGATTGATGGTGTTCCCATCATATCATCCTGCCTGTCCACTTGGGTCCCCACAGGTGAAGGTCAGCAGGCTGGACCGCTTGCCCTGCAGGACCTCTTTCTTTAAGGAAACACAGTCTGGGACCCACACAAAGAGGCAGTGTCTACAAAGCCCCCTAGATGGGTGGGTGAGGGCTCAGTACCCACTGGTGAGCCCCTCCTGGGATGACCGCTCCTGTAGTGGCCATGTTGGAGTCAAGTCCACTTACCAATGGTCTTAATGTGGATGAAGAACTGAACAGATAATTAATATTAGGGGTCAAAATATAATCAGAAATAAAATTTGTGAATTAGCTCATTCTTCCCTACACTGGGTACGTAAACCAGCATTTGTAGTGGAGCTTTGTACTATTTTCCAATCATAGAGATAATTTAACCATTACGGGGCATCCAGAACCTGATTTTGTCCCCTCTGCTTTTAGGGAAGCAACTGTGTGTGACGGTCCACAGGATAGCACATGGGGTTCCATAAACCTGAATCACCTGGCACATGATGTGATTTATAGGAGTAGATTAAGGAACAGGAAAGAGACTTCAGAGACCTGTTGAAACTGACAGGTGATTTCAATAAAGGCGATGGTGTTTTCAAGGAGCCAGCTCTTGATTATACAGAATATGAAATTATTGTAATACATCCTGATAAAAATAATGAGCAGGAGAGGCAAAAGCCTGGCTCTGGAGGACTTATTTGAGTTTCAAATATCTTTCCCATTGGCAGTTTGGCCACCATCCCTCAGCCCATCTGTGTGCTGGTCTCAAGGAGCCGGAGGGCGAGCATGCACAGGGTGGACACCCCTTCTTGTGGGGACATCTGGATGGCGTAGCTTGGGCGAGGGGACTCAGCGAGTGAAGCCCCCTGGGGGATTACATCAGCCATGGGCTTGAGGGTGGGAGGAGAGGGTCATAGTCTTGTAGGACAAGGAGGAGGCTCAGCAGAAAGGAAGCACACGACTGATGCCACTGTCACCTTCCCAAACCTGTTTCCAGAAGCTCCCACCCCCCATTGCAGAGGGGTGCCGAGAGACATGACAGTCCCAGCTGCTGAAACACCATCAGCTTGATGAAGGGCTGTTTTGTTTTGGTCTTTTATGATGGTTAGAGGTTTAGTGAGCCCCTGGACACTATTGTACAGTTTCTCTTTGTGCATGTTGTTCTGGGGAGAAAACATGTCCTCCAATCGTCCAGGGCCCATGACTCCCCATAATACAACATAAGCAGAACCTTCTGCTAATAATCACTCCCAGGAGACCTCTCCTTAGGAACTGACTCAACCCAACTTTCCACCAATGTGGCCCAGGGCAGGAGGAGCCCCCGCTAAATGTGCTCAGGCCTGTTTGAGCCAACACAGCCCATGGGAGAAAGGCCCGCCAGCCACCTGCCCCCTTTCTCCCCACCCTTCCCTTTCTTCATTTTCTTCCCTTTTCCTTCTCTGGTTTTGCCTCCTCTCTTCCCTTCCCACCTCCCACCGACCCCATGCTCACTCCGACATCACTTCCCTGATCACCTCTCCTGCGATATTGATTTGATATATTAGTCATTACAACAACAGCTAAGAATTCCACTGCACTTCATTAATCCAGAGGAAAACACCATGTTAGCTGATGAGTGCTCTAGGGTACACTCATACATTCTTCCCTGGGTCCAAGATAGTAGAAATTTCTCACTTTCCATTTGTCACAAAGCAGGAGGCCATTATGGAAAGCCACAGTGAGCCCGGGTTGGGGATTGGCAAGGGGAGGGTGGGAACGTGGTGGGCTGCAGTCCATGAAGACATTAGTCACCCATCACGGACTCTGGCAGACCTTGGGCTATTCAAGGACTCTCGTTGTAGAGGCTGAGTTGTAAAATCCCATTAGGGTGGCCAAGACGAGAACAGTGTGACTTTAATAAGGTTAAAGTTTGGCTTTTTTACAGCTTTTATTGTGATAAGGTTCTTAGTCACATGAGGGGGAAAGAATGAGAGTGGGTCTGTCCAAACTTAGCTGGTTAGACCTCAGGTATGGTCAGGCATGGCTTCCTGACAGGTGCCCCAGGTTGTCCTTTGTCATGCTGCGGGTCCCCCTTTCCAGCTACAAGTTCTTCCCTGCATGTCAGAAAGCCTGTTTATCCAACTCTAGCTGCTGGGACTGGTAGGAGAAGTGGGTCCAGGCAGCGATTTTCAGACAGGTAGAGTCCTTGAGACAAGCGGACTTACTAGAGAGAAGCAAGTGCCCTATTCCCTAACCAACGAACTTGCATTGTCATCAAGCCATCACCCGTAATAGCAGCGGGGGAGACGATTCCATTCCCAAATCACGGTCAGGTTTGGATGCCTTTAATATCCTCCAGCCTAGAGCACTCTATTGTCCATCTGGATCTATCCAACCTTCAAATGGCCCCTCCTTTGGGAGACCTTCTCAAGCTCCATCCTCCCTTTCTGACCCCAGGAAGAATCCTCATTCCAGAGAGCTTAGGCCATAATTCTCAGCAGCGCCCATCCCAGTGTAATATGTTCATTGTAAATACAACTTTGGTCCCACTAGACTGGGAGCCCTCCATGCAGGGCCCACCTGTGCCTTGTTTAATTTGAGTACCCAGCCTAGTACAGAGTAGGTGCCCATAAATGTTGAATGAAGGTATGATTTAGCAGGAGGCCCTGCCCTTTTATTGGGAAAACAGCCTAAATGCTATGTCTTCCACATACGGATCATCTTTGCTCACAAAGAATAGTAAAAAGTATAATTTCTTAAAAAAAATTTTTTTTAATTGAAGTATAGTTGATTTACAATGCTGTGTCAGTTCCTGGCATACAGCAAAGTGATTCAGTTAATATATATATACATATAACTCTTTGATTCTTTTCCATTATAGTTTATTCAAGATATTGAATATAGTTCCCTGTGCTATACAGTAGGACCATGTTGGGGTTTTTTTGTTTGTTTGCTTTTGTTTTTTTCTTTTTGCAGTACTCGGGCCTCTCACTGTTGTGGCCTCTCCCGTTGCGGAGCACAGGCTCCGGACGCGCAGGCTCAGCAGCCATGGCTCACAGGCCCAGCCGCTCCGCGGCATGTGGGATCTTCCTGGACCGGGGCACAAACCCGTGTCCCCTGCATCGGCAGGCGGACTCTCAACCACTGTGCCACCAGGGAAGCCCGGACCATGTTGTTTTATCTATTTTATATATAGTAGTGTGTATCTGCTAATCCCAAACTCCTAATACATCGCTCCCCACTCCCTTTCCCCTTTGGTAATCATAAATTTGTTTTCTATGTCTGTGAGTCTGTTTTGTAAATAAGTTCATTTGTATAATGTTTTTTAGATTCCACATATAAGTAATATCATATATTATTTAGGACCAGAGGGTGACCTCTCCAGGGTGGCCGGTGCTAAGGATGGGGAAGAATCGCCCGCACCTCAGCTCACACACAGCCTCGCACCCAACCTCAGCTCTGTAGTCCGCAGCACATGAGCTTGTAATATGGTGGCCGGAGCAGGTGGCACTGGGAGCTCAGTGTGACATCTGGGAACTGCCCTTCCATGGTTGCTCCACTTGGCTTTCCTACCCAAGATGTTAGAGCACAGCCTGAGCCACCTGGTGGGGGCCTTGGCCTCCTTGGGGGGTGGGAGGGGCTGTGGATGGTCTCCTGTGTTTGCTTTGGAGCCTGGACAAAGGTGGCCATTAGGAAGGGTCCAAGGACACATGACTCCCATGTGGAGAGGAATCAGGCTGATATTACTACTACTAAATGCATGCTCTGGATGCTAAGTCCTCCTGCAGGGGCAGGAGATATCCCTGGAAGCGCCCCTCCTGGCCCCTGGAGTGCCCTCAGCTGCCCTGGAGAGGCAGGTCCCATTTGCCTCAGGCCACTCCCTGCTGGTGAATGAGGCTTGTGACTCACATCTGTGGGCCAGGCAGCCGCAGTTAAGGGAGCCTAAATCAAATGCCAGGCAGACGCAAATAGCATGCTTTGCTTTCCTATGAATAGCCTCCCCAGCTGTTCCACGGGAGGCCGAGTCATGTTCTCATCCAAAGTACATTTGTTCTTATTTACGAGCCCCATCAGGCACCATTGGCTGCCTACCTTTGGCCCCTCAAGGCCAGCTTCGTGTTCTTTGTTCCCTTAAGTCTCACCAAAGTGAAATATTAACCGGTGGTGGGACAAAAGGGCCTGGGAGCCTCTGAAGGCAGGGCTGATGAAGAAGGATACCTGGAGGGAGGGTTGTTCACTGACCTGGAATTTTCCATTCCTCTGAAGCTCACATGACCAGGGCAGTGTTTTCTGCAAGCCACACAATGAAGATGGGTGCCAGGGTGGCAGGTGCTTAGGAAGTGGACAGTGGGTGACCACAGCTGTTTGTAGTATCCTGGTCACTGGTGATACTGATCTCGGCCATGCAGGGGGTGATGGGAAGTATCAGACCCGAGAGCAAAGAGACCCGGGGCCAGGCCGTGGCTCTGCCTTCGGGATAGCCTGGGGAGCCTTGGGGGAGACACTAGTCATCTCAGGGCTTCTGTTCCCTTGGCTGTAAAAGGAGGGACTGGATGAAGTTCCTTTCTGGGAACTTCCCTGGTGGTCCAGTGGTTAAGTCTCCATCCTCCCAGTTCAGGGGGCCCGGGTTCGATTCCATGTCAGTGAATTAGATCCCGTATTCTGCAATTAAGACCCGGTGCAGCCAAATAAATAAATAAATAATTTTAAAACAGAAGCAAACCCCAAAAAACTCAAAGGTCCTTTCCTGCTTGGACATTTTCTGCCCTGGATGCTGAGACCAGTGAATTCCATTTGTAGCTACTTGTAATAACGTATTTCTTTCTCTTCTATGAGAAGTTATTAGGGTCCGCCCTCTGCTACCTTTGCTTCTCTCTTCTTTCCCTTCTCTCCATTGGCCTCACTGCTGCTTGGCCTCATTCCCTTTATCTCACTTCCCTTATCTTTATCTTAGGGCTGAGGACAACTCCTTGGAAGCTGGAACACAACTTAATCAAGTGTCTTTGAGTCAAGTGGACCCTCACTTGCCACATTCTAGCTCTACTTCCTGGCTACGTGACCTTGGCCAAATGATTTCTCTGGGTGTCAGTTCCTCATCTATCAAAAGGGAACCATATCAGGGTTTTTGGAAGAATTACAATATCTCATACATGAAGTTTCCTTAAATATAAACCCTTATATGATCATAACTGAAAAGTTGGCACACACTTTAGCCTCTGTTTCTGCTAATAGAGATACTCTCCTCCAATTACTGGGCTTTGGACTGGATGTCACCTTGACCTTTCTTCGTGTTTGTTCCCTGCAAAAAGTATCTCTGGAAGACTTCCTTACAGCTCCCCTGGGCCTGACCTTCTGTGGGCAGAAGGTCTGTAGGTCCAGAGCCAAGCAAAGTTTCAGTCCTCTGCAGAGGTGGAGGTAATATCTTTGGGAATTGTGCGAAGATTTCCTCAACCACGCAGTTTTCTTGGGGGAATTAATTCAAGTCATGGTTGATTAGCCAGGATTCCCTGAACATAGGTGTGGGCTTCATTGGTGGGGGTCACGTGGATCAGGCTCCTTACTGTTTGACCTCCTTACTGTCCAGAATCTGGCCTCGTGCAGATTCACGTTCCCTGGGCACTGAAGGTTGTCATGGGGCTCTTTTAGAGAGACATGAACTTGAAACGTGTAGGGAAGGTGGGCACTTCCAGATAGCCCATATAATGCTTTGGGAATATAGTTAAAAATTGCTTCCTCTGGAAGACGCAGTTCTGTGGGTATGTAGAGGAATGTAAACTGGGTTTCAGTACCCACTCACCCCCCTTGGCCAAGAGCCTTTGTGCAGGGCCGAACCTGTCCAACCTTAAGTGCAGTCCTGGCACTCACCCATTAGATTTCAAGTTCCACGAAGGTATGGTCCCTGTCTCTTTCATCAACAAAGCCTGAATACGTAGCAAAAGGCCTGGCACGATGTAGATGCTCACTAAGTATTATTGAATATTGAATGAATGAAGGAAAGGTGACTTCTAGCTAGGGACGCTTGGTGTATTTGGGGCCCAAGAGCCCTGAAGCCAACAGAGTTGGGTAGTTAAGTGCATTTGCTTTGTAATCAGACAAAACTGAGTTTGGATTTTGCCCTACCTCTTAATAGATGCATGATCGTAATTTCTTGGAGTCTCAGTTTCTCCATTTTTAGGGGCATAATAGCACCCGCCCCAGTAGTGTGGTGGTGAGGATTCACTGAGACGACATATGTAAAGCACCTATATCAGTGTTTGAGAAAATGTTGTGTTGTAATTGATGCCACCGGGAGAACACCGAGGACGGCATTCCCCAAGCCCTCCCAAATCTGAATGGCTTTAGGGCTGCCAGAGCCTGGAGCCTTTCCAGTCATTCTCAGTGGGAATCTCAGATATGGATTAGGGTGGCTTGTGGTCACAATGATTGCTTGCTCCTGGCATCCACCCCTACACATTTACTGGGACCTCAAAACCCATTAGGCTCATAAGCAATCAGTACTTCAATTTCCCAGGAAAGGCATGACTTATGTTGGTTAGATTACAAATATCTTCTACAATTTACAGCTTCCCGTTACTGTACCCCTAGTTGCTCTTTCACTTGGTCTTGGAGATAAGCCATCATCATTTAGCTGATCTCATGCTATCAGCAAAGGCAAGGAAAACAATGGCCTCTCTACAGGACTCTGCCCTCCCACCAGCTCAGGGACCACAGAGCATACAGGCTGGAGTGGAAAAGTAACCTCCCCAGCTTCTGAGGATGTTCAGCTGAGAAATACGATACATGCACATACTCACTGGTGTCATGTCTGTGTTTTTAAAGCTCACAGCACCATCTGAGAGAGTGCATCAATACATTTCATCCTTCAGCAGTGTTGCAAGTGGGAATTTGTAAAAGGCTCTATAGAGCAGCTGGAGAAAAGTTGGTTAAGAAACTCAGACTAGAGGGAAAAAGTGGGAGAGAATTTTTCTATCAGTGGGTGCATGTGTCTATGGGGCCCTGAAGAGTGCCTTGAATTTATCAAGCCTAAAATTTGCTATTTACAAACATCACTATTGGTCCACCCACGCCAATTGATCAGGGGCTGAAGTGACTTTTCAGGGGGTGGGTGGGAGGGGGTCAGGGGCGGTAAAGGGTGGAGTTCATGGAATAATGGAACGAATGCAGGACTGCAGGTCAAAAAACTTAGGTTTAACCTCGGTTTTGTCCCTGATTGATTATGTGTTTGATTGATCTGGCATCATCTGCCAGTGCCTCTGTTTCTCTGTCGTATGCGAGCAGCACAGAGATGTGCGTGTGGCAATCATCAGGGCTAGTGGCTTTGAGTGTGTGCCCAACACGCGGTGGGTGGGAAGCCATGAGGGATGGGACTGTCTGAGCCCTGCAGTCAGCCAGGGCAGGCAGCCCAAATTCTTGTTCTACAGCATCTTTGCGGGGTCCAGGGGACACTTTTGAGAGAAGGAAACAGAAAAGAGAGCTATAGGGGATTTGGGACCTTTTTCCATGGGGGTGCTGTGTTGACGGTTCAGCCAATGAGCATGTCCTTCCCTGCCCAGATGACAGGATCTCACAAGTGTTAAAGAGCTTCTTCCATTGTAAAGCAAGGCAGCCGTGAGTGGAGGGGAGAGAGGAGGGAGATGAGCAGACTGCAGACAACACGGCCCAAGGGTGGATGTTGGGGTGAGACGGTGTTGAGGAGAGAGAGAGGTATCAGAGAGGAGCAGTGGTGAGAGCAGTATGCAGGGTGCTCAAACTGCTAGAGAGGGAGGGGAAGGCAAAACTGGAAAGGCAGGAGAACCGGGGAAGCAGAGTGAGCCTTTTTTTTTTTTTTTTTTTTACATCTTTATTGGAGTATAATTGCTTTACAATGGTATGTTAGTTTCTGCGTTATAACAAAGTGAATCAGTTATACATATACATATGTTCCCATATCTCTTCCCTCTTGCGTCTCCCTCACTCCCACACTCCCTATCCCATCCCTCTAGGTAGTCACAAAGCACCGAGCTGATCTCCCTGTGCTATGCGGCTGCTTCCTACTAGCTATCTATTTTACGTTTGGTAGTGTATATATGTCCATGCCACTCTCTCGCTTTGTCACAGCTTACCCTTCCCCCTCCCCATATCCTCAAGTCCATTCTCTAGTAGGTCTGTGTCTTTATTCCTGTCTTACCCCTAAGTCAGAAAGAGAAAGACAAATACTGTATGCTAACACATATATATGGAATTTAAGAAAAAAAAAAAGGGTCGGAGTGAGCCTTAAGGCTCAGCAGTTACTCAGCCCAGATGTTAACTGATGTCAAGCTGCTGAAGAGGGACTCTGAGTATCCCCTGCAACACAGGTACTGGAAGACAGACCCTGCCCCCCCAGGGCCTCTGGCAATAGGAGTAGGCATAAAATTTGGGTGGGGGGGTAGCAAAAAACAAACAAACAAAAGAAGCTTCAGTAATCAAAATAAATGATATCCCATAGCAATTTTTAAAATAGATTTTACTTTTTAGTGCAATTTTAGGTTCACAGCACAACTGAACAGAAGGTATAGAGATTTCCCATATATGCCCTGACCCTACCCATGCATAGCTTCCCCCATAATCAACATCCTCTGCCAGAGTGGTACACTTGTTACAACTGATGAACCTACACTGATACATCATCATCACCCAAAGTCTATAATTTACATTAGGGTTTGCTCTTGGTGTTGAATGTTCTAGGGGTTTTGACTAATACATAAGGACATGTATCCACCACCATAGTATCATACAGAGTCGTTTCATGACCCTAGAAATCCTCTGTGCTCCACCTATTCATCCCTCCCTTCTCCCTAATGCCTGGCGACCTCTATCTTTTTACCATCTTCATAGTTTTGACTTTGCCAGATGTCGTATAGTTGGAATCATACAGTACGTAGCATTTTCATATTGGCTTCTTTCACTTAATAATATGCATTTAAATGTTCCTCCATGTCTTTTCATGCTTTGATAACTTAGTGCTTTTTAGAGCTGAATAATATTGCACTGTCTGGTTGTACCACAGTTTATTTGTCCATCATTTACTGAAGGTCATCTTGGTTGCTTCCAAGTTTTGTCAGTTATGAATAAAGCGGCTATAAACATTTGTGTACAGGGTTTTGTGTGACATACGTTTTCAACTCCTTTTGGTAAATGCTAAGGAGAGCAACTTCAGGATTAATGCAATATTTAAAAAAATAAAAATTCATGAAAAATAAGTACAAATGATCAAAAATTTAAATAAAGACACAGTCTGGCCTTGCACTTGTGTGACTTGGCCTCCTCGCCTTCCTCTAATCCTGGCTTCATGGGTTTTCCCCCAGCAACTGAGCAGCTTTTTGAGGGAAACTTTCCTACTCAATCCACATGTCTGAGAGACTCTACCCATAGTAACTCCAGAATGATTTAGTCTTTATTGGGGTGGAGTAATACTATTAGCGGTCCTAAGTAATTCTCAGATACTTTTCTCATTAGACAAGATTAAACACACACCACATGTACACACATTTTATGCCTGGTGAGGGCAGTCTGTGACCCTCAGGAGTATGTATGCTGGGAAAAGGAGGTGTAAATATCTAGGGGGCAGGAGCGCTGCATGATTTTATGCACTGAAATACTGACTTGGGCCTAATTGTTTGCAAATTTTTTTTTTGTATATGTTCAGCTTCCTACTTCCTCACCAACCGGATATTGAAGGTTAGGGGCACTCCCTCATTTGTGCGTTCAGTACATATTTGTCAAGTTCCTATGTGAAGGGTATTGCTTGGTGCAGGGGACTCAGAGTTACACAGGCCTGACCTAGAAGTGCTTGCAGCCAGATGGGGGACATGTAAGGGACAGTGAGGGGGAATGAGGACAATAAAGAATTATTATTATTAACTGGAGTCAAAGTTGTATAAAAAAAGAGATTTGAATAGTAATCCTACGGGATGCAAACTTGCTAGATTTCTAGAACATGGTGGTGGCAGTGAAATCCACCCTTCGTGATTTCCTGCCCTTCAACCCAGAACCTGAAGAGCAGGGAAATGGGAGAAACCTCTAGAACTTAAACGGGTAAAATCTGTCTCTAACGGATATGCTTAGCCATCTGCAGTTGTAAGGCAAAATGATGTATTTGACTGAAGGGTTTAGGAATACTCCAACACTAATCAGAGTGATCTTGGTGTAACCTAAGGAAGATAGGCCTGAATGGGATTGCAAATCAGAAAGTAGGAACCTAATGGCTTATATGTCACGTTACTGTATCAACTATGATGTGACACGGCTTGCAAAGGGGGGTCTACAGGGAACCCACATCAAAACTACCTGGAGATTGTGTAAGGGTAGGTATGGGTGGTTAAAATGCGCATTCCAGGGTCCCATATCCCAGAACCGTGAATCAGAAGCACTGGCAATGAAGTCAGGGAATCTGTACTTTTAAGACATACCCCAGGTTCCAGAACAACTATTTTTTAGAGTCTGTTTGATAACAGTCCACTTAGAGGCATCTCCTTAAGGCAAAAGCAACTTTGGAAAGATTGCAGAAGAAGAAATAAATGATGTAGGGAAACTAGGGCTTGTTTATAAAGGAAAATTAAATATGTGTAGGATTGGACTATATGAAGTCATGATGATGGTTTGTAAATATTTGAAAGGAACAGATTCAAGTGGTGGAATCTAGATGTTTATTCAGGTACCAGACGGCATAAGTAGGAGTAATGGAATGACATAGGCAAAAAGAACTTGGGCTGGACATCAAGGAAAACATCCGACAGTGTAAAAAAAAAACTGTGATAGAATCACTTCACATGGTTAAGTCAACCAAAATATCAGTCCATTCAGTGGAAAAAAACAGTTGGGCAGCATTTGAAAAAACAACCAATTGAGAGCTTAAATCTTCTCTCTCTCTTTTTTTTTTTAAATGGTTGTTTTGATGTCTGAAGCTTTGTTATTCCTAAGTCACAGGAATTAAGATGATTCTTAATAAGTGAAAATATGGCTCGTGAAAAATGTTTGGGACAGGAAGTGCCTACTGGTTCTGGCTGAGAGCTAGAAGGAGGAGAAGCAGAAAGTTAGCATAAAACTGCCTCCAGGGAGCGTCTTTATGTTACCTTAGACCCTCTGCTGGAAATGGTATGAGCATCAAAAAAAACTGACTATGTGTCAGGCCCTGTCTCATTTAATCTGCACAGCTCCATCAGATAGGTGTTATTATTCCCATTTCATGGCTGAGGAAAGTCAGGCTTAAAGAGTATGACTAACTAGGGAATGAAAGCCTGGAATCTGAACTCTCATCTATATGACTCCAAAGTCCATGCTTTTTCTCTGCCAGCAGGTATTGGGTACAAAGCTCTGTAGTCCTCCTTGGTCTTTCTTTCTTTCTGTCTGTCTTTTTATTTTTTTTAACTTTTTATTTTATATTGGAGTATAGTTGATGAACAATGTTGTATTAGTTTCAGGTGTACAACAGAGTGATTCAGTTATACATATACATGTCTCTATTCTTTTTCAAGCTCTTTTCCCAGTTTGGTTGTTACAGAATATTGAGCAGAGTTCCCTGTGCTATACAGTAGGTCCTTGTTGGTTATCCGCTTTAAATATAGTGGTGTGTACATGTCAATCCCCAACTCCCTAACTATGCCTCCCCTGCACCCTTCCCCCCGGTAACCATAAGTTAGTTCTCTAAGTCTGTGAGTCTGTTTCTGCTTTGTAAATAAGCTTACAAACTCTTTAGTCCTCCTTGGTATTTCTTTCTGTACCTAAAGGTGACAAAGTGTGCTAAAGAGTAATGATACCTACAGATGATCTAACTCTCTCCAAGTGACCTTGTTACTAGGAGGCTCTGTGAGAAATTACTATATTTGTCTCATTTCAGATCCAGCCACTGTCCACAAAAACTTGATAATTTTGAATGCTAGTAAAATCAGAGTTGATGGGGCAGCTAGTGGAAGGGAATGCTCTTTGGGCAAACTTCCAGTCAAGATCTCAGAATCAGAAGCAATAATGACAGAAACGTGTCCTTCCCTCTACCCGACCCCCCTTTCCTCATCATCCTCATTTTCCACTTCTTCCTCCACCACCAACCTCATCCCCATCAGTACCAGCACCAGGACCACTACCACCACCATCACCTGTTTATGGAGAGAAATTTAATATTATCTATTCAATGTTTGTGAACGGTACTCCTCACCACTCCCAGCCCAAGGAACCCAAATCAATGTCCTGTGCTAGATATTTTCCCTTTCATACCAGCCACACTTTGGAAGCATGAAGTAGACCCATTATGCCCACAGAAAAACAAAAACAGAATTACAATTCCTTACTGCAACCTTTGCAAAAGAACAAGCCGGGTGCCAAATTGCTACGGCTTCAGAATCTCTTTAAACAGATATAAAGCGAGCTCAGCTTTCTTCATGCACCCTTGGGGCAGCTACAGAATCACTGGGTTAAAGAAAGCAGTGTCTGGTAAGCCCCAGACATTATGGTGCCGATCTGTCTCTTCACATCTGGCTCTGAGTGGGAGCTCAGAGATGTGGTCTAAGAGGGTGCCTCAGAACCTGCCTCACTCATAGACACATGACAAATAAAATTCTGCAGCGAAGGCTCTAGCCCCACCAGGAAATCTCAGACTCAAGAATCTCCTGACATAAACAAGGGGAAAGGCTTCGTAGCAAGTCAGAAGGCTTGTTTTTGGAAGCTGCAACCTGACTTGGGCAACCATGGTTCTCCACAGCTCCCTAACTGGGGAGGCCTAGGATGCCCTCAGGGGGCCCGTGGGGTTTGTAACCAGCTCTGCTTAGGTCAGAGCTCTGTGCAGATAAGCCCCCTTGGGCCTGCAGACATGTAAACAGCTCTGCACTGACATTCAGACATAAACTCAGCATTCACGTGACCAGATCTCGGATCCAGGAGTGCAGAAGACGGGCTGGGCCTCCACCTGTGCCGGAGGAGTGGGACCCAGAGATGGGCTGCAGGATGTTGGCTGATTTATTAGTGAGCCACGGATGAATGATATGAAAGAGGGGGTCCAGTGAGAAGATGGAACCAGCTCGGACATGGCTTGGAAAGGGAACGTGTAGTCCACTGGGGCTGCTCTGGTAAAGACAAGTTTTACTGACAAAGTAGGAGAGTGAAAAAGAAAGAGATTGGACAGGCAGACAGAAGAAAAGAGGGAAAGGGTAAGTTTCAGTGAAAAGCCAAGTGAGACAGTCAAGTGCCTTTCCAGGAACTTACTGTCATAAGGGGCGAGGGGGAAATGTTCTTCTTTGTCTGCCAGGTCAAAATTACAATACAAAATTCAGTAGATTTAGGGTGCAATCCCAAAGCACTGGGGTGTTTTGATCGATTAAAAAAAAAAGAGGTTGAAGGTAAAATCTGACTGGGAAAGCACATACTGAAAAAACCTGGCCATCACTGAGGCCATGTCTCCACTTCTTGATACTTTAGGCAACTGGTAAGTCAGTGAAGGGAGAAGTAGTTTAAATGTGATCGATAGGAATTTCTCTCTCCTATGGACTGCTTCGGCTTTGGGTCTTGACTTCCCATTCTGGGCATGGCTGGCATGTCACTTGCTCCTAAGTATTCCCCCCAGTCTCTGATGCCTTCAGTCTTGCAAGAAATAACCCTAAGTCCTGTTTTCCCCACATCGTGGTTGCCCTCAAAGGGAGGGATTCTTCCTTCCTGAGTGGGACGTCCAACTAGGATTCCTTGTGTTGCTAAAATGGACACTGACTTCTGAGTGTCCCCCTCTAAAACATCTCTTTTTCCAGCTCTGCAGCCTTCCTGCCCATCATTTTATTTTCTGTTCTCATTAGTCAATCTCCTAAGCAGAAAGGAGCAAGAGGCCTTCCTGGTTTCATTAGAAAACAGGGAGGGGTGTGTGGTGAGGACATGAGAGAAGCACGTAAAGAATCCATAGTTCTTTAATTTCCTGCCAGCCACCCAAAAGGATTATGTTATTTTCTGATTTTAACATTTTACAATTATCTGTCATTTAATGCAAAAGAGGCATATCAGTGAGGTTGACAGTAAAGTGAGTTTCAAAAATTCCAAATCCGTTTCTCACTGGCCTCACATGAGACTGTAGCTGTGTTCCCACAGGAAGAGGAAATCCTCCAATAATTGGAGATGAAAACTCTTCAGGTGAAGAGGTTAAGAAGAGGCCAATTCTGTGGCGAACAGGATAATGTGTTATTCTAGCGGGATTATGCCTGCCTGGAATCCAGTGATGTGGGACAGGATGATACAGAGAAAAGAGTACAGGATTTGGAGTTAAGCAGGTTTGGGGCTCAGCTGTGCCTCCTATGTAGCATTACCTCTAACATTAATTTAAATTTAAATTAAATCTCTGAGCTTCAGTGTCCGTACCCTTGAAAAGGTGATCATCATACTTATTTTGTATGGTTATGATGAGGCTGAAATGAGAAAGTGTTATAAAGTACTTGGTATATAGTAGGTACCCATAAATGATGCTTATGCTTACCTAGCAGCTCTCTTTCCTTTAGAGATAAGAACTCATATTGAGGGCCTACTGTGTGCTGCTCACTGGCTACAGACCCTCTGCATGTCATAACAGCTACTTTTTTTTTTTTTTTTTTTTTTTTTTTGCGGTACACGGGCCTCTCACTGTTGTGGCTTCTCCCGTTGCGGAGCACAGGCTCCGGACGTGCAGGCTCAGTGGCCAAGGCTCACGGGCCCAGCCGCTCCGCGGCATGTGGGATCTTCCCGGACCAGGGCACAAACCCATGTCGCCTGCATCGGCAGGTGGACTCTCAACCACTGCGCCACCAGGGAAGCCCAACAGCTACTATTTACTGAATACATAAAAGTGACTGTCCGGTGCCTTGTGACTCTGCTGACGATACTTAACAACAACTCTGCACAGCAAGTGTCCATCTCCCCATTCTACCGATGAAGAAACGGGAACCCAGATTTTCATACAACACCCTCACGGAACTTGAGCCACTCCAGGATGTCCTTCTGTTTGTCCCCCAGCTACTCTTCTGGGCCGTGGGGGTTACTTGCATATCTTGGATTTAGGGTTGCCAAATTGAGCAAAAAATACAGGATGCCTAGTTAAATTTGAATTTCAGATAAAGAGCAAAGACAATTTTGCTATAAGTATGTCCCATGCAATATTTGGGACATATTTAAACTGAAAAGAGAATTTGTTGTCCTGTGGCAGCCCTACTTGAATTCCACGTACTACGTTCTCCTTGTCCTATCGGGACCGACCACGTCTGGAAACACTGGGCCGTGCTAGACCACTTCTGAACAATGGTGCCTCTCCTACAATCTACGCTCCGGGCACTGTCTCCAGCTTCAAAGTATCATGCATCCACCAGGGTGGATTTAAAGTGACCGTATGTGCATTTTCCTTAGAAATGAGACTTTCTGCATTTATTTCTGCTGAGACCTGTAAATATTTTATTTGCTGCTGCTACTCTGTTAGAGCCCCCAATTTCACCATGCTTGGATTGGCAAATAGTTGAAGTGTTTGATTTTAAAACAGTTCCAGTTCTGTTTCTTTTTTCTTTTTTTTTTTTTTTGCGGTACGCAGGCCTCTCACTGTTGTGGCCTCTACCGTTGCGGAGCACAGGCTCCGGACGCGCAGGCTCAGCGGCCATGGCCCATGGGCCCAGCCGCTCCGCAGCATGTGGGATCCTCCCGGACCGGGGCACGAACCTGTGTCCCCTGCATCGGCAGGCGGACTCTCAACCACTGCACCACCAGGGGAGCCCCCAGTTCTGTTTTAATTAGATATTTAACTTAATTGACTGCTAGTCAATGGTTTCAGGATATTTATTTTTGGCTTGGTGAGAATGGCAAAGGGACCAGTTTTGTGTATAATAGCTTGCTGATTGTCCTCGTTTTTGGTGATGCCTTTGCTCTTACTGTTCCTCCTTAATGCCGTGAATATTGGTCCTCAGAAAGTTAAATATCAGGCCTGACTAGAAGCTGCTTTGATAAGTCCCCTTCTATATTGAAAATGCCCAAACGGACTTCCCTGGTGGCGCAGTGGTTAAGAATCTGCCTGCCAATGCAGGGGACACGGGTTCGAGTTCTGGTCCGGGAAGATCCCACAAGCTGCAGAGCAACTAAGCCCGTGCGCCACAACTACTGAGCTTGCGCTCTAGAGCCCGTGAGCCACAACTACTGAGCCCACGTGCCACAACTACTGAAGCCCATGTGCCTAGAGCCCATGCTCTACAACGAGAAGCCACCGCAATGAGAAGCCCATGCACCGCAACGAAGAGCAGCCCCCGCTCACCACAACTAGAGAAAAAGCTTACGCGCAGTGACGAAGGCCCAATGCAGCTAAAAATAAATAAATAAATTTATTTAAAAAGAAAGAAAGAAAATGCCCATAGAAACACTGAAGGTAGGAGAGCAGAGGGTAAGGCAGGGCAGGGGATTCTGGAAAACTGAAGCCCATTATAGAACAATCAAACTAGAACTTGACAATCTGAGAGAGGTTCCCGAACTACCTTGGGCATGTGGGAGGCTGGGGAGGAGGGTCGGACTGACTCTTTGGCTGTGTCAGGGGAAGGGATATGAAATGTTTTAGCTCAGGATACTTCATCATGGGACCCTCAAATCCTCCCATTTGCTTTCTTCCCTGGAAAAATAGAGAAAAGAAAAGAAAAATGTGTAAAGGAAAAAAGTTGCCTGCCATTCCAGTTCTACAAGGATCAAGCCATTAGCTGCTGTAGTCAACACCGACAGTGCAAGTGCACCCTGAGAGGAATTTAGGGTGGAGAAAAACAGGAACCATTCTGTACTTTGGATATACTGGCCCTTAGATAGTTAAGATGTGTATCTAAGGAAACATTTCAAACGACCCCAGATTTTTGCATCTTCCCATCCATAGAAAAGCGCTAAAATCATTAACTTGAGATGTCTGTTCTTTGTGATTAGTAGTAATCTTTTGACGCTTGACTACATGTTTTCCTCAGCAAAAATGTTTATGTATATCCTGGCTCCTTCCTTACCTCTCGGGAGCAGTTCCTCAGAGCTGTCTGAGGGGCTGTCTCCCAGGCTATAGTCCTCCATAAGTTCTCTGAATAAAACTTAACTCACAGTTCTTAAGCTGTGCATTTTCTTTCAGTTGACATCCCATTAAGCATTGTACTTAAGTTGAGCAGATCCTTTGCATTCACAAAGCTTATATCCCCAGATCTTGGTAAATTCTCAAACTTGCAAAGATATCCATGGCATATCATTTCTATCAGGTCTCCTGTTCCCTTTACATTTTCTCACACCTCAAGGCTACACCTTTTCATCTTTCACACAATTTTCCAGACAGATATTTGTAGAGATTCACAAATTGCTTATTCTTAGGTTTTATACAGAGCTTATGGTGAACTTGTTCATGGCACAGACCCGAGTCACTGACAACTTGATTTCCTACTCCTTAATTTGTTCATAGCTCTTATTTTGAGGAAAGAATGATAATTTTTAAAAATCTCTTTGTCTCCATCACTGGCATCAGCAGTTGTAACTCTTGTGGCATCTATTTTCCAGAGAGAAACATCAGTTTTTATTATCACAAGAGGCTCTATGTGAACAACAGGAGATAAAGGATGATAAACCCGTGATGTGATGCAGGTACCAAGCAGGTGGCTCAGCTCACTCACTAACTGAGAGACCAGTGCCCATAAACTCACTTCCAAATAGTATCTATGATTCAGATTTGTGCCTCAGCAAAATTAGAAATTACTATCTGTTATGGGTCTTTAGACAGACCAGCCCATATGAAATACAGGAATGCCAAAGGTCAGGCACTCAGAATCACTTTGTGTAGTTCTGTATCCCTGACTTGACTAGAACTGGCCATTTACCAAGTGCCCTCTTTTTCACGGTCCAATGTTACATAGTAAAAAGGTAGAAGAGTTGAGGCTATGCTAAGGTAATATATTAATCCTGATACCATTTGCCAAACACCTATTATATGCCAGGTGTTTTCCATTAGACTCTGCATAGTGGCTAAATTTTCTGGGTTTGAATCCTGACTGCAGCTTACCAGTTGGATGATCTTAGAAAAGTTACTTTATCTCTCTGTGGCTCAGTGTCCTCATCTATAAAATAAGGATATGAGCAGTGTCTGCCTCATAGGGCTGTTATGAGGGTTAAAGGAGCTTATATGTGTCAAGTGCTTACAAGAGAGGCTGGCACATGGGAGGCACTAAGGGTCTGGAGTATGTATTCTCTGGCTGCTGAGGGATCAGGAGGAGAAAGGGAGCCTGGCTTTCCCTGAGAGGGGCCTGGAAGGGAACCAAAGAAAAACACACAACCTAAAACTTGCAAGTTAAGTTTTATTTGGGGCCCTTAACTGAGGACTATAGCCCAGGAGGCAGCCTCTCAGATAGCTCTGAGGTACTGAGCTCAGAGGTAAGGGAGGAGACAGACAGGATATATAGGAATTTTTGCTGAAAAAAAAAAAAAACAAGAAAAGAAAACCATGTGGTCGAACATCAAAAGATTACTGCTAATCCCAGAAAACAGACATCCCATAGTAATGATTTTAGTCATTGAGAGTCTGAGCTCATTGAAATTATTCCTTAGATATGCACTGTAACTAGCTTGGGCCAGTATCCAGAGCACAGAATATTTCCTGCTTTTCTCCATCCTGAATTCCCCTCAGGGCACACTGTGTTGGGTGGGTGGGTGGGTAGGGTAATTGCAGAGGCTGATGGCTTGATGGTGGGCAACATTTGTTGTTTACTGGAATGGCAGGCAACTTTCCCTTTCCACAAGTGTGACACACAGAGGCAGGGAACCACACAGAGGGATGCCATCACGGACATCATGAATTTTTCACTGCAGAGCTAAGAGTCCAACTTAGCCCTGATCTTAGAGTCTCTTGAGATCTGAAGGTCCAGGAGTCTGCTCTGAGGATGGGTCAGGAAGCCCATCCCTCCAGGCTTGGTTTCTTCAGGGTCTGATGCTCCCCTTCTACCCTGTAGCGTGAGGTCCTGTTATTGAATGAAACTTGGGTCCTCTCCACAGTGTGGAGCCCACTTACTGACCCCAGGTTGTAGTGAAGGAAAGTACAGTGTTTATTACAGTTGTCAAGCAAGGAGAACAGGCAGCTCATGCTCAAAAGACACAAACTCCCCAGTGGCTTTCAAGGAAAGGCTTTCAAAGGCAACATTTGGGGTGAGGGTTGCAGGGGCATGACTTTCTTCTGATTGCTTGATAGTGAGGTAACAGGTTGATATTTCAGGAATCTTAATCACCAGTCTTCTGGTTCCAACCAGTCTGTTGTCTCCATGCTTGTGGTCAGCATGTAGTCACCATCCTCTGCCTGGGTGTGGGGGGTGTTAGCTCCTGAAGAACAACTCAAAGACCTGCGTCAGATTGTTAGGTATATCCCTTGAGGACACTGAACTATTTTCTTGAATGCTTTCCCTTTGTTTCTGATTCCCTCACTTCCCTAATTAGTAACTGCTTGAATCTACTCTTTGGAACTCAGGGAAGGTCTAGGAGACTAAAGCCTTTTTCTACAAACAAGAAACAGGGGACATGGAGAGGCTTTTGTATCTGGGAAGGTCCTGAAAGGTCCTGCTCAGTTTTAATCTCCTCCTTTTCTTTGATACTTCTCAATCAGGAGGGGAAATGGGGGCAGGACAAGAAAGAGAGTAAAGTTTTGGATAGAGAGGTTAATCATAAATTTAGCAGGGTCACTCGGTGTTAGGGGCACTCGGTTTCAGACCCAGAGTTCCAACATCTCAGTGCACAGGTCTCATCTACAAAAGACCTGAGAGTGGACCCCCCCATCTGCCTTTTTTGGGGAGGGGCATCAGGGGAGCCGAGCTGTCGGGGTGGGATGCTGTCCTTCATTTCTGGGGGCTGGAATGGGGACTGCTGTGGGTTGAGCTGAGATCTTTTAAGTCCAAAAGGCTAGAATTGGGTGGTTTGCCGAATCAAAGGAGACAGGAGCAGATAAAAGATCCTGGGTACAAAATCAGGAATTTAAAAACCAGGAGATGAGAGCAAACACCAAGTGAGCTGAGAGTCAAGAGAGGAGTGCCCTTCTCAGCTGGTGTGGTTCATGGATGGGTCAGCTGAGCTCTCGGCAAAGAGCCTAAAGCCAGGGATCTTCTGAGGCCAGTCCCTCAGCTCCCCAGCTGCACTCTTCCATCCACGGGGCCCAGCCTGAGAAGAAAGAGATGTTGCTACCTGGGCTTTCCATCCTGACTGTAACTACTTGAATCCTCAAGTCACATTTCTATCTCCCAAGGCTCTCACACCTGAAGGAGTGGGGATTTTAAACACCGCCCTCCCTTCCCGGGTTATAGCTGCCATCACCATTGTCAGCAATGTTCCAGATGTAGCAATGATGGTTTCTTTTTCTTTCTATTTATTTATTTATTTATTTAGGCTTCTCCAGGTCTCAGTTGCGACATGCAAGATCTTTGTTGCGGCAGGCAGGGGTTCACACGCATATGGGATCTAGTTCCCTGACCAGGGGTCGAACCCAGGCCCCCTGCATTGGGAGCACAGAGTCTCGCCCACTGGACCACCAGGGATGTCCCAATGATGGTTTCTTTTTAGTTTCTTTTTAGGCTGAAAGCCTCTGTAACTAATCAATTCCTCTTGGGTGATGGGCAAATCACCCCATGAAACCCTGCAATGGGCCGGGGTCAGGAGGAAGAGTAGGACCAATGGAAGGTGGGATCCACTGGCTACCTTTTCTTCACAGCTCCCAGGCTGATTGCAAGTGCCTGGGCGAGACTCCTGGCTGCCTGAGTTAAGATGGGCAGATCTGAACAAGGGGCATGACTGCTCTTAGCTATTTGTTTTGTTTCGTGTTGACAATGGAGGATGACCCTAAAATTTTAAAAATAGCATTGGCCTGATTCAATAGTTGAATCAGTGACAAAACGTGGGCATAAAATTGGTCTTCTGAGTTTTCCAAGAGGGAGGCCTATTCTGGAGTGTACTTGCCCTGTTTCTAATGGATCTCACCCGTGTACTTCCGTGCTGCAGTGGGAATTTGCCACTTCCTGCTGTGTTCCTGGGCTCTGCAAGCCTTAGAAGAACCTCAGAGATGGAGGTACCTGCCGGTGATGCCTCAGGGCCATCTGTACCCTCATGAGCTGCAGACTCTGGTCATGGAACTGTTCCTTCTGTTGTTGTTGTTGTTTGTTGTTGTTGTTGTTTTGGCTTCACTGCGTGGCATGCGGGATCATAATTCCCTGACCAGGGATCGAACGGGCACCCCCTGCAGTGGAAGCGTGGAGTCTTAACCACTGGACTGCCAGGGAAGTCCCCGAACTGTTCTTTATTCTCTCAGGAGCACACAGGGTGACTTCCAAGGCTGTTTGGACGTCAGGCTGTTCCTGGGAAGGGATGAGGTGACAGAGGGTTGGGATTCCACTGCTCTTGCCCAGGCTGCACCCTGAATGCTGTCTGCTCAAGTGCCCAAGCAGCAATGACGGGAGCTCAGCAGGTGACATGCAGCTGTGAGGCATTTATAGTGGAAAGAGTCGCAGATGGCCCAGCGGCCCATCCTGCTGAGTTGTTCTCTTCACACAATTTTCACAGGGGTGAGGGTAAGAGTAGCTTGTGCTATAAATAAGCTAAGTCTCCCGGCAGCCGCTGTCCAAGTTACTGGCTTTGTCTGTGAGTGTTAACATACTGGCTGAGAGAAATGAGGAATGGCAGGGTCTCCCTGGAGAGAAGGGTTGAGGCTCTTTTCTTCCGGCCCTGTGGTCTGGAGGCCCTCTCCCCCGCTCCCTTGGCTTGTGGAGGCACATCTGGTACAGCTACCGACCTTACTCATTCACATATTATCATTCAACTTATTCATGTTAATATTGCTATTAATCATCTTGCAACTCAAAGGTAGATCGTAAAAGTCTACTGACTCCAGGCAGCCCTGGATAGGTGGGGGTTTAGAAATGTTTCTGCACGCTAGATGTCTCACATCAGGGGCCTTCCCAATCTGCCATCACGTGATCCTGAGATGCTCCCTCTTCATTTTTTTTTTTTTTTTTTTTTTTGCGGTACACGGGCCTCTCACTGTTGTGGCCTCTCCTGTTGTGGAGCACAGGATCTGGACGTGCAGGCTCAGCGGCCATGGCTCACAGGCCTAGCCGCTCTGCGGCATGCGGGATCTTCCCGGACCAGGGCACAAACCCGCATCCCCTGCATCGGCAGGCAGCCTCCCAACCACTGCGCCACCAGGGAAGCCCTCTCCCTCTTCTTTGACTTGTCCCTAGATATTAGCAACTCTAAGGGGAGTCATTGGGCCACACTTCTGGGCAGTGCGTGAAGAAACAGCAGATGGGGAGAGGCTGGTATTAGGAGAGACCTTTAACTACAGGCCCTGTGGAAGAGAACTCAACAGTATCCAACAAAATTCCATACACATTGACCCTTTGGCCCAGCAATAGTACTTCTAGGATGCTATCCCAAAGATATGTTGGCAAAAAATTTAAATATGATACTCAAGGCCACTCACTGAATCCCCATTAAGAGAGTAAAAGACTGGAAATGAATCAAATGTCTGTTGGTAGAGAAATGGTTGAATAAACTATGGTATATCCACTAAATGGAACATTATGCAGCCGTGAAAAGGAATGAAGATGATTCTATGTACTGCTGTGCAGTTACCTCCAGGATACAATGTTAACTCAAGTTAGAAAGAGCAATGTACAGCATTTTCTCTTTTATCTAAGAAAGGGAGGATATGAATATTTATACATATTTGCTTATTTTTTAATGGAAACATAAATCATTAAATAAATTAAAAGATTACTAATGGAGAAGAGAGTGGACAGGGAAGAGGGGACTGAATCAGGGGTGGATTGACCGAAAAGGTAATAAAACTTAAGCTTCAGGACCGCTTGTGTGTAAACACCTTTTTCAAGGCCCTAAGAGAAGTCCAAGCAACTTCTTACTCCGTTTCTTAAAGAGGCATAAAAATTTACTACAATTCCTTCTTTAGACAGCTTCTATTGTGCCTCAGTTGCAGGTGATACCCAAAAGTGCTTGTTGAATGTATGCACAGAATAGAATATGCTGATGGTAAATCAGCCCCATCAGAGTACCACTTTTGATCCTAGTTCTAATGGCCTGGAGAAGCACAGAACAACCCACTTCCTCGTCCATGTACCCTCTACCCAGCCTTCAAATACTTAAACACCAAGTATTCTCCTCTCTTGTAGTCTCCATGACTCTTACTCATGATAAGTCATTGGGATCTCCTTTCAATCCTGATATTTTCCTTTTAACGAGCTTCAGTTTTTCTAGAAATGGTAAGAAAGGCACACACTAAAATGGGGCCATTGCTTCAGAAATGTCTTCAGAATCCAAATGCATAAGGATGTTATCTGAGAAGACTAACCCATTAGTTTATGGCCATCAAAGTTCATTTCAATTTCTCTCATTCTTTCATTCATTCACTTATTTATTTATTCAATAACATTTATTTGGCACCTGTTACTTGCTGGCACTAAGTCAGCTCTGGGGCATACAACAGTGAATAAAGTCTGTCCCCCTCTAGCTTTAGAATACTAAAAATTAGAGCAGCCAAGTGAAAAAAGGCTTTGGGATGTTGGCACTTGTACTTTTTGCTGTGTAACCTTGGGCATATTATTTAACCTCTGAGCTTCAGGTTCTTATTTACAAAATGGTGGTATCAACAACTACCCTGGAGGGTTGTTATAAGGTGGATGATATGCCATTTGTAAAGTGCTTATTATAGTGACTGGAATGTAGTTGATCAGTTAGTTAATATTCTTTCCCTTCTGAAGGACTCACAGTTTGGCTGTTGAAATATGGATAATGGTGTTGCAGAAAAATGAGGCGAAAGAGGACGGTTGTGGCCCAGGTCTTGGGTGAGTCCCTGGGACAGGCCGCCAAGTGAGGGTCCTTGGCTTTGCCGAGGAAGGAATTCAAGAGTGAGCCTTAGTAAAATGAAAGTAGTTTATTGAGAGAGATACCCATTCCATAGACAGAATGCAGTCCATCTCAGAAGGCAATATGGGGTGGTTAGTTTTCATAGGCTAACGAGTGGGAGGATTATTGCAACTATTTTGGGAGAGGGGTAGGGATTTCCAGGAATTGGGCCACTGCCCATTTTTTTGACCTTTTATGGTCAGGACCATCCTGGCACCTGTGGGTGTGTCATGTAGCATATGCTAATGTATTACAGTGAGCATATAATGAGGCTACTGGAAGTCAAATCTTCCGCCAGCTTGAGCCTAATCAGTTCTAACCAGTTTATGTCGTATCCTCAAGGGCTATGGGCCATGTCATGCTTTTAATGGTTGTGCCCTGCCCCCCTTCCCTCCTCTCTCAACTGGAGTGGGGGAAGGGAAGTATGGGTTAATTTTGGAGGGAGCGGGTAGGGGTTTAGGAAATCTGGAACATGGGGCGCTGTGCAGGGTGAGGCACCTTAGACAGCTAGAGCAGCATGTGGGTTTGGGGCACTTGCCAGCATGAAGGTCAAATATGTGGGTCACCAAGGGTGTGTCTGTGTATTGAGGTTGAGTGGGAGGGAAAGAGGCTGAAGACAACCTTCGCCATTTTGCTCAAAACCAGGCCATGTTCTGTGAGCAGTAAACAAGGATGGTTTGTTTTGACCTAAATAATCAGTCTCTGGTACTCTGAGACTCTGCTTTTGTTTGTTTTCCCATCACTTCAGAACTTATTTTATTTGTTTGATTGAGCATGGGGAGATCTAAAGTACGACACCCTTCCTAGTGGAGCGGCCATAGAAGCATGGTTCTAGATGTCCCTTTGGGGCAGGTTTAGGGCAGCTCATAGGCAAGCTCTGGAGGTCTGACAGTCCATAGTGGGCCTGGGACCAGAGAAGAAACCTCTTAGGGACAGTCATGCAAAATGGATGAGAGGGGCTGAAGGGTAGGGAGGAAGGATGGAGACTGCTTTGGTGCTGGCCTCAGGCAGGCCCACCCTGAGGAGGAAGAGGCCAGAGCAGGGCGGGGACAGTGAAAGAAAATGCTGGCTCCCCACTTAGGGCACATCCCTGCTCAGCCCCATAGGAAGAGTTCCTCGGGGAAGGTCTCTGACTTGGCCTTGCTTGCTAACCACTCAAAGTCCTCCCGACCCTCCCCACTTCTCCACAGAGAGCACTCTGAGTCTGGATAGTCCCAGCTTCTGAGCTTGGCTGGAGCATCTTCTCCTGCTCTGTCTGGACCTGGTGTTTGGTCCAGGCCTGCCTATTTCATTTCTGACTATATTAAAGACTCACCCCTCTGGAATTGCCTCTAGTTTCCATCCCCAAACTGGGCCCACACATTCTCAAGCCCAGCCTGGGCCTCAGAGACCCACGGCAGGCAGACTGAACATCTATCTTCATTTGGTGTCTGTTTGTGCTGCCTGCACCCTTCTCTTCTCACCCTTTCTGAAGCCCTCTCCCCTCTTCTCCTGTCCCTCCTGCCCTCTCTGTCCCTCCTCCCTCCCCCTTTGGTATCTCCTGCCCGGGTTGCCCACACTGAGGGCTGGGCCCAAGCAAGCAGCCAAGACAGTGAGCGCAGTAGCCTCGGCTGAGATGGGCACCTTTGGTGAGGGGTGAGGTGTACCCTCGGGCAGTCTTTGCTCCCCAAAAAAGCCTCACGTGGAATCTCACGAATCTGCTGCTGAGTGAGTCTGTCCTGACAGAAAAGATGCTTCTCTGGCCTGAAGGCAGGTTATGGGGCCTCCAGGTCTACACAGCCACAAGTCATTCCTCTCCACTCCCCGGTGGCAGAAAACTATCTCTCCTCCTCTTCCACTGCTGTGCCCCCCGCCACCTCCATAAACACACCAGGGAGAGGGATCCAAATTCAGCTCATCTCAAGCAATTGAAAAGACCAACACAGGTCCAGAGTACGCTGCAGGCTGCCAGAGGTGAGTTTGCAGAAACCAGCTCTCTTGCAAGGTTATTAGCCTTGGCGCTGGGGGTGACACAGGCAACATTTACATAATCCCTGGACTCGAGTCTCAAGAGAAAGCAGCAGAAACAAGAGGGGTCATGAGGCTTTCTAGTGTAAGACTTGGAGAGTGGAGTATCCATCAATCTTGTTTACCCACTTGTAAAGTGGGGAAGTTTTACAGCAGGACAAACAGGTTAAATGAGATGGGGGTAAGTAGTAGTAACTGCTCCATCAATATGGCTGCTGGAATCATAATTACCCTTCTTTAGCCTGCCGCCCACCTAGCACTGAGCCATGGCATTCACAAAGCTTTGGTTTTTCTCCACTCCCTTCTGGCAAGGCTGCTAGGAAGAGAGATGCTTTAGGGTTCCGCCCCTTATGGCCTAGGAAAGTCACACTGGTTCAGAATTAGCCATCCTTGTGCCCTTGTCTTCAGAACCAATGCTCGCCCTGAGGAAAATTTAGCTCTGGATCCAAATCGTGTCTCTGCCCCTAGCTCTGTGACCAATTTGGACAGATAACTCCCCTCTCTGACTCTTTCCTTCTTTATCTGTAAAATTCCTATCTGATAGGAATGGTTTGAGGATTCCGTGAGATAATACCTATAGAGAGGGTAACACAGAGCTAATCTGTCCAGAGCAGGGGCTCAATAAGCAGTATTAGTAATTAGCAGCATAATTAGAATTGATGCTCATTTGAGGGAGCTCGAAGTTCTAAGAAATAAGGAATATTCAACTCTCAAAAAAAGAAAAAAGAAAAGCAGATTTCTTAATGTGTGCTAACCTTATTCTAGATCTGTGGTCTTCGGCCTGCAAATTCACTGTCTAAATCCTCCTTGGACAGATTTCTATTGTCTGAAAAAGAATTTCATGGTGTTTGAGTCTCTGGCCCATCTTGTCAGAGTAGATTTTTTTTTTTTTTTTTTTTTTTTTTTACAGTACGCAGGCCTCTCACTGTTGCGGCCTCTCCTGTTGCGGAGCACAGGCTCCGGACGCGCAGGCTCAGCGGCCATGGTTCATGGGCCCAGCCGCTCCGCGGCATGTGGGATCTTCCCGGACCAGGGCACGAACCCGCATCCCCTGCATCGGCAGGCGGACTCCCAACCACTGCACCACCAGGGAAGCCCCAGAGTAGATATTAATACTCCCATTTTGAAGACAAGAAAACTGAGATTCACAAAGGTGAAGTGATTTATCTAAAGCCTCATGTCTGGTTATCTAGAGAGCCAGGAACCCAATTCAGGTCCTCTACTGCAAACCCCAGCCCTCTCTCTGTCACTGACAGTGCCTCATAGCTACTGCACTCCCTCCGTCTCCTGGGCCACTCCAGTGCTCCCCGACCCAGAGCAGCCCTTAGCTGATGAGATCATGTCTTCGAAAGGTTCCTCTTTGGTTCCACTTTGCCATCAGACTAACACTTTGGGAACCTCAAAACTGACAAGTCCCAGACTTTATGATTATGAAAAATCAGAATCCTGTTGGGATTTTCTTGTATTAAGTCATCAAGCTATTCCATTTGTATAACAGGAAAACTGTCTGCTCCTGGGCACTATGTCTCTTGACAAAATCCCTGATGCCAATATATATCTCACTCCTTTATCTTTTACCCTCTGGTCTCTCTCTCTCTGTTCTATTTCATAGGCAGAGCAAAAGAATCTCCCAACTCGACAAGATCGCTATCTAATAAACGGGGGAAAATATTCGTCATGATAGGGCTCAGAAGTGAACTGATTTTCCTGCAGGCTGAGACTCCTAAGATCCACTTAGGGGGGTATTAGCAGAGGCTGTAAGATGCTGGCTTTGTAAAGTGGTGTGATATGTTGGCAACGCTGGAGAATCAATGGTTGGCCTGAATTCAGTGGAGAAATGCAGAGACGAGAATGCTGGGAGGGACCAGACACCTGATTTCTTGGGCCCACTGCAGAGCCTCAGGTGAGGGTCTGCAGTGGGCATATGAGTGCAAATGTGGAATGGGCCAAAGGACACTGCCTTGCAGACTGTGTCAGGAGCCCAGCAGTTCACCTTTTGTCATCGTTCATCATATGCATCAGACTTCACGTACCCACATGTTATTGATTGTCTGCTCTGTGCTGGGCAACCACTCTCCCTCTGAGCTTCCATAGCACTTCACTTGAAGCTCATCTAAAGTACCCATTTCATTCTTACTGGTATTATAGTCAGCTTTTTATAATCTTCCACTGGGTTTTAAGTTTCTTCATATCAGGAGTGGTGTCTTACTCATCTCTGGCCTTTGAGCCTTGTGGGAGTGAGGCTCACTTGTCTACATTTGCTGAATAAATGAATTAAGGAATCAATGAACCAGTCGGTTGCTTAGTAAATATTTATGGACTATGTACTATAATAGGGTTTTGGCTGAATAATCCCTTTTCTGGACTGGAAGCTCCTTAGCAGAGTCCACTTTATAAAGAGACTGTCTTTTGTTATCAATACTTGACTGTTCCTTAAAGTAGTTGAAACTTCTGGGCATAACTATGAAACTGGCTGATGCAAAGTGATTATATCCCCAATAATTTGGTAGGTGGGGTTAAGTGACTGTGCTGTGGTTGAAATGTTAAGAGCCTAATTTCTTTTAGCTAAATGTTTTTGAAAGTTTGGGGAGTTATTTGTGCATGGGCAGCCCAGTCCTTGAATGGATGGTCATTCTCATTAAGAATCCAGATGATAGCCAGCTGGCCGCATGAGAGATGGCCAGTGTGACTGCTTCTTGGGACAGGCTGAAGCCTCTGACACCTCTCTACCTGGTATGGGCTGCTTAGGTTGAATCAATCTTTGGAAGTTCTGTTCTTCCCCCACTTGGAAAGATAGTTTCCTGGGGTGGGACTCTTAGGCTACTGGAATGAACCCCCATACACACTTTTCACCTCAGATTGTACCACACCCTGAATGGATGATAGGAAACCATATCCCTTAATTCACCTTTTGTCTGGATATCCTCCCTCTCTTTCCTAATGGATCTTGGGAGGATGAAAACAGAATGCAACTGTGCTTGTGTTTTACCAATGTATGAGTCTTCATGTAAAGGACCATTTGCTAGAAAATTAGTTCTGAAGCAGAAATTTAAAATAACTGGCATTACCATAGAACTCTTAGAAGAGAACATAGGCAAAACATTCTCAGACATAAATTGCAGCAATATTTTCTTAGACCAGTCTCTCAAGGCAAAAGAAACAAAAGCAAAAATAAACAAATGGGACCTAATCAAACTTAAAAGCTTTTTCACAGCAAAGGAAATCATCAACAAAATGAAAAGACAACCTGCAGAATGGGAGAAGATATTTGCAAATGATGTGACTGACAAGGGCTTAATTTCCAAAATATACAAACAGCTCATACAACTCAATATCAAAAAACAACCTAATCAAAAAATGGGCAGAAGACCTAAATAGACATTTCTCCAAAGAAATAGAGATGGCCAACAGGCACATGAGAAGATGCTCAACATCGCTAATTATTAAAGAAATGCAAATCAAAACCACAATGAGGTATCACCTCACACCAGTCAGAATGGCTGTCATTAAAAAGTCTACAAACAATAAATGCTGAAGAGGGTGTGGAGAAAAGGGAATCCTCCTACACTGTTGGTGGGAATGTAAATTGGTGCAACTACTATGGAAAACAGTATGGAAGGTCCTTAAAAAACTAAAAATAGAGCTGTAATATGTTCCAGCAATCTCACTCCTGGACATATATCCAGAAAAGATGAGAACTCTAATTTGAAAAGATACATGCACCCCCAGTGTTCATAGCAGCACTATTTATAAGACATGGAAGCAACCTAAGTGTCCAACAACAGATGAATGGATAAAGAAGATGTGGTATATATATATACAATGGAATACTGCTCAGCCACAAAAAGAATGAAATATTGCCATTTACAGCAACATGGATGGACCTAGAGAATATCATAGTAAGTGAATTAAGTCAGACAGAGAAAGGCAAATATTATATGATATCACTTATATGTGGAATCTAAAAAAATAATACAAATGAATTTATTTACAAAACAGAAACAGATGTACAGACATAAAAAACAAACTTATGGTTACCAAAGGGGAAAAGGGGAGGGGATAAATTAGGATTATGGAATTAACGGATACACACTGCTATATGTAAAATAGATGAGCAGCAAGGATTTACTGTATAGCACAGGGAACTATATTCAACATCTTGTAATAACCTATAATGGAAAATAATATGAAAAGATGTAAATATAACTGAATCACTTTGCCGTACACTTGAAACTAACACAATATTGTAAGTCAACTATACTTCAATAAAAAAAAACTGTCATTTGTTGAGCTTTTATCTGCCAGCCACTGATAAACACTTTGCATGCATTATCTTCCTTTAATTCACAAAGCACCATTAGGAGGTAGGCATTTTAATTTCTATTTTGCAGATGAAGAAATGGTTCATGAGTTCATGGTACTTGACTCGTTAACTTTCCCAGAGTCACATGGTGATTAAATGGCTGAACCAGGACTCCATCCTAAGCCTGTCAAACACGAAAGCCTCTCATCATAACCACTGTTTTACTGGGTGCCGTGTCAATGGCCGTGAGTATCCAAGGATGAGCATCTTCTGCTTCTCTGGATGCTTAAGGGGCAAATAGGCTAACTTCACAGGAATGTATCTTAGTCCTCAAACCATCAGATATTCTTACTCGATTGCACTATGAGTTTACATGAGGTTCCTTGGACCCACCCTATACACACTCTGTAATGATTAATTCAGAGGGAAGCTCAGAGCATCCTTTGTTGAGACTGTTTTAAAAATTAGGCGCTGGGTTGTTTTTGTTTTCCTCTTTGATGAGCTGAAGGCCCTTAGCTATGAATGGCCTTTTGAGGTATGTGTTTTCCTGCCCATCTGGCTTTGCCTGAGCTCCTGTGGAATAGATGTTTGCAGGGAACTGCACCAGTTCTCCCAGAGGGACAGCAGGCAGGGACAGGCCCTCAGTGGCATCCACTAAATGAGACTGGAGCTTCAATTAATCTTTGGGGAATAGGCCTTCCTACATAGGAAAGGGGTCCTCTGACCTCAGGTTTGAATATGTTGAAAGCCAGTGAGTCACGATGCTCCAGATGTGGAAATATAGTCCCCTGAAGGAGGTGAGTGACCTTTCACATACTACCATCCTTTGGTCCTGGAGCGCTCTTGCTAGAAAGTCCCCTGACCTCCACCTGCTCTTACCCCCGCCAGCTTGGTCAGTGGTGTTTGAAATTCCTTTAAGATATAAGGTTTAAAATGCAGCTGCTCCTTGAAAATGTGGACTCCTATTCACACTGCTATGACTACTCCTCACATTTATGTGGAACTTTACAGTGTGCAAATCATTTGCGTTACCTTATGTCATTGTGAATGCTCACAGCAATCTGTGGGGTATGCCCTGCTCATGTCTCAGTTTATATAAAGAGAGCAAGAGAAGTAGAGTTGTATGTGTCACCAAAGACAGTAGGTGACAGAGATAGAATTAAGACCTGGATTTTATGGTTCTAAGTCCAGAACTCTTTCACTATAGCAGAACTGCTTCTTACTCATATACATACACTGAACTATAAGTGGCCATTATCCCCAAAGCTAGAATTGCTGGTAGGAAGAGACGTCCACAGCCTTAGAACTTAGGTACCTGCAGGTAGCGGGTCTCCTGAAAGATGCAGGGGAGGAGTGGAGTTAGAGAAGATGCAGGAAGTGTAGGCAGCATCCTAGGAGAGTTCTGCCTGCTTTACACCCCTGCCAAGAAGTGAGTCTGCTGGTAGCTCAGAAGTGGCCACAGAACACCCCCTAGTTCTAAAAGACTTTTTAAAATGTTGTTTTGGGGGACTTCCCTGGTGGTGCAGTGGTTAAGAATCTGCCTGCCAATGTAAGGGACATGGGTTCGAGCCCCTAGTCCGGGAAGATCCCACATGCCGCGGAGCAACTAAGCCTATGTGCCACAACTACTGAGCCTGCGTGCCACAACTACTGAAGCCTGCGCACCTAGAGCCCACGCCCTGCAACAAGAGAAGTCACTGCAATGAGAAGCCCGTGCACTGCAATGAAGAGTAGCGCCCGCTCGCCGCAACTAGTGAAAGCCCGCGTGCAGCAACGAAGACCCAACACAGCCAAATATAAATTAATTAATTAATTAATTTAAAATTTTTTAAAAAATTAAAAAAAATTTTTTATGACTTGCCTGGAGCATTTTCTCCAGATAAGCAGTAATGGAAGAAAGTGAGCAAATGCCAACTTGGTGATCCCCTGGGAACCGTTCTGGGCAGTGGTGTTTACATGGGATGAGATCGGAAGAGCTGCTACCGGCCGGCGGGCACTGGGAGTGCAGAGTACATGCGGGAGCTGCAGAGTCTGGAGCCCCAGCTGCAGGGCACAGGAGTCTTTCTCAGCAACGAGAGGTGAGAGTCATTTAAATTTCTTGCCTTGGTTACTTCAGAGCAGATTCATAGCAGAGCACTTTGTATTCTCAGCAGGAAAAAAGTAGAAGGAGTAACCGCCACTGCACTGATGCTCGCTTTCTCTTCATTCATTCTGTCCATAGATGTTTCTCCATGTAACTGCACTGGGAATGTGCTGGGGATTCTCTAATCTCATCCACACGTAGCTCACAGTCTAGGTCGGGAGACAGATATGTCAATAAAGGAATAATAATTCAGAGGGTTAAACACCAAAAAAAGCAGAGTGAACCAGGCAGAGTGGCAACAGGAAAGGCGCAGAATTAACTCTAAGGGAGGGTATCCACAAAGGCTTCCTGGAGCTGAGCTCCCATGTGAGTTTCAGCATACAAAAAACTGCACACGTCGTTACTATACAATTTGATGAGTTTTCACAATTGGGATAAACCTGTGGAACTAGCACCCAGATCAAGAAACACGACCAGCATCCCAGAAGGCCCACTCTTGTCCGCTCCCCGTTGCTAGCTGCCTCCCTCCCTGGCCCCTAAGGAGTAGCCTCTCTAGTGACCCTAAAGCATAGATTTGTTTTGAACTTTGTGTAAATCCAGCCGTTCTACATAAGCTCCTTGATGACTGAGACAGTGTGAAAAGGACAAATAGGAATTCATCAGGGGGCAGGGTAGAGAAGTGCATTGTGGGAAGAGGGGGTAGTATGCTCAAAGCAGAGATGAAATAACAGCGTGTGTGAGAACTGTCAGCTTTCAGCAGTGCTGGAACATAACATTCAAGAGGGGGAGGGGGCACGAAAGGTTACCAGAGAGGAAAGCAGGGGGAGATACATCATGGACAGCCTTCCATACCATGCAAAGGCATTGGGATTTTAGCCTGGAAACCTGTGGTTCCCAAAGCTGACTGATCATCAAGGTCACCTGGGCAACTTTTAAGGCACACAGATCCTAGCACCCACCAGCAGAGATCTGAGTTTTGTAAAGTTCTTCCCAAACGGTTCTCATAATTAGCTGAGTTTGGAAACCATTTTATAGAGAGAGTGGAGAGCCACTGAAGGAGTATAAGCAAGGGAGTGGTAGGATCTGACTTGAGTTTCGAAGGATGAGGTAGGTTGTTTAATGAGGAGGCTGCGGCAGTAGACACGAGATGCCCCAGCCTGATCTGGGATGTGGCACAGGGTTTGGAGTGGGGAGGACAATCTCGAGAGATAATTAGGAGGCAGAAGGAACCAAGTGTGTGGATCAGTTGGCCATGGAAGGCGGTGGAGTGGGAGGACCCGAGGAAGATACCCAGGTTTCTGGCTTGTGCCTATTCCATAGGCATGAGCAAACTTTGGGGGCAGAAAAAGTAACATCATGTTTTTGTTTAATGAACGTATCTATAATAACTTCACCCCGATTTCTCTACATATCTTTGTTAAACCATTGATTCATTCAGCAAATGTTTTTTAAATGCCAAATATATATCTGACACTGTTCCAAGTGCTGAATCATATGTAAGAGATAGAATCAAAAGGATACAAAATATTGAGAATTCACTGTTAGAGTTTGAGAAAAAATATTGGCCTTTTTATTCCTTTCAGTTCACTAAATATATGCCAGGAAACAGTCATATGTCAAGTTAGATCCAAGAGGAGCATATATGGGTTAGGGATGTGGGGTGGGGAGATGGAAGAGGGCTAGAGCCACCCAGAGGTGGGTAACAGTGGTTATTTCAACCTTGTGTTAAGAGCCTACAATACTATTCTACTCCTTATAGCAACTCTATATTTATTGTATTTATTTTCTACATTTGTACAGATGAGGAAATGAATAATCCATCCTCAGGTGCACAGCTAATAAGTAATAATGCTAAGATTCAAAGAGGATTATGTGTCTCACTGCAAACCAGAATGTAGGGAGAAAGTTCCCTCATTTTCATATGAGGAAACTGAAGCTGTGAGTGGTTTGGTTTTTGGCCCAAGGTTGAATAGCAAACTAATGGCAAAGCCCAGCTGAGTAGACATAGGCCTTGATCTGTAGCCCTGGCCTGTGACCACACTCAGCTCAGTCACTACAGGAAGCTCAGCCCATCCTGAGCATGACCCAGGGTTCTGTAAGCCGCGTCTGAACATTTTATTGTTGGGAGCAGGCTGGAGGTCAGCTTTAGGACTGGGCTGAGTTTGGGGTGTCTCTTTGCTGGAGAGTCTTCCACCAGCCAAGGACAGGACACAGTGGGTCAGGAGAGCACTGCCTATCCTTTCTAGAACTTTTGCCAAAATATACTCCAGGTGGTTAGGGACACAGCCTTGACTCCAGATTCTGGGTAACCCTCTCATGTGTTGAGCTAGACTGGGGCCAATCTAGAAAAGGAGTCCACAATTAGCACAGATTTCTTTAGCCATCTGCAATCAAGAAAGTAAGAGAGCTCTGCTTTGAGTTGGGAAGGAGGGGAATCAAAGAATAACTCAAGGCACACATTGCACTCAGGGGAACTTCAGCCTGCCCTTCCCCCAGTTTGCTCTCTCCTACGGCCCTCAGAGCCCTTCCCCAGAAAGAACTACTTGGACATCTAGGACACAAAGTTTCCTGAAGGAACTTATTACAGGGGTTGTTGGAACAGGTGCTAAGGAGGAGACAAGAGACTGGATGATCCAAAACTCGGGGATTGAGGTCAGGCAGGATGGCGGACACATAGGGCAGTGTTTTTTTTTGTAATTAATTAATTTATTTATTTTTGGCTGTGTTGGGTCTTCGTTGCTGCGCACGGGCTTTCTCTAGTTGCAGTGAGCGGGGGCTACTCTTCGTTGTGGTGCGCGGGCTTCTCACTGTTGTGGCTTCTCTTGTTGCAGAGCACGGGCTCTAGGCATGGAGGCTTCAGTAGTTGTGGCACATGGGCTCAGTAGTTGTGGCTTGCAGGCTCTAGAGCTCAGGCTCAGTCGTTGTGGCGCACGGGCTTAGTTGCTCCACGGCATGTGGGATCTTCCTGAGCCAGGGCTTGAACCTGTGTCCCTTGCATTGGCAGGCAGATTCTTAACCACTGTGCCATCAGGGAAGTGCAACACAGGGCAGTTTTTAATAGTCAGTGCTGACCTCCTGTTTTCAAAAGGGCCAGGTCTCTTCATCCAAACTTACAGGCTGGGGGTCACCTTGCAGAGAAGCAGGAGGGCACAATGGCCTCACACGCACCCTCTCAGGATGCCCTTTCATGCCTCTGCCCACTTCTGGGTGAGGTCTCCTGCTGGTCACTATCACTGAGGACACACTCTCCACCTCCATCCTCCACTCCCAGCTGGCCCCTGGAAAGATGATTTCTCTCAGAGCACTCTGAATTGTTAGGATGCTTCAAGGGAATTTATCCTAAAGAAAATCCTAACCAAATGATCAGAAGACAAAAGGATGTTAGGACAAATGTCTACATCATCTGAACTGGACAAATCTGACATCAAGCCATGGGGGTGGGGCTGCAATAACTTCCACTTTAAAACAGCTGTTGCTAGAGAGGCCGCGATAGTGAGAGGCCCGTGCACTACGATGAAGAGTGGCCCCTGCTTGCCACAACTAGAGAAAGCCCTCGCACAGAAACGAAGACCCAACGCAGCCATAAATGAATGAATGAATGAATAAATAAATAAAATGGCTGTTGCTGAGAAGTGACTCAGGAAAGCAATGGAGAGTGGAGGGAGAAAGAGGTAAATCCAGCCAGGATCTGGTTTGTTGGCATGTTGCCTCCCTTCTCTGCAAAAATCCAGGTATATATTATATAAAAGGCTCCAACATCAGACTAATAGGAGTTTCTGAAAGAGAGAAGAATTAAATCAGATGAGAGGAGATGATAAAAAAAATAGTACAAGAACATTTTTGCAAACTGAAGCACATGTCTTCAGAATGAAAGAGGCCTTGGAATGTCTGCTACAATGAATGAATAAAATCCCAGACCAATGCACTTTATTGTTGAATTTCAGAACACAGCAGATAAAGAGAAGCTCATGTATTATTCTGGAGAGAAAAAGAGGTCCATGCAATCAAGAATCAGAAAGTTATCAGACATCTCAACAACAACACTAGAAGCGAGAATACAATGAAGAAATGCATTAAAAATTTGGAGGGAAAATTATTTTCAATCTAGGTTTCTATATCCAGCTAAACTATTAATCAAATATGAGAATAGAATAATGCATTTTGGGACATCAATGGATTTGAAAAAAACTTGACACATATTCTTTTTTAAAAAGGTACCAGAGAATGCACTCCAGAAAAATGAGGAGTAAATTAAAAAGAAAAATACTTGGTATCTAGGAACCTGGGCTATAACATAGGGGAGCATTGAAAGGAAGTCATAGAATAACAACCATGTCACAGTCCTGGAGAGCAACTAGTCCAGTTGGAAAAGAATATAGAGGACTTTCCTTAGGTTTAGGAAATATCCAGGAAAAAAATGGAATGGATGCATTTGAGCATATGAAAAGTTTGAAAGGAATTTGGTATAATTGTTAGAGAATTTAATTAAAAGAGACAATATGGAAATAGATAGACCAAAAAAATTTTAAAGGCAGTTAACTCCAGGGAGAAGTTTTTAACAAGAAAGGAAAGGTAGGGACTTCCCTGGTGGCTCAGTGGATAGGATTCCACGCTCTCAATGAAGGGAGCTTGGGTTCAATCCCTGGTCAGGGAACTAGATCCCATGTGCATGCCACAACTAAGTGTTCGAATGCTGCAACTAAGGAGCTGGCTAGCTGCAAATAAGGATCCCTTGAGCTGCAACTAAGAAGCCCACCTACCTCAACAAAACCTTGGTGCAACCAAATAAATAAATAAATAAATAAATTTTTTAAAAAGAAAGGAAATGTAAAAATAAGCATGGCACAGGAACCTACTATATTCTAGACTTTATTCTGAAAGCAACATGAGTCCATGAACAATTTCTGTTTTATTGTATTCTCAGGACAGAGCACAGTGCCTGACACATAATGGGAGCTAAATAAATATTATTTGAATGAATGAAGAAAAGTGCTAGGTTCTAGGAAGAAAGCAAAATGAAGTAGACATAGTCCCTACTATCTAGGAGATCACAACTGAAACCAAGTACTCATCAAATGTCCAAGCCCAGTGTCCTACTTTATTGGATTTTTTGAGTCATGAAGAGAATGGGGCATGGGAAGAGACTCCACATTTTTGAATGTGAACTTTAAGTGGAATGTGACTTCTGTTGGTGGAATAAAATAGTCCTAATGTGGCCAAGGTTACATGTTTGAGCTCAGGAGGAGTACTTAGCAGGCGGAAAGCTATGGTGTAACAGCTGTATTAGATTGCTTTATTCCTCTCTTCTTTCTCTCTCTTTGCTTTAGTTTTATAATATTCAAAAGTTGTTATGGTATTCAGGATATATAAAAAATACTCAAAATTCAACAGGAAAAAACCAAACAGGCCAGTGGGAAAAATGGGCAAAAGACTTGAACAGACAATTCACCGAAGAGGATGTGTTGATGGCAATTAAGCTCATGAAAAAAGTGTCAAGTGTTACTAGCTATTAAGGAAATGCAAATTAAACCACAATGAGATACCATTACCCACCTATTAGCATGGCTAAAATAAAAATAATAAAAACACCGAGTGTGAGTGAGGATGTGGAGTAACAGGAACTGTCATATACTACTGGTGAGAATGCAAATGGTACAGCCATTCTGGAAAACAGGTTAGCAGGTGTTTTTTTGTTGTTTTTTTTTTAAATTTATTTATTTTTGGCTGTGTTGGGTATTCATTGCTGTGCTTGGGCTTTCTCTAGTTGCGATGAGTGGGGGCTACTCTTCATTGCAGTGCGCGGGTTTCTCATTGCAGTGGCTTCTCTTGTTGCAGAGCACGGCCTCTAGGTGCGTGGGCTTCAGTAGTTGCAGCACGCAGGCTCAGTAGTTGTGACTCATGGGCTCTAGAGCACAGGCTCAGTAGTTGTGGTGCATGGGCTTAGTTGCTCCATGGCATGTGGAATCTTCCCGGACCAGGGCTCAAACCCGTGTCCCCTGCATTGGCAGGTGGATTCTCAACCACTGCGCCACCAGGGAAGCCCAGCAGTTTCTTATAAAGTTTAACATACAATCCAGCAATTCTACTCCTGGGTGTTTGCCATAGAAAAATAAAAACTTGTGTTCATGCAAAAATCTGTGCATGAATATTTATAGCAGCTCTTTTCATAAGCCCCCAAACTAGAAAAAAACAAAATTTCCTTCAAAAGATGAATGTATAGACAAACTGATACATGTAATAGAATACTCAGCAATTTAAAAAAGAAAAAAAGAGAGAGAGAACAAAATATTGATACACGGAAGAGCATAGATGAATCCCAAAGGGCTTATGTTGAGTAGAAGAAGCCGGTCTCAAAGGCTACATAGCAACTTCTGCTCTGGGAAGATGGAGTACATTCCCCTATCCCTCTAAGAAGTAGCCTGGAAATTATATATAAAAGAAACATAAAAAGATTCTCTGAGAGTTGAGAGAAGGGATTTTTTCCCCCTGATATATCTAAGAATGAGTGCTAGAAAAGCTGGCACCCTGGATACGCCAGTGGGTGCAGACCAAACAAGCTCTAAGAAAAGTCTGCTCTCTTAGCCAAATGACAAGGGAAAGGGCAACCTTGCAAGAGAGAAGACTTTTAGGAATGAATTGCTCTACTTTCGACATCCTGGCAAAAACTGTAGTTCCCACAACAGCAAATGTCATATGTGGAGCCTAAACTCTCACATCCAACAGGTTGTAACAAGGTGCCCCTCCTGCTTCCCAGTGCGGTAGTGTCAGAACCAGTGGGGCATCTGGACTTTCATCACTATTCAATGGTAAAGAGGCCACCCACCCCCAAGGGACCTGTGGTGGCCATGTGGGGAGCAGTAATGAAACAATCTAGTCTCTCCCAGCCAGGAAGGTATCAGTGGAGACATAGTGAGGAGCTGGAGCTCCCATCTCTGCCCAGCACTGATGAGGAACCCCTGCCCTCAAGTGTCAGCAGAGGCCAAGCAGGGGACCATCTTCTATACCCACCTATAGGTGACTGTAATGAAGTGGCCCACTCACCCTCTCTTTCCATGATGCAGCAGTGTCACAGAAAGCCAGTTAAAACAGAAAGCTTCAATAAGATTCAGAATTTCCCAACTCTGTACCCCAAATGCCCATGTTTCAATAGAAAAATCACTCACTGTACCAAGAACCATGAGGATCTCACACTGAATGAAACAAGACAATAGATGCCAACACTAAGGTGACAGAAATTTTTAATTTTATATAACAAAGATTTTAAAACAGCCATCATAAAAAAAGCAATTATGAACATGCTTGAAACAAATGAAAATACAAAGAGTCTCAGTAAAGAAATAGAAAGTCTCAGCAAAAGAATAGAAGGTATAAAGAAGAACCAAATAGAAATTTTAGAACTGAAAAATACAATAACTAAAATAAAAAGCTCATTGAATGGGCTCAACAAGAAAATGGAAGGGAAAGAGGAAAGGATCAGTGAGCTTGAAGATAGAACAACAGAAGCCACCCAAATTAGTGTCACTCTAAATAAAAAAAGGTAAAATACACTGAGAAAAAAAAATATAAACAGAACCTTGGTACTAGTGGGACCATAATAAAGGATCAAAGATTTGTGTCACTGAAGTCCCAATGGGAGAGGAGAAAAAGGGTAAGCCTGAAAAAATACTCAAAGGACTAATGACTGAAAATTCCCCAAATTTGGCAAAATACAAAACCCTACAGATTCAAAAAGGTAAGTGAATCCCAAACAGGTTAAAACCAAAAAAAGTCATGCCAAGATATATCTTAGTAAAACTTCAGAAAACTAAAAATGAAGAAAAAATCTTAAAAGCACAGATAGGAACAATGCTTTATCTCTAGTGGAAAAACAATTCAAATGACAGTGGATTTCTCATTAGAAGCCATGGAGGTCAGAAGGAAGTGACACGTTTCTCACGTGCTGAAAGATGTCCTGTAGACATCTTTCCAGAATCCTGTATCCAAGGAAAATATCCTTCAGGAATCAAGGGAAAATGAAGACATTCTTATATGAAGTAAAACTAAGGTAACTTGTCACCAGCAGACCTACTCTAAAAGAATGACTAAAAGAGGTTTTTTTAACAGAAGGAAACAATGGAGAAATCTTGAAACATCAGGAAGAGCAAAAGAACATGATAAGAAAAATATGGGCAAAGAGTCCTCTTGAGTCTTCTAGATTAGGTTTGATGATTGAAACACAAATTATAACATTTCTGATGTGGTTCTAAGTATGTAGAGAAAATATCTAAGAAAAGAAGTGAGGGTAAAAAGATGTAAAAGGGGGTAAGGTTTCTACACTTACTTGAATTGGTAAAATTATGGCACCAGTAGACTGTGGTGTTACATATGTATAGTATAATACCAAGAGCGAACCACTAAAAAAGCTACATAAGGAGATACACTTGAGGACAAGATAGGTAAATAAAAGTGGAAATCTAAAAAATGGCTAAGTAACCCACAGGAAGGCAGGAAAAAGAAAACAGAGAAATGAAAATCAGAGAGAAGAAACAGACAACAAAAAATAAAATGGAAGACTTAAGTCCTAACATACTAATTACATTAAATGTAAATGTATTGAATACATCAATTAAAAGATAGATTGGCAGAGTGGAGTAAAAAAAATCAAATACATGCTGTCGACAAGACACTCACTTCAAATATAACAATACAGACAGGCTGAAAGCAAAATAATATGAAAATATTTATCATGCAAACATTAATTTTAAAAAAAGCAGGAATGACTGTATCAATATAGGATAAAGTAGACTTCAGAGCAAATAAAATGACCAGAATCAGAGAGGGACATTACAATAACAGGGCCAATCTACCAAGGAAGGAAACATGGAAATCCTAAATGTATATGCACCGAACAATGTAGATGCAAATTATGCAAAGCAAGAACTGATAGAACTAAAAGGAGAAATGGACAAATTCACAAATATAGTTGGAGATTTCAGCACCCTTCTCTCAACAATTGATAGAACAACTAGACATAAAATTAGAAAGGATATAGAACTCAGCAACGCCATCAAAAAACAGGACCTAATCAGTGTTTGTAGAAAACTCCACCCAGTAACAGCAAAATACGTATTCTTTTCAATTGTCCATGGGACAAAAATAGGTCTTATCCTGGTCCATAAAATAAATATCAACAGACTAAAAAGCATTGAAATAATGCAGAGTGTATTCCCTGATCACAGGGAACTCAAACTGGTAATCAATGACAGAAAGATAAAAGGAACATGCCCAAAAGTTGTAAATTAAATGACACACTTCTAAATAATTCATAAGTCAAAGAGGAACTCTCAAGGGAAATTTTTAAAAATACTTGAAACTAAATGTAAATTAAAATGCAACATAGCAAAGCAGAAACAGACTTACAGATACAGAGAACAGACTGGTGGTTACCAGTGGGGAGAGGTGAGATGGGGTAGGGGATTGAGAGGTACAAACTACTATGTATAAAGTGAATAGGCTACAGGGATGTATTGTACAGCAAAAAGAAATATAACCATTATTTTGTAGTGACTTTAAATGGAGCATAATCTATAAAAATGTTGAGTTGCTATGTTGTATACCTGAAACAAATATGGTGTTGTAAATCAACTATACTTCAGTAAAAGCACTTAAGACAAACAAACAAAAATAATAAAATGAAATGCAACAAAGTGTTTTGTGGGATACGGCTAAAGCAATGTTGACAGGGAAATTTATAACACTAATGCATACATTAGAAAAGAAGAAGAGCCTCAAATCAATCATCTAAGCTGAAGACGTGCTTAACTTTTTATAGGTTTAGAAGACGTTCGGTGTGGTGCAGTGGAAAGGGGACAAAATTTGGAGTCAGTCTGCTATTGTATCTTGGCTCTACCATTTCCTAAGTGTGTGATCTTGCTGATCCTCATTATTTTCATTGTAAAATGGGGAAACTACCCACATCACAGGGTTATTCTGAGGCTTCAATTGCATGAGAGAACCTAGAGTTCTTGCAGAAGGCCTGTAAATCCAGAAGGATGCCAAGCGTTTTTTGATAGAAAATAAATTGTACACTGTGAACATTTTAAAATGTATTTAAACACTATTGTAACCAATAAAATTAAAAAATATAATTTAGGGCTTCCCTGGTGGCGCAGTGCTTGGGAGTCCGCTTGCTGATGCAGGGGACGCGGGTTCGTGCCCCGATCCAGGAGGATCCCACGTGCCGTGGAGTGGCTGGGCCTGTGAGCCGTGGCTGCTGGGCCTGTGCGTCCAGAGCCTGTGCTCCGCAACGGGAGAGAGGGTACAACAGTGAGAGGCCCGCGTACCGCAAAAAATAAATAAATAAATAAATAAATAAAATAATTTAAATATATATATATATATATATATATATATATAATTTAAAATTAGTTTTATGCTTTTATATATTTTCCAGTATAAAGAGCCTTTATACTTGAAAATATTGGAAATCAGTGAGAGATGTCTGGCACATGAAGCAGCTGCTCAGTGCTTGGCCACTGCTGTTGGTAGTAGCAGTAGCAATAGTCGTAGTAGTGATAACAGTTGTAGTTGTAGTCATTGTCACCCTCCTAATAGTATTTCACTATTGCAGTGTTTTATTTCATCTGCACAGTGGTCTGTGAGGGACCAAGGGCAGAGATCACAAGCTCCATTTTATGGCGAGAACATGAAGGGTGGAGAGGGTGTCTTCTTTTCCAAGACCTTACGTTTGAAGTTGCCATACCTGGGAGTAGAACCCAGGTCTTCCAACTCTGAAAGCAAGGCCTAGAGAAGCAGGGAAGGCAGCTGTCATAATCTGCTTGGGCTGCTATAACAAAATACCACAGGCTGGGTGGCTTAAACCACAGACATTTATTTCTCACAGTTCTGGAGGCTAGAAGTCCAAGAGCAAGTCTCCTGCAGTTTCAGTATCTGATGAGGGGGATCTTTTCCTGACTTGCAGATGGCCACTTTCTCACTTTGTCCTCACCTGGTAGAGAGAGAGATCTCTGGTCTCTATCTCTTCCTTTTTTTTTTCTTTTTAAAATAAATTTATTTATTTATTTTTGGCTGTGTTGGGTCTTCTTTGTTGGGTTTTTGTTGCTACACGCAGGCTTCCTCTAGTTGCAGTAAGTGGGGGCTGCTCTTTGTTGTGGTTCACAGGTTTCTCACTGCGGTGGCTTCTCTTGTTTCAGGCTTCAGTAGTTGTGGCACACGGACTCAGTAGTCGTGGCTTGCGGGCTTAGTTGCTCCGCGGCATGTGGGATCTTCCCTGACCAGGGCTCGAACCTGTGTCCCCTGCATTGGCAGGCAGATTCTTAACCACTGCGCCACCAAGGAAGTCCCTCCATCTCTTCTTACAAGGGCACTAATCCCATGATGGGGACGCTACCCACATGACCTCATCTAAACCTAATCACCTCCCAAAGGCCCCATCTCCAAATGCCATCACGTTGGAGGTTAAGGCTTCCGTATATAAATTTGGGGGAGACACAAACATTCAGTCCATAGCAGTAGCCATATTAGTATTTCAGGGATGTATTTTACATCCAGAGAGCATGCATTTTACAGGTAACTGCTCCCTCAGTAGACTCACAGTGTAGTTAAGCAGGACAAGCAACATCCTGGGGTGCTTCCTGTTTCCTGCACTTGGCTTGGGCAAGTAAAGCCACTTGCTTTGGAAAGTAATCAGGCAGGACTAGGAGTCAACCTAGAGTTAAGTGTATCTTCATGAAGAAGCCCTCCCCCTCGGGCTTCTCTGGGATGTGGTCTGGGCCCTGAGGCGGGGCTGCTGTAACCACCAGGGTCCTGGGGCAGCTTAGCCCTGGTACCAGAAAGGACACTGCTCTGGGGGCAGGGATGCTGGGTCTGAGTGTGGCTGCATCTCTGACTCCATCACCTTTCTCTTTTTTTATTTTTTATTTTATTTTATTTTATTTGACTGATTGATTGATTGATTGATTGATTACAGTACGCGGGCCTCTCACTGGTGTGGCCTCTCCCGTTGCGGAGCACAGGCTCTGGACGCACAGGCTCAGCGGCCATGGCTCACGGGCCCAGCCGCTCCATGGCATGTGGGATCCTCCCAGACCGGGGCACGAACCCATGTCCCCTGCATCGGCAGGCGGACTCTCAACCACTGTGCCGCCAGGAAAGCCCATCCATCACCTTTCTCTTAAAACCTGGGGTTGGACTTGCTCTCGGGCCCATCCAGCTCCTGTGTTCCAAGATTCCCATGCCTGAGGTCATGAGGTCTGCTTCTGTGCAGGGAGCACTCTAAGCAGACCAAGGGCAGGGCTGGGGTTGGCCACCGGTTCTGTGCTCAAGACAACAGAGAAGGTGCAGCCTGAGCAAAGAGCGGGTAGTGGAGGGAATGCCGTGTCATCTGATCCATAGCTGATTAAGCCTTTGAAAATGCGCTCTGGGAACATGTCCGTGAAGGACGTCACTGAGGTGGGGGAAGAATGCCGCCTGTTGTCTGGGCGCAGGACACAAAGGCTTATCTGTGCGCACGTGGGCACTCCCGATCCAGGCTGGATCAGCTGCTCTTGTTTCCTCCTTCGCCATCACAATACAACTACAGAGTTACAGTCTGCCCTTCCACCCCACCCCAGGAGAGCTGGGCAATGGGATCTCTGCCCACTGGGTGCCCGCTGAGCACAGCCAGTGACACCAGCCTCCCGGCCCAGTTGGCTGCTGGCAAGTCTAGAATTTCAATAGCCTGCTTCTCCCTGCCCTCATTTACTGCCCTCTCTCGTCTTCTCTTTCTCTCACCCTCCCCGGCACACGTGTGAGTGGCAGATCCAGGGTGATCTGGACCCAGTTGATTGCCAGGGGAGCCAAGCCTGGACACTTGACAGATAACCAGCTGGGCAGTGGCCAGCCGTGGCGCAGCGTAACACTTTCCTTGGGCGGTGGAGTGGCAGCTGCCCTGGTCCCCCACCCTGATCCATAGGAAACTGGGCTAGGAGCATTCTCTCCCAGATGGAGTGCCCTGGCAATACTCAGCGGAGAGCCCGTGCAGCATCAGAGTCAGAAAGCCTGGGATGTGAACATGGACTCCAACGTTCTGGCTTGTACTAGCATAGGCAAGGCTCTTAACCGCTGTGAGTCTTAGTTTCCTCATTTATGTAACATGAGGACCATAGTTCTTACCCCATGGGTTGTTGAGAACCTTCCATGGGCATCAAGCAGTGCTTAGCACAGGGTAGACTTATTAACAAGCATGGAAACACACACACACACACACACACACACACACACACACACACACACACAGATTTCCTTAGAAGGAATGAGAATCCTCAGGGAAAATACACCCACAGAAGGAAGAGGTATCTTTCCCTTACTGCCATATAATCTACAAGTCCTTTATTGCCCACAGTGGAGTTGGCACTTCACACAATCCAGCCCATCGCTGTCAGAGAGAACAACTGGCATTTGCACAGAAAACACACAGATTGCATGTCACACGTCTGTGAGAGGAACAGAGTTTCCTAGGCTGTATTGTTGTTGGTGATTGAGGAGAGCCAGTGGCCCTTGTGTTGCAGGGACCAGCCTGTACCACCGCTGCCTGGAGTTGTTTTGGTTGTTTTTATTTATCTCCCTTTCCCCCACCTCTCCTTTCAAATTATACCCTTTGGCCTGCAAATGAGTCCCTCCTTGTTCTTCTGAGGGAGTTTCTGGAGGCAATCCTGCTTTTTATTCCCTCTGAGGTTGACTTGTCCTGTCAGGCTGCCAGCCTGAGGGTGAAGCAATGAGAGCAGGGCAGGAAAGCAGAGCCCAGCCCCAGGCTGGAGCCGCCCCCAGGCCCACCCATCGCCCCTGGGGCTGCAGTCTCCTGGGACAGGAGGCTGGGGCAGGAAGGTGTGGGACCAGCCAAGGTTCTTGCTCTATTCTCCCAGATCCCGTTTTGTGGTTTTGGGAAAGGGGTATCTTTTCTTGAGGGTCTGAGATTTTCTGCTTGGGTGATATGATTCCTCCCATCATTCTGAGGGCTGGTCCCAGGACTCTGGAACTCCCCCTTTTACTGTCCCCGCAGGGCTCTGTCTCTGGTGCTCTCCTACCCCTAGGTGCCCCTCCAAGCTCCAGTGCTCAGGGCCATATCATAAAACAATACCATTCAATATGGCTTGGGTCTCCTTTATGTGGGTCAAGCCACACAGGCCTTCTGGAAACATGGCCTGTTTTCTGACCGGGTAGTATCCATGGAATGGATATTTCAGGGGGGTGTTTTGGGCCATTGTTAGTGCAGGTCCTCTGAGAAGCAGAGGGCAAGATGGGATTAAATTGCAAGGATTGTAGCAGGGGAAATGCCTTTGTGAAATAAATAGATAGGAAGTCAGATAAGGCTGGAGGGCCATCAGACACTGCATGCCTGACCCCAAGTGAAGGAGAGAGAGAAAGAAGATTGAGTGGAAAAATCCTGGACAACACTACAGTCTAAGGAAGGTTCAGCAAGGCCATCAGCAAGGTCCTCGGGCCAAAGTCAGCTGTCAGAGGAGTCTGTGTGTCCCAGGATTGGGTCTGCCTTAGTATCCCCAATGTGCTCAGTCACTGCCAGGGAGCAGCCCATGAGAAAAGTGATTTGGTGCAAATGTAGCTGTTGGTTCCAAATGTACCACTGGGGCCCTTGGTTAATTATGCTCTAGTAGTTGGAAGTCTACAAGCTACATTCTTAGGGCCAGTCATAAACATACCTCTTCAGATCGCTGCATGGCACTGAGTCTTTGGAAATGGCCAGGTCCTTCCTAGGAGCTCCACATCAGGTGTATGTGAGTGTCAAACTGACATTTTAGGGTTGCCAGCCTATCCAGTGGTTTCACAGAGACCAAACACACAGCACGAATGACTATCAAAGTGCAGCCTGTTGACTACTTATAGTCGAATCATCAGGAATGTTTGTTTAAGGCACAGATCTCTGGACTTCACTCAGACCTACCCAAACCCATCTCTGAGTGATGGCCTAGGAATTGGCATTTAACCAACAAAATATGCCAGTACACGCATGTGATTCTTGTGCCTTCTAAAATTTGAAAATCACTTCTGATGCCAAAAACAGCCTCTGTGCAGCAGTGCTGAATTGAATCTCAGAGACAGAGTTTTGGATGAAGTAGAGAAGAATAGCTTTATTGTTTTGCCAGGCAAAGGGGGACACAGCAGGCTCCTGCCCTCAAAAACTGTGTGTCCCACCCAGAAGGATTTGGTAAGGAGTTTTATAGCAATGGTTCAAGGGTGGGGTTGCTGATAAGATAAGGGTGTGTGCAGGGCCTGCACTCCTTTAATCTGGTTTCAGGTAATCTCTTGATGAGCTTCTCTGGTTCCTTTTAATCTGTCTTCAGATGGTCTTTTCTGGAATGAAGAATGCTGACATCTTCCACTTATTGGGGGTTTTAGTTCTATAAAGAGCTCAAAAGATACCCTTATATGTATCCCTTGAGGTGGAACCAGAATCCTGCTCCAAGGCTGCACTATTGTTTCTTGACTGCTCCTCCCTTGTCTCGGCATTCTCTACCTTCCCTGATTAGCAACTGTTTGAATCTGCCCTTTGGGACTCAGGGAAGTTCACGGAGGCTTGGGGTCTATTCCCTACAAACAAGAAAGGGAGACAGAAAGGCTTACGTGCCCAGGAGCCCCACAGGGTCCTGATGCTTCACTTCCTCACACCATGAGTAGGTGACTGACTCCAGGTCCCCCATTTCCTGGTCAATTCCAATTTTACATACTTTGTACTAATTCTCTAAGAATGCACCTACATATCAGAACTTGAGTCTCGGTCTGGATTAGAAATGATGTGTGAGGACCACAGACTTCTGAACCGATGCGAGCTCTGGGAGACCTGTGCTTTCTGGCCTAGCTAAGCACAGGTGCCTATACATCACCTTTCCAAAAGCAGTATACCAGGTGTAGAATTTCTTGGTACCTCCAAGTTAGGAATTTCAGTTTCTTGCTTTCTCTCTCTACACACCATATAGCACTACATCTTTTCAATCTTGGGATTGTCTCCTCCTTATAAGGATATTGGCATTCTAAATCTCCAAAGAGGTGTCTTCTAAATTCTCCATGGAAAGGTTTGCTTTAGGGGACCCTTCCGTTTATCACTCTTACACCCACTGACTGTCAGGGTCCATGGGCTGGGCTTCCATGTGCTTTCCCCACCTGTCACCTGCCCTTGCTTTCTTCCACCAGCACCAGCTAGTTACTCAAGCCTCAGAGATTTCTTGTCTTATCCATGCTTTATCTGCAGCACTGCTGGAGGGTCAAAGTGCATTCTGCAGCCCCACTTCTTGCAGCTGTGAGCACCTGGGAACACTTATGCCTTTGTTGGTTTCCTTATCTCTGCCCTTCTTGACCTTAGATGTCTTTTCTTGCCTTTGGGTTCATTCAGCCAAGTTGCTTGGCCCTGCCCAGTTCCCAGCTAACCCCAGCCCACTCATTCTCTGGATGAATATTTGTAGAAGGATAAACTCTAAAAACCAGTACAATTGTTATAAAACCCAATAATACTCAGTGCTAGCGATGGTACTGAAAATCTGGTCTCCTTGTGTCTGGTTGTGGTAGATACTGTTATAATTCCTTAGGAATATACTTTGGCAATACACGTGAAGTATGAAGAGATTGAAGGGTGTTTATACCCTTTGATTTGGGAATCTAACTTTTGGGAATTTAGCTAAAGAAAATAAACCTAAATGGGAAAATATTTCACATAAAGGAAAACACAGAAATTTATAATAAGGAAGAACTGAAAATAATAACAATGACTCATATTCATTTAGTGCTTATTATGTACTAGGCACCATTAAATTCTTTATATTTATTATCGAATCCTCACCATATCTCTATAAGATAGGAACAACTATGATCTGGTAAGAACTGCAATTACCTCCACATAACTTCTGTAATTTCCTCCAGATACCTAGTAAAAGGGAGGTGTACCGTAGTTCGGACCCTGGCCTGAGACTGCCCTACAGCTAGGTTCATTCCCTTACATTTGGACATGACCATTTCCTGTCCCTCCTTCTCTTCAGTAATTAGAATACAACAGGGTAAGTGTCATCACATAGCCAATTAATTACACGAATCACTAAGAAGAAAGTTCTCCCTCTCCTCCTTATAAAGTTGGATTTATGAATCTGAGAAGACTTTAAATGAATTGGCTTAACTTGAATAAATGGGGGAGGGCATCATTTTATATCTAGTCCCTCATTTAAACCCTCAAGATCTTCTGGACCCTGATCCTTTCATTTAGTATAGTAACTCTCTCAAGTTTTGTTTTGTTTTTTTAACTACAGATCCTATGACATACTCTCTAAGTCTCCATTCCAGATGTTGATTAGCTTAGGGCCAGGAGGGCAGTGCCAAGAGACCCTCTCTAGTTTAAGATAATCATGCCAAAACTCATCCACTCCAACCTTTAAAAAACAAATCTTAAATTACTTATAAACTCCTTATATATAAAGCCACAAATTGAGCTTTAAACAACCATCTGTTAGCTCCACACCACGATCTGAGTACTGGATCAGTTCTTTGGCGGCAAACTGCCTAAATTTCCTCACCTCGAATAAGACTGGTCATTCCAACGTCACAGCATTGCTGTGAAGATGATGGAGAAATCGGTAACAGTGCCTCCTGCAGTCCTTGGCAGGTAGATGGCTCTCAGTACACATTCATTCATTCAAGCCAGCTTCTCCTCCTTCTTCGTTCATTCAACATGTTGGGAATGTGGACGCAGAGCTGAACCAGCCTGAGCCCTGCCCACCCTGTGGGGAGCTACTGGTTACTGGGGAAACCTCAGCAGGGAAGAAGAGCCCAGATTTGAGCACTTGCAGCACCTGATTTTTCTATCAAAAAAGGCAGGCTCCTTTATACCCTGCAGGTCAAGGAGGGAGGCACGGGTGAGAGATAAAGGAAGTGGTGAAGAAAGAAGTGCTATCCTGATGAAGAGACTGTCTTGTCCTGTATGGTGATTTTTGGCTTTGAGTTAGTCAATAACTTTTTTTTTTTTTTGGTAGGGATGGGAAAATGATCTTTATTGAATGTATGTATTTCAAAGACAAGGAGTGTTTTACAATTCAAATTAATAGTCCTTTTTAGGAGTAATTACTGCCCATGGAGACTTAGAACATGCTAAGATCACAATCTCTTCAGCAGTTACATTTTTTGAAAAAAGGAGTGGGTTGTTTCCCAAAGGAAGATGCTGTTGTACCCACGTAGGTAAATTCTTCTTCCAGTGGTACCCCTTCCTTCCCTGCTTCTTGCCACCAACACCCCTGACTTATACTTATTGCCCTTGAAGTGGTTGGAGGGGCAGGGACAAAGCAGAATCCCTAGAGGCGGTGTCTTAAGGAAATGCCAGAATCACTCATTCACTCAACAAAAACCTTGAAGGTAGACACTTTTCTTTGTCTTAGAGCGCTTTGTCTTTGTCTTAATGAACAAGACCATCTATATCCTTGCACTCACTAGGAGCCCACCTTCCGGTGGGAAGAGGCCAACAACAAACACATGATAAAGAGGATGATTTCAGAAGGTCAAAAATGCCATGAAGAGGAGAAAATGAGGCTTTGATGGATTAAATAATGTGCTCAAGGTCATGTATTAGTAGGGGACAAAGTCAGGACACAACATCTTACTTAGCTGTACCAAAATTCATGTTCCTGATTCTGTGCTACACAGGCTGTGCTGCATAGCTAGTCCTTCCGTCACAACTGAATGAGGATTAGAGCTCACCTTTGCATAGCATTTTATCCTCTTCCAAGCTATTTCTAGCACATCACCTCATTTCACCTTGGGGCATTATTATTTCCAGCTTCTCCTCTGAGGCCTGCCACGAATGCAAAGGAAAATGGCAGGAGCAGATCCTCTAGCAGAGGAGCCAATTAAGCTTCCTGCAAATGTAGAACAGTGAAATTCCCATGATGTGTAGGACCAAGAAAAGCCTTGAGTTGGCCATGTGTAGAGCAAACCCTTGTGGACCAGGATTTAAATAGGAGAAGACATTTCCTTTCTCCTCCTGCGACTCACAGAAATTGGATCTTATGCAGTCTCCTCAATGTTGAAAGAAGGTGCTAATGGGAAGTTTGGGCAGAGGTTCTCAGGTGCTGTGGGAACAGGCGACGATGGCAGACATGCTCCATTTTCCCCTGCATCTCCAGGGAATTACACCTTCCACTCTCAGTAGAGCTGTGCTTATTCTTTCAAGCTCCCAGTCTTAGCAATAAGGTCAGCAGTTGACTGTTTACAAAGTACCTTGACATGCTTGATCTTGATTGAGGTTCACATGAACCCTCCTGGGTGGGTTCTAATATTCTTCTTAATTACAAAGGAGGAAACTGAGGACCAGAGAAGGCAACTGATTCAGTGTGTTTCTGTGGGGTTTGCAGGTGAGGTTGGCCTTGAGACTTCTGATGCCACTTGCTCCACTGTGCTGCCACTTGCTTTGGTGAAGGCTTTGGAAGGAACTCTTTCTAAAATGTATTACATATTTGCCTGCCTTTTGACGCAGAGGATGCTGGGGGTGGGGAAAATGTGCTGTGGTGTAACATTTTCTTGATGAACAAAGGTACCTTGGGGAGCACATGTCTTTCTGTTCCGCTCAGCAATGGACCTCTTTTATCAGTTTTTCTTACTCTGCCTTTTGATGTCACTGGGCCTGCTCATTGCAGTCCTTGTCTTCTTGTATTTTGAAGCTTCCAATCAGAAGTCAAGCTTATGACAAGTTGCTGTAGGCAAATCTAGTAGGAGTGTAAGCTGATATAACCCTCCTGAGGGACAATGATGCAATGAGTTAAAGAGGCTTTTAAAATGTTCATAATTTTTGATTCTTTCTAGAAATGTAGCCTAAGAAAATATTCAGGAATGTGCAAAAATATTTCTGTACAAGATTATTTATCATGGAATTCCTTGGTGGTCCAGTGGTTAGCCTCAGCGTTTTCGCTGTGGAGGGCCCCGGGTTCCATCCCTGGTCGGGAAACTAAGATCCCACAAGCTGCGTGGCACGTCCAAAAAAAAAAAAAATTATTTATCATGACACCATTTTATAAATTTACAAATTGAAAGTAGTTGATAGAAGGAAGAATTGGGCATTAATTAAATAAAATACATTAAGTCCATGTGATAGACTATTATACGTACAAGCCATTGAAATTGCAAAAAATTATCTCATGGCATTATGATATATTCGTAACATGTTAAGCAGGTTGTAAAACAACATGTACGTTGTGACGACAATCTTGAAAAAAGTAATAAACATAAACAGAAAAATAGCAGGAGAATATATATCAACATTTCTCAGGAGTTACTTACTTCTGGGTATGGGTTATATATGGGTTTTTTATTTCTGTATGATTTTCTTATTTTCTACATTGAACAAATGTTGTTTTTAAAATAAAACACTTAAATTCTATTTCCGCCTGAAATATTGGCTACATGTTAAATATCCAGGGAGGCTCTGAGTAAGGGCCAGGCTTGTGGATATGATATTAGACATGACCATGATTTCATAAGGCAGAGAAAACATTTCTGCTGATTTCTGAATTGTGGGCTGTGTTCTGAAGGTTTCAAGAAAGCTGTTATGGAAAAAGAAATACTCTCTTCCTTAAGCATTTTCATCTTACTGGGGAGAAAAGACCACATCAAAGCATGAGAAAACAGGGAAAAAGGAGGGCGTGTCTGCGTGAGTCCAACAGTGATGAGGTGGCAAGATGCCGCCAGCGGGCGGCTGGGCCTTGAAGGGTAGTCAGAAAGCCAGGGGGAGGCAGGAAGGGGTGAGCAGACGGCCTAGGTGGGAAGAGGTGTTTCCTTCTGCTTCTGCCCTAGATATCCAAGCCGCCTGTTGTAACTCTGCTCAGACCAGTGAACCCTGTACAGCTGTATCCTTGGTTGTGAGGCCATCTGTGAGAAACCTGACCTGGATGGGCGTGCTATCGGGGCACCCTGCAGGAGAGCACGGCCCTGCCTAGCACCAGCAGGGAGGGCACCTGCCCACCTGCCCACTGCCCTTCACGAATCTGGGTTATACCTGCCAAAGCAGTTGGCCCTGTACTTGTGCTGTTGGCTGAGCTGCCCAGTGCCAGCCAGGCCAAGAGCGTGGGTGGTGCATGAGGTATGGGCGGAGGCGGAGGCCTCAGATGCTGAGGCACCTGACATCAGGATGAGAGCTCCAAATCCCTGCGTGGTTCTTTATTACTGATAATACACTCGGGTTACAGGCAACATGCTCATTGGAATACTAAATGCACATGGGATGCATGAGCCCCAGGCTACCACCCCATACCTGCCTGCCCCCCAATACATTTACATTCAGGCTCTGTACTGCTCACCGCCGAGCATCTCTTAGATTGATCTGACAATGGAATGCAGCCCCTCTCCCCTCCCGCCCCCCGGTTGGTTCTGCAGCCGAGCTCAGAGGAGCCGTCCTTGTGAAGCCCCATCTTGTCTGATGGGCTCCTGGCAGCTCCATCTTCTGGAGTGAGTCAGCCAGACTGTAGAGCCTTCACTGCTCTGAGAATCTACAGAGTCAAGATAAGTCTTTTTTTCCTGGATGACTTGGGGAGGCGCACACTCATTCTGTCCGCCCACCCCAGCTTCCTCAGCTTCCCAGGAAGGTTGGGGCAGGTGAGCTGATGGACCCCACGCTCACCTCAACCTAAATAAGCCACTAAGAGAACTGTGATCAGGTTTAACTGCCCGTAGTAGTTGTTAAAGTTGGTGTATTTTGTAGTAACCCAGAAAACACCTTCTAAGAAAATGAGATGCTTTTATTCATTCATTTTTTCAACAAATATTCATTCATTCAACAGATATTTATTCATGTTAGTTGCTAGGAGAAATGGAGATGAATAATAAAAGATTTAGCCATTTCACATCTTGGTATATACCCAAGATAATTGAAAACACACATCCAAAAACTTGTATGTGAGTGTTCACAGCAGCCTTATTCATCATAGCCCAAAAGTTGTAACAAACCAAATGTCCTATGTGTGTTGAATGTATAGATAAAATGGGGTATATCCATAATGGAATATTATTGGGCCATAAAAAAGGAATGAAGTACTGATAATATTACAGAATGGATGAACCTTGAAGATATTATGCTAAGTGAAAGAATGAGACAAAATGTCTTACTTATTGCATGATTCCATTTACATGTGATGCCCAGACAGGCAAATCTCTATAGATTTCTATAGGCAGAAAGTAGATTAGTGGCTGCCTAGGGTTGAAGAGGTAATAGGAAGGGCAGGAAGGTGATGGCTAAGGGGAGCAGAATTTCTTTTGGGGGGTGATAAAATGTTCTAAGCTTAATCATGGTGCAGAGGTGAATGGGGTTCTACCTCTAAGAACCCAGCTCCAGATTGGGGGTGGGGAGGGGGAGGTAGTAGAAGCATCACTCAGTTGGCTGGGCTCTGACTTTATTGCTCCCTTTGGTGGTCCAGGGGGTGGCCTGACTCCAAGCAGGCTCATTGCAGTGGTTGCTAGACAACAACAAAACCTTAGTTCCTGAACACGAAGGCTAAAACTTAAGGTCAGACCACACACAGGGCAACGATTCCTCTAATTGTTAGAAAACCAGGCTACAATAGGCATTCGTTCCTCCCTCTGCAGGGTCCTTGAAGTATGGGACTAGAGGCAAGGACAGATGATGTGACCTGATAGGGTATCCCTCTGCTTCACAGCTACCCAGAGTCCACAGTGCTGCAGCAACATCTGGGCCCCCACCTCAACCCAACCCCAGCCTCCCTTTTTCTAGCACTATAATTCCAAGCAACTCACCCTTCCTCCAAACACCCCGTTATTTTCTGGTCTTCATCCATTTGTTCATACTCTTTCCTCTGCCCTGATGCTCTTTCTCCATCATTCCCTGTTAAGACCCCACTCCTCCTTCAAGATGGGGACCAAATGCATCTTCCTCCACCTACCGTGTGTTCCTACACTGTTTGCTTTTTTCCTGCTGTCAAGCATCAGAACATATCTCCCCCTCCTCTGTGACTCCCACCCAACCCCGTGATCCTCTGTGGCGGGGCGACAGCACCACCCCATCTGCCTGTCATGGACATTTCAGGAAGGTGATGCCAATTTGTATCCTCCTGGGTGCCCAATGCAATGTCTTGCCCATAGTATGCCTTCAGGAAACGTCTGCTGGAATGGCATGGCATTTTTCTAAGCGGATGGGCTGTGCTCTGCAGAAACTCAGCGTACAGGAATTCACTGTTAGCGAGTCTGACACTCAGGGAACTGATTTCACAGATGGAAACTGTTTGCAGAATTTTCAGCTCCCTCAGCCCATTTGTTGACTTAGGGCTATGTTCAGTGGTCACTTCTGCATCTCCATATCTCCCTGTACCTTCCCTCAGATCAGCAAGTACATTGAGAAACACCAGCAGCTTCTGCAGAGTGCCCTGGGAACAGGGTTTGTGCAGCGCTGAGTGTTCTGTAAGAGCTGGCGAGAGAGTTGCTAAAGCTGAGGGATGTTCAGTTCTATATGTTCTGTTCAGTTAAGCCATCATGGTATTTCTTCTTTAGACCTTTATGCTTTTCTGCCAAACATAAAAATGTTTGCATCCATATTGGTGAATTGCAGAGAGTAACACAACAACGAATCTTTCAGTAGAAAACTGTTGTTTTTCCTCTGTGTGATTTTCAAAGATCTGTTGTCCTTTTGCACCGAATTTTATCATGTGTTGGTGCCAATTTGTTTTCCAGAGGAGCACATCTCCAAATTTATAATGAAAGGCAAGCAAAGTGGGACTTCACGGCCTTGGCTGGACACCAAGTGTTAGCTAATTTTTGCAGCAAGGAAGACAAAATAACAAGTCCCTGAACTGCAATTTGGGTTTCTCCTTCTGTTCCCAAACAAAATGGTTTAAATAACAAACGCCTGCCTTAATCATACTTATTAGTTAATGAGAGTATGTCTGTATTTCAAAAGTATATTTTTGTTTTTTAGATCTTAAATGTCATCCTGGGATTGGAAAATCCTTGGGGGCTGTTACCTTTGATTAAGGCAGAGGACTCTGGTTAAATGAATTAACAGTTCATTTAACTTAATGGGCTGGAAGAGCAAACAGATACCCAGTTTACTAATGTTTACTCTTTACGGTTGACATCAGCTGTCATTTAGCCTTTAGCCGGTACACAAAAATGACAGTATGTCCATTTTATAGAATGAAGGAGTAAGATTTATGCTTGAAACTATACATTTTATACTTACTTGATTATTTACAGACTGAAATAAGGAATGTCATTGTAACCTAACCCTATGAATCATTTTGGAATCTTATTTGCTTCTAAGAACAAATGAAGATATTAATTTACTTAATTTCTTATGTCAGGGTAGAAACTTTATATAGCCCTAGAGAACCCCTCCGTGCCCCCATCCCCTTGCCTCTCGTGATTGTTCTTGGTTGCTCAGGCCCCTCTGCATACTGTGGAGACTCTACCTTGCACATACACATGCACACACATGTGCACACACATGCACACAAACTCCTATTTATACACACAGAGTCTTTCCTGTTCTTCTCTCCCTTAACTAAGCTCCTCTCCGAAGTGGTCTATTCTTTGTGCATTCTGATCTCTGCTTCAGCCTTCAAGAGTACTAATGGCCTAATTTATTTTGCATCTTCCAGGTCCCATACCATATTTGTTCAAATCTAAGATGTCATCGATTGCAAGATGCTCCATTAGTTTGTGTGCCGTTAAGAAAAAACAATCACACTTGCAAGACTCTAGAGATCTTAAGTTATGTCCTGATTTTAAAGATGTTTAAATATGGCACTATCTGAGCCTTAGACTCAATGATATATAGTAATTGAATTTTTTATTTGGCCCCACTGGGTCTTCATTGCTGCGCGTGGGCTTTCTCTAGTTGCGGTGAGCAGGGGCTACTCTTTGTTGTGGTGCACGGGCTTCTCATTGCGGTGGCTTCTCTTGTTGCAGAGCACAGGCTCTAGGCACCCAGGCTTCAGTAGTTGTGGCTCGCGGGCTCTAGAGCATGGGCTCAGTAGTTGTGGTGCACAGGCTTAGCTGCTCCACAGCATCTGGGATCTTCCCGGACAAGGGATTGAACCCGTGTCCCCTGCATCGGCAGGTGGATTCTTAACCACTGCACTACCAGGGAAGCCCCTGGTAATTGAATTTTGAAGGGAGCCTTCCTGAGGCAATGCCTTGGTGACTCCCATGGTGGAGTGTCAGGCTCCTTGGCAGGTGGGGGGAGAAAGGTTGGAGTCAGTTGGTACTTTTGTAGCCCACATGAATCACACCGTGTCGTAAGCTGCCTGTCCCATGTACAGAGTGGCCATGAGTGAGAAGACCCGGTACATAACAATAAAAGAAAACGTAAACCAAACTATGAAAATAAGGAGGTAGATCTGCCTGTAGGAAATTCACAGATGTTCTGCTGTATAAATCTCATTGATTGGAGGCAGCAGGGAAAGTCTGTCCATACGGAATGTTCTTAGAAGGGCTCACAGTAAGTTTCTCTGCTTAGGCTTCAGACCTGAGTTCTTGTTTTTGCTTTGCTGCTCTCAGCGGCCCAGTGACCTAGGTCTGTGGCTTCCAAATGTCATCCCCATTTCTGGAGCCCCTCAGGTGAGGGGAAAGAAAAGGAACCTTGGACTTCAATCAGAACAGCTCCACTTTTACCTGACTTGGATATTAAATGGCATTATTTCCTACTTGAGAAGAGTTCCTCTGTTAAAAGCAAGCTTGAAAATGATTCAGAGAGATGAACCCTACACTCTCTTCTACTGCTAAAGTTCTCAGATTTAGTATTTCACTCCAAGAAGTAGGTTATAGAGAAATACTAAAATCTCTCTCCTTGGATAATAGTACCAAGACAAGAACGCTGTCTTAATCAGTTTGGGCTGCTATAACAAAGTACCATAAACTGGGTGGCTTTATTTCTTACAGTTTTGGAGGCTGGAAGTTCAAGGTCAGGGTACCAGCATGGTCAGGTTCTGGTGAGACTTGCTGATGGCCATCTTCTCATACATTCACATGGCAGGAAGAGGATGAGGGATCTCTCTGGGATCTCTTTTATAAGAACACTAATCCCATTCATGAGGGCTCTACCTAATAATAACCTCCCAAAGGCCCCACCTCCAAATACCATCACATTGGAGCTTAGGATTTCAATATATGAATGGGGGGTGGGAGGGACACAAACATTCAGTCTATAAGAAGGACCAAGGGTAAATCCTGCAGTACCAGCTGCTTTCTTCTCATTGTTCCTGCTGAGGCCTCCTTCCCCTATAAGTGACCCCTTGGGATCACTAAAGAAGTGGAATTGCTTAGTGTGTTAGTTTCCCATTGTTGCTGTAACAAATTACTGCAAATGTAATGGCTTAAAACAGTACAAATTGATTATTTTACCATTTTGTAGGCTGGAAATCTGACCCAGGCCTCACTGGGCTAAAAATAAGGTACCGGCAAGGCTGGATTCCTTTCAGGAGGCTCTATGGGAGAAGCCATTTCCTTACCTTTTCCAGTTTCTGGAGGCCATCTGTATTCCTGGGCTTGCAGCCCCTTCCTTCATCTTCAGAGCCAGCTATGGTGAATAGAGTACTTTTCAAATTGCATCTTTCTGACCCTCTTCTGTAGTCATATCTCACTCTGACTCTCTTCTTCTGCCTCCCTATGCTACTTTAAAGGATCCTTGTGATTACATTAAGCCCAGTATAATTTTCATGTTTTTAGATCACCTAGTTATCAACCTTAATTCCATCTGCAATCTTAATTCCCCTTTGTTATGTAATTAACATATTCATAGGTCCTAGGTATTAGCACACAGACATCTTTGGGGGCCATTATTCTGTCTACCATACCTAGAAACAGGTATCACAACATGGCAGGTCATGGGAGAAAAGAGAAGTGACACAAAAGAAGCTACAGAGACATAAATAAGCCTATTTTGATTTATGACTTGTCCTCATATTATTTCTAGATAATGTTAACTGAAGAGGGACCTAGAGAGTAGTAAGTGAATATTTCATGTGGGATTCGGTCACAGGTTGGATTCCCCCAGATGATGGAGATTCCCATGCAGGCTATTTATTAGGTAGCACTCTTGGGATCAACCTTTGGAAGGGACGGGAAGAGAGAAAGGTGGTTTGGGCAGTGAACAATGTTGGACTACAAAGCAGTCTCAACAAAGGCCACAGCTGATCCCCTAGAGAGCTCTGAAGCTGAGGTAAAGGGTACCAGACCTTTATATACACGTTGGGTGTGGACTGCCCTAGGAAGAGGGTGTGACCTTGAAGAGGCCTCTCACTCTGCAGAGAGACTTCCTAGAGAAGACTGACAACCTAGGGCTATCTGCCAGACACCCCCAGCAGCTAGGGGGTAAATCCATCAGTTCTGGAGTGGTGCATTCTTCCCATGCAAAGCCATTTGGCAAGAATACTGAAAAAGCCCTTACAAACGTTCATACCCTCTGACCTAGTAATTCTACTCCTGTGTATATAACCTAAGGAAATTGGTCTAAATACTGAGAGGACTTTGTTCACAAGAACGTTTATCACAAAATAATTCATAATGGTGTAACTCTGGAAACCACTTGAATGTTAAACGTTTGGAAAACGCTCAGGTAAATACTAGCATATGCACCCAATGAAAAAAATATCCTGTCATTAAAAATTATAGTTAGAAAGAGTGTAATAACATAACAAAAATATTTATGTTATAAAAGTGAAAACAAGCCTTGATTCACATTAGTAGGTGCATTATCACAGCTATGTAAAAATAAATCCATATACATAGAAATAGAATGAAACGAAAATATATGTAAACGGCAACAGTGATTTGCTTAGTGGTAGAATTAGGTGAGCTCGTAAAATCATTTTATTGTTCTCAGTATTTTCCAAGATGTGATGACTGGAATGCTTTTGTGCTGCACTACGGTTTTAAGCCTGGTGCACAAGCGCACAGAACTCTCCCGCCAGTCGGTTCCCCCCACGACTCCTGGAGCGGGTAACAGATTCTCTAAGGGGAGGCGACCAAAGTCAAGTGGCGGCCGTGGGCGCAGGAGCCCTGGCGAGGGATCCGAGGGCCCGGAGCGGGGACAAAGGACCCTTTGCACTCCCCGCTGGCCGAGGCCGGGGTGGCTTTAGAGACCTAGGTCGGCGTTCCCGCGGCCATGGCCACGGCCGGAGGAGCCGCCGCGAAGCTCCGGGCTCTGCGGCAGGACCCTCGGCGGCCGCCGTAGCGCGGAGCCGACCCCGCGCATCCCGAGCGCTGCTGTTGCTGCGCTGTCGGACCAACCTGGGCGACTCGGGTGCATCCTTAGAGCCTCGGGACCTTGCTTTCCTCACCTGTAAAATGGCTTCCTACCTCATGGGCCGTGTGAGGACTGAATGAGGTAATGCATATGCAGTAGTAAAGTGCTTGTCACAGTGCGCAAGCCCGATGTGGGCAGCCAGCCTAAAGAGGAGCTTCCAGATGCACCCCTGTTAGGGACACTCCCGGCACTAGCCAGGGGATAGTGTGGGCTCTCCAAAGAGATACCAAATCCCTTTACCCTAGAATAAGGATGATGCTTCTGGAGTGTAAAAAGGAATAAACGAGATTATATCTAAAGGGGTTAGCCCCGTGGCTGATGCTAAAATAAATCATTTTCTCTGCTGCCACTGCCGCTTACACCTGGACATCTGCAACAGCCTCCTGGTGGGTCTCCTCATTTGTAAGCTGGAGTCAATAGGTGTGCTGTGAAAATGAAGTGAGAAAATACACATACAGAACCTGCATTTAATTAGGCCTCAGGAAATGGTAGCAGTTCTTTTTTCACTACACAAGCGGCACCACTGGAAACACCCACCCTTAGCAGCTGCTTCTCATGAGTTGGGAGCTGGGGCAGAGAGAAGGCAGATGCTGTGAGAATTGAGAGAGCCAGAGGGGAGACAGCCATGCCCAGGCACCCAGCAGTGTGTCTGCTCTCTGCCGGGCCCTGCCTGCTGTTTGCATTTGCTGCACCCATCAGTTCCCACACCTGTTCTCTGAGGCAGGGAGTACGAGGACAGCTTGTCCTGATTGAGCAGAGAGTGCAGCACACACCCACGGCAGTATCCCTCAAAGTCAGCAGGTGAAGGTCCCGTAAGCTCCAGGTCAGTGAGGCCCTCCAGGTTAGCTTCTTGGAAATAGCCAGCTCAGGGGCCTGCCAAAGTCAGTCCCTCCTTTTCTGCAGGAAATCAGACTTTATAGGGTACTGGAGAAAAGAAAATTGGCATGCCTTTATTCCATTGCCCAAAGGAAAGACGTTTCACTTGCCTTTAAAGTGAATTGTAGTACCAGCTACTTTTATAGAACCCTTTCTCTTTGTAGTCATTGTACTAACTGCTCTGTAATCTCATTTAACTCTCATAACCACCCTCACAATGTCCTATCCAGTTTACATATTGGAAAACTAAGACTCAGAGATTGAGAGACTTGTTGAAGGTCACAGCTGGCAAATAGCAGAGCCAGAATGTGAATTGGGCTGATTTATAAACAGTATGCTCTTAACAACTACACTACTCTAAATGTATACCCATATTCTCCACTTTAAATAAAATGCTTTCGGTATCTTCATTTTCGGGGCCTCTCATAAAGTCTTTTGCAGAACACATTTTCTAGATTCTCCTTCACCCGCTGAAACCAGGCTTCCTTCACTAACCTTTTATTCATTGTAAGCACATAATACACGCATGCTGAATTGGTAAGCTCAGCACCATGATTGATCACCCATGCTAAGCAGGGTTTGGTTAGGGAATTCAGCTGCAAACCACCGGCTGCCCAGCCAAGTCCTCAGAGCGAAATCCAGGGGTACAAGGCCCCTTGGCTCTGCAGTTGCAATGACACCCTGATATGGCCTCCCTGGGTCCTGCCTCAGAGGCCCCTCCATTCGCCTGTTAAGTGAATGCACTTCCCCTTCCCCACCAGTTATTGGGACAAAATGTCCTATGCTTTCACCTTTATGTGTCTCCAGATGTTGGATTTAATTTTTTAAAAAATTCTGCAGCAGAAGTGTGGTGGTGAGTCTGGGATGCGTGCGTATGTGTGTGCTCCTCTGTGTGTGAAGCCAGTCTCTCAGCAGCAGCTAAAAATGTGAAGCAGCCAATGTGTGCTGGGAATTGAGGACACCGTATGCTTGCATTTCTAGGTCTTCCTAAGGGTTATATAACTGCCCCCGAAGCCAGGGGGCAGGAGCAGGGCCAGCTGTGGGAGATGTCTCCAAAGAGGAATGCTGAGGAAGGACTGACCTTGAGAAGATGGGGAGTTGGCCAAGCCATGGAATGTTCCCAGCTTTGGGGCTTAAACAAAAACTGTATTCAGAGAGTGAGGGCTCTGTTGAGAACAAACCCTGTCTGTCTCCCTGCTTTGTCTTGGGGGCTTATCAAGGTGAACCCTTACCCTGTGGGGCACTGGATATTGAATTTAGAGCTGGGCACAGCTGCCAGAACAGGGCCCTGGTAATCCTCCCAGCCATCTCTAATTAGCAGGCTTCAGGGCATCTTGAGGGCCCGGCAGAGGTGAGATAAGAGCTCCAGCCTCATCTATTCACAGAATTCTTGGGGGAGGAGAGCCGTGGGAGGGAACACAGCTAATCAGCAAAGGCTTATCAAGGGCTCACTCTGTGGTCATCCTTCGGGGAGGGAGGTATCTGATTGGCCCCTTCCCCTTGGGGGCCTTGTAGAAAAAACTCTGTTTGCCACTCTCCCTGCCCACTATCTTACTTGACTAATGCTTATTTTTCAGGCCTCAGCTCAGAGGGCTGAGACCTAGAGCAGCGTTTTTCAATCTGTGGGTCATGACCCATTAGTCGCTTGTATAATCAATTTAGTGGGTCACACCCAGCATTAAAAGGAATAGCATAGGGCTTCCCTGGTGGCGCAGTGGTTGAGAGCCCGCCTGCCGATGCAGGGGACACAGGTTCGTGCCGCGGTGTGGGAAGATCCCACATGCCGCGGAGCGGCTGGGCCCGTGAGCCATGGCTGCTGAGCCTGCGCGTCCGGAGCCTGTGCTCCGCAATGGGAGAGGCCACAGCAGTGAGAGGCCCGCGTACCGCAAAAAAAAAAAAGGAATAGCATAGACCATCTGAGCACATCAGATGTAATAAAGATACCTGTTGTTTCAGTTACGTGTATGAAATGAATTCTCATTGGTCATTTAAAAAAATTGAAAGCCTTTGGCTTAGAGTCTATATCTGTCCGTATCCTTCTCACTACAGGCATCAGAAACCCTGGCTCAATCTAGTTTGGACAAGAAAGATATTTATTATTTCACTTAAAAGGAAGTCCAAAGGTGGGGCAGGCCTCAGGATACAGGATCCACTTTGATTCAGGCTCCTCTGTGCCACCAAGGATGGCAAGCCTTCACGAGGGTTTGGTTGTCCTCAGGCTGGTAGCAACATGGCTACGGAAGCTTCACGTCACAACACGAGAACATCACGGAAAGCAGAGAATGGCTCTTGTGGCTCTGAAGAGTGAGGAAATCTGGCTGACTTCTCTAGCTCAGTGGGGAATTGGTCACAACCGTATTCCTAAATGTATCACTGGCAAGAAGTATATGACTCCCATGAATAGAGAGACTGAGCAGGATATCACCCTGGAGCTGGAGATGGGAGGGAAGGGTGGCTACCTGATCAAAGTAGCGTTCTGACCATGGACCAGAGGACAGAATGGGTGAAGACGCTTGCAATATCGAAACTGATTTCTAGAATATACAAGAAATTCCTACACACCCAGGAAAAAAGAGAGCAACCCCAAGAGAAAAATGGGCAAAAGATATGAACATGCAATTTTCAGAAGAGGTAACACTAAAAGCTAAGAAACAGATGACAAAATATTCAAAATCATTGCTAATCACCAACGAAATGAATTCAAATGAATTTTTATATACATTAGATTAACAGTTAAAAAGCTGGGCAATTCCAGTTGTTGATGTGGGGACATGGGAACCCATACACGCTGCCTGTAGGAGTGTGGACCAGTGCAGCCATTCTGGAGGGCAGTCTGGTCTTCTTGGTCAAATTATGTAAATGCACATACCACGTGACCAGCAATTCCACTCCCAGGCAAGTTCTCACAAAGGCCACTTTGTGAGAGGAGACGTGTGAGGGTATTCCCTGCAGCTTTACTTGTGGTGGAGGGACGTTGTCCAGAACCCCATGTCCATCACTGAGAGAAGGAAGAGGTCAAAGGTGGGTGCACCAACAAGTCACTAGGCAGCAGTTAGAAGTGATGGATCAGAGGTACCCATGGAACATGCGTGGATCTTAAAAACAGTGTATTTTGGGGAAAAAAAATCTACTTGGTGGCTGTGAGTTTTTTAAAAGGTCATTTTCTGTTTGAGATGCATACTGAAGTATATCTGGATGAAATGACATGATGTCTGGAATTTGTCTTAAAATACTCCTCAAAGAAAAAAGTGAGCATGGAGTGGGGTAAAGAGATGAAAAAAACTTGGCAAAATATTGGTAGTTGTTCAAACTAGGTCATGGCTATGTGGAGCTTTGTTATATTATCTCTACTTTTGTGTATCTTAGAGATTTTTCATAATTAAAGTTTAAAGCAACACACAAAAAAACAATACCCATGTTGTGGGAAGACATTGAAATAAAAAGATACACATTAAAATGGTACCTATAAGGCAGAAGAAAGGAATGGGAGTTGGAGATGGTGAATAAAAGGGAAAGGAAAATAGAGAAACTATTTGGTGTTCCATCAGGAAGGCCCAGAAAACTCCGGATGCCCCCAGTGGAGCCTGGGATGCATACGGGCAAATGGGTGGGTGGGGGGCAGATGTATGTTTGCAGGCAAACAGCAGGATCTGCACAGTGCCCATGCTGATTTCCTCACGGGGCCTCCTTCCAACTGCCAAGGCTTGGTTAGGCTCCTCATGTGAGTTTCTGCAGCAAGGGGGTCGGGTGGTAAGGGCACAGGAATGGGGAGGGGTCTTTTCTGGCACTTACTTCACAACATCTTAAGATCTTCTGACTGCATGGTCTTCCCCAGCGGACTGGGAGTTACAGGGTGTGGGGCTGTGTGTTGTGTTTTGCACAGTAGTGCATCCCTGTGCATCCCTGGCACGTGGTACAGGGTCCCCCACAGAAGTGTACTCTACAACTTCCATTTATTAAAAAACAATAGCCAAGGCTTGTTGAGCATTGTCTCATTTTATGCTCACAAACAACGCTATGAAGTAGGAAATAGTACTTTCCCCATTTGGTCAACAAGGAAATGGAGGCTCAGAGAGGTTAAGAAACGTGTTCAAAGTCACACAGCTAAAGCTCGGCAGAGCAGGGCCCAGTTGGACCATCTGCCATTGGAACCAATACCCTCAATCACTGTACCACACTGTCTTGAGGGAGAGAATGAGGCCACTTGTGTTACAAGAAGCAAACACTGGGCTTCCCTGGTGGCACAGTGGTTGAGAGTCCGCCTGCCGATGCAGGGGACACAGGTTCGTGCCGCAGTGTGGGAAGATCCCACATGCCGCGGAGCCTGTGCGTCCGGAGCCTGTGCTCTGCATTGGGAGAGGCCACAACAGTGAGAGGCCTGCGTACCGCAAAAAAAAAAAAAAAAAAAAAAAAAGAAGCAAACACACCTGCAGCACTTTGCAAGCACCAGAAGACACTCCCAAACCAAGAGTTAAAGGTGGTGGTAAGGCTCTGGGGTACAGGCATGGTTGAGAAGGAAAGGGCCTGATTAGGGAGATGGGAAACCAAGGGAAAGAGCTTGCTGAAGACAGCGGTGGGAGACCAGCACGTGATTGCAGTTGAACCCAAGAGCATCTTCTTGAAATTGCTGTGGGGCTGAGATGGTAGGCTGAGCCCAGCCCTCCCCCTTGGTGTGTCTCTTCCCTTCTAGGTAGTTCTTTTTTTTTTTTTTTTAACATCTTTATTGGAGTATAATTGCTTTACAATGGTGTGTTAGTTTCTGCTCTATAACAAAGTGAATCAGTTATACATATACATATGTTCCCATATCTCTTCCCTCTTGCGTCTTCCTCCCTCCCACCCTCCCTATTTCTAGGTTGTTCTTAATCAGCGCTTCTGAACTGGGCGTGGCTTTGCCTTCCAGGAGACATTTGGCGATACCTGGGGTGAGAGGGTGTGACTGATGGCATCTAGCGGGTAGAGGCCAGGGGTGCTGCTAAACATGCAGTGGTGCACAGGGCAGAGGACAGTCCCCACAAGCAAGAATGACCTGAACCAACATGTCAACAGCGCCAAGGTTGGGAAACCCTGCCCTGAATCTATCAATCACTCTTAACCTGTAAGAAAGTTCTGACCATTCACCCCCTCTGCTTCCTACAGTCCCCCTCTCTCAGCTTCCGGAAGCTCTAAATACAAGGACTTGGCCAAGACAGGGTTTGTCAGAAAAGCCCGAGTGCTGGCTGGGTCTAGGGAGCTTCACACGTTGGTGGCATTTCTTTGATGGTTCATTACAGCCCAGCGTCGGTGCACCGTGCTGCCTTCTCATGCTGATACTTGGGCCTAACAGTGTGCTGGTTAATGTTTAACAGCTGGCTCTCTGGCAAAACAAGCCATGGTTTGCAGCATTTGACGACTTTCATGGTGTAAATATTCTAGCCTCTGCCAATTTCAAGCTACTGATGTGAAGTCACCAGACTTGCAAAATTCCCGAAAATGGATCAATCAGGTGAGCTGGCAGGAGCCAGCTCTCACATGCCACTGCTTGGTCCCACCTTCAAATCTTCCATTTTCTCTATTAAGCTACGCAAACACTGACCTACTGAACCAGTGGCTTAACAAATAAAAGTTTTTCTCACTCATACTCCAATACGGGTATTCCTGATACAGCAGCTCAGGACCCAGGCTCCTTCTGTCTTGCGGCTACCTTCCTCTAGGGCAGTGGCTCTCAAACTTCAGTGTGCATCAGAATCAGCTGCAGAGGTGAAAATGTGATTCCCCAGAGCTCTGACTCGGCAGGTCTAGGATGGGGCCTGAGGATGTGCATTTTCTTACAAGTTCCCAGGTGATGCTGATGCTGCCGGACAGGGTACACATGCTGAGAACCACCGCTCTAGGGCAATACTTCTTAACCTTGGCTGCAGAGAGGGATCACCCAACTCCTGATGGCTGGGTTCCACTTCCTGAGCTCCCGATTGAACGTGTCTAGGAGGCAGCCTGGTCCTGGAGATCATTAAAGCTCTCCAGGTAATTTCATTGTGCCGCCAAGGATGAGAACCACTGCTTTAGGGCCTTACTGTCACTTCCTCCATTCGCAGGTGGATGTGGAAAGAGAGTGAGGACTTTACATGGAAGGGTTTATGAGCCAGGCCTGGAAGTGATCTATCGGAGCCTGGCTGCATCTCACATGGCAGGCTGGGAAGTGTGGTCTCACTGGGAGCTCAGGAGGAAAGGGGGCATGGTTTGCTGAAAAACTAGTGAGTTGCTGCCATAACAACTTCCTACCTGCTGCTTTGGAACAAGTATACCTGGAGGGATGCCCACATGTGTGGATCCACGAGTCTCTGTGAGCCGACATGAGCGTGTAGGAGTCCCTGGCTTTAGGGTATGTCTGGATAAAAACTACCAATGACAACATGGGGTGCTTTTATGTCCTTAGAGGAAGGCAGCCTGATGTGGTAGAAAGAGTCAAGGCTTACAGACCTGTGCTCCCTTCCTCAACCACCTTTTACAAGTGATAAGTCTCTCCGAGCTTCAGTGTCCCTTCTCTGTAAAGTGGGAACAGTATCTATCTATCTGCTTCAGAGGATTAAGTGAAATTAGTATAAAGCCCAAAGAGTGCTGTAGGTGTATAGTATCTGTTCCATAAACGTCAGTTCCCTTTCCTTTAGAAAATACTGCCCTGTTAGCACCAGAGATAAGGGAACTGAAACAGGTGACCTGCCGAGACTCTGGGTCTCTCCCCCGGCACATGCGTATGTTGGAGTGAAGCACTGGCTCTCTGTTCTTTGGGAGAGAAACCCTCACAGAACTCGTTATAGTAAAGGATGAAACTATATTTCTGGGACAGTATTTTGTTGGCAATAATGTCCTCACATGTCTGTCATTTTAGGAAAAAAGTAAAACCCTGCAACTAGTTTTAAAGGGAGCAATTATTTATACTACAAAAAGATTCTTTGCGTTACTCAACAGCCTCTTTAAATAGCTTTGCTTTCCTGCGCACAAATTAAGCACACCAGGGCAGCCAGGAATGCTGGAAGGGAGGGATCCTTCCTTTCTATAGAAGGCAGGGCTGGGAAGGGCAGTGTCAGCTCCTGACCGCCGAAGAGCAGTCATCAACGCAGAGCCTGCAGGACGTAAGGGACCCGCCATCCTTCAGCTCACTGTTCTGCCACAGCCTGGGAAGCAGATCTGCCACTAGCCTAACGGGAGAGGCAGCACAGAGCTGGCCGGGATTAGAGCTGCCTGCGTTCATGCTGCCCAGTTATGCAAACTGCAGGTTTAGTCACCCAGCACCTCCTGGGGGCAAATCCATTTGAGTAACTGTTCAACAGTGTGTGCTTAATTTCCAAGAAACTTTCCACGATCTTATGTTTTAGCACCAACTCTAACCTTCCCTATTATTTGTTTTTCATAAAAACTGCCCTTCTCCAGTTCTTGGCCCCGGCACTAGCCTTCTGTCACAACGCCAACACATCCATAGCACTTGCTAAATATGGGCCAGGTACAAAGTCTTAGGAGTCTGGGCTCTGAGCTCAACTGTCTGGGTTCAAGGCAGACTCGCCCACCTCTGCCACTTCTTAGCTGTGTGACTTCAGGCAAGTTACTCCACTTCTCTGAGCCTCAGTTTTCTCATTTGTAAAATGGTTGTAGTATGGGCCATTGCGTAGCCCATGTAGCTATTTCTATTCTGGGAACACCAAGTCTGCTCTCCTAGGTTTGTCTTCAGAGGACACTTGGAGCACAGTGCAGATGCGCTGGTGGGCGAGTATGGGAAGTGAGTTACCCTTTAATGAACGCTGATGAAGAGCCAGGCTCTTTTCATTTAATCTTCACAGCACCCTCATATGGTAGGGGAGGCAGTTGCCTCCATTGTGCAGGCAGAAAGAGAGGTTTGGAGAAAGTCCGTTACTTGTCCAGATCTCCCATTTAACAAGCTGAGGAAACAGACTTCCCAAACATTGCTGAGACCGCTTCTCTCTAGGCACACAGGCTGAGAGGGACAAGGAATAAAAAAGAAACCCGGGCTTCCCTGGTGGCACAGTGGTTAAGAATCTGCCTGCCAATGCAGGGGACATGGGTCTGAGCCCTGGTCCGGGAAGATCCCACGTGCCGTGGAGCAACAAAGCCCGTGTGCCACAACTACTGAAACCTGCACTCTAGAGCCTGTGAGCCACAACTAGTGAGCCCACGTGCCACAACTATTGAGCCCGAGTGCCACAACTACTGAAGCCCACGTGCCAAGAGCCCGTGCTCTGCAACAAGAGAAGCCACTGCTCGCTGCAACTAGAGAAAGACTACACGCAGCAACAAAGACCCAAACACAGCCAAAAATAAAATTAATTAATTTTAAAAAACCCAAACAAAACAGAAAAAAAAGAAAAGAAACCCAGCTCCTGAAACTCTCTGAGCCCAGATGCCAGGCAGCCCCACAATCAAGCGCAAGCCCACCCAGGAGGCTCTTCACCTCTGCAGCTCTGCATGCCCGGGTCGGCCTCCCGGAGGGCAGGGAGCAGGAGACCCACCAGCTAAGCCTTGCCCCTTCTTCTCAGCTGCACGAGATCGTGGCAAGTCTCTCTGCCTCTCTGACCTTCTCTTTATTTATGATACATCAAATGATTTTATTTTATTTATTTTTTATTGAGGTATAATAAACATATTATTAGTTTCAGGTGTAGGTGTACAACATAATGGTTCAGTATTTGTATGTATTGTGAAATGATCACCACAATAAGTCTAGTTTATTTAGACTTACATAGTTACAAATTTTTTTTCTTGTGATGAGAACTTTTAAGATATATGATTAGCAACTTTCAAATATGATCTACAATATTATTGACTATAATTGCCATGACATTTCTTTTATAACTGGAAGTTCGTACCTTTTGACCCGTTTCACCCATTTCACTGCCTCCCCTCCCCCACCTCTGGCAACCACTAATCTATTCTCTATCTATGAGCTCTGTTTTGGTTTGGTTTGCAGATTCCACATTTAAGTGAGATCATTTGTCTTTGAATCATTTCACGTAGCATAATGCCCTCAAGGTCCATGTATGTTGTTGCAGATGTCAAGATTCCACTCTTTTTTATGTCAGAGTCATATTCCATTGTGTGTGTGTGTGTGTGTGTGTGTGTACGATCGTGCATGTGTATGTGTGTATATCAAAGGACGCTTAGGTTGTTTCCATATATTACCTAACAAGTTGATCCTTGAACAAATGGGTTTGAACTAACTGTGTGGGTCCACTGACATGTGGATTATTTTTGCTAAATATGTGTACAGTACTATACCATCTGTGGGTGGTTGAATCCATGGACGTAGAGCCTTGGATACAGAGGAGGAACTGTGAAGTTTTATTCGGGTTTTCAACTGTGTGGAGAGTTGTCACCCCAAACCCCATGTTGTTCAAGGGTCAAATGTGGTGCTGCAGTGAACAAGGTTATGCATTTATCTTTTCAAGTTAGTGTTTTCATTTTCTTTGGATAAATACCCAGGAGTGGAATTACTGAATCATATGGTAGTTCTATTTTTAATTTTTCGAGGAAACTTCACACTGTTTTGCATAATGGCTGCACTAATTTACATTCCCACCAACAATGCACAAAGGTTCCCTTTTCTCCACATCCTTGCCAACACTTGCTATTTCTTATCTCTTTGATAATAGCCATTCTAACGGGTGTGAGGTGATAACTTATTGTGGTTTTGATTTGCATTTCCTTGATGATGTTTCAGTGATGTTGAGTACATTTAATAGTACATATTGGCCATCTGTATGTCTTCTTTGGAAAAACGTCTAGTCAAGTCCTCTGTCCATTTTATAATTGGATCATTTGTGGTTTTGCTATTGAGTTCTTTTTTTATTTTGTATATTAGCTTCTTATCGGATATATGATTTGTGAATATTTTCTCATTCAGTAGTTTCCCTTTTCCATTTTGTTGATGGTTTCCTTTGCTGTGCAGAAGCTTTTTCCTTTGATGTAGTCCCACTTGTTTATTTTTGCTTTTGTTGCCTCTGCTTTTGGTGTCAAATCCAGTAAATCAGATTGACATCAAGGAGCTTACCACCTATGCTTTCTTTTAGGAGTTTTATGGTTTCAGGTCTTTTTCAAATATTTGATCCATTTTAAATTAATTTTTGTGTGTAGTATAAAATAGTAGTCCAGTTTCATTCTCTTGCATGTGACCATTCAGTTTTCCCAACACCATTTGTTGAAGAGACTGTCCTTTCCCTACTGTATACTATTGGGTCCTTTGTTGCAAATTAATTGACCATATATGCATGGATTTATTTCTGGGCTCTCTCTTCTGTTTCATTGATCTATATGTCTGTTTTTAATGACAATACCATACTGTTTTTATTACTATAGCTTTGTAATGTAGTTTGAAATCAGGACACATGATTCCTCCAACTTTGTTCTTCTTTCTCAAGATTCCTTTGGCTATACTAGGTCTTTTGTGGTTTCTTGCAAATTTTAGGATTATTTGTTCTATTTCTGCAAAAAATGTCATTGGAATTTTGATAGGGATTGCATTGAATCTATTCATTGCTTTGGATACTATGGACATTTTAACAGTGTTCTTGCAATCCATGAGCATGGAATATTTTTTCATTTATTTGTGTCTTCTTCAATCTGTTTCATCAGTGTCTTATAGTTTTCCATGTACAGGTCTTTAACCTTCTTAGTTAATTTTATTCCTAAGTATTCTATTCTTTTTGATGCCCTTGTAAATGGAACTGTTTTCTTAATTTCTATTTCTGATAGTTTATTAGTGCATATAAACACAACAATTTTTTTTTTTTTTTTTTTTTTTTTTTTTTTTTTTTTGCGGTACACGAGCCTCTCACTGTTGTGGCCTCTCCTGTTGTGGAGCACAGGCTCTGGATGCACAGGCTCAGCGGCCATGGCTCAGGGGCCTAGCCGCGCTGCAGGATGTGGGATCTTCCCGGACCGGGGCATGAACCCGTGTCCCCTGCATCGGCAGGCAAACTCTCAACCACTGCGCCACCAGGGAAGCCCAAACACAACAAAAATTTTTATGTTGATTTTCTATTCTGCAACTTTATTGAATTTGTTTATCAGTTCTAACAGTTTCTGGTGGCATATTTAGGGTTTTCTATGTATAGTATCATGTCATCTGCAAATAGTGACAGTTTACTTCTTCCTTTCCAATTTGGATGCCTTTTTTTTTTCCTAGTTTCTCTGTCTAGAACTTACAATACTATATTGAATTAAAACGGCAAGAATGGGCATCCTTGTCTTGTTCCTAATCTTAGAGGAAAAGCTTTCAGTTTTTCACTGTTGAGTATGATGTTAGCTGTGGGCTTGTCATATACAGCCTTTATTATGTTTAGATAGTTCCCTCTACACCCACTTTACTGAGAATTTTTATCATAAATTGATGTTGAATTTTGTCAGGTGCCTTTCCTGCATCTATTTAGATGATCGTATGGTTTTAACCCCTCATTTTGATAATGTGGTATGTCACATTTATTGATTTGTGGATGTTGAAACATCCTTGAATCCCTGGAAGAAATTGTCCTTGATCATGGTGTATGATCATTTTAGTATTGTTTAATTGAGTTTGCTAAATTTTTTTTGAGGACTTTTGCATCTATGTGCATCAGGGTTATTGACCTGTACTTTTCTTGTGGCATCCTTGTCTGGTTTTGGTGTCACGGTAACACTGGCCTCATAAATTATGTTTGGAAGTATTCCTTCCTCTTCTATTTTTTGGAAGGGTTTGAGAAGGATTGGTATTAATTCTTCTTTAAATGTTTTGTAGAATTCACCAGTGAAGCCATTTGGTCTTGGATATTTATTGGGAGGTGTTTGATTACTGATTCAACGTCCTTACTAGTAATCGGTCTGTTCAGATTTTCTATTTCTTTATGAGTCAGTCTTGGTAGGTTTATATTTTTAGGAATTTATTAATTTCTTCTAGGTTGTCCAATTTGTTGGAGTATAATTGTTCATGTTTTTTATGATTCTTTGTATTTCTGTGGTATTGGTTGTAATATCTCCTCTTTTATTTCTGATTTTATTTATCCAAGTCCTCTCTTTTCTCTTGATAAGTCTAGCTAAAGGTTTACCAATTTTTTTAATCTTTTCAAATAACCAGCTCTTAGTTTCATTGATCTTTTTTTTTTTTTAGTCTCTCTTTCCTTTATTTCTGCTCTGATCTTTGTTATTTCCTTTCTTCTAATAACACCGGGCTTTGTTTGTTCTTTTTTTTTTTTTGGCTGCATTGGATCTTTGTTGCTGTGCACAGGCTTTTCTCTAGTTGCAGTGAGCGGGGCTATTCTTCATTGCAGTGCACAGGCTTCTCATTGCAGTGGCTTCTCTTGTTGCAGAGCATGGGCTCTAGGCATGAGGGCTTCAGTAGTCGTGGCACATGGGCTCAGTAGTTGTGGTGCGCAGACTTAGTTGCTCTGCAGCATGTGGGATTTTCCTGGGCCAGGGCTCAAACCCTTGTCCCCTGCATTGGCAGGCTGATTCTTAACCACTGTGCCACCAGGGAAGCCCTGTTCTTCTTTTTCTAGTTCCTTGAGGTGTAGAGTTAGGTCATTTATTTCAGACTTTTCTTATTTCTTGATATAGTGATTTATTGCTATGAACTTCCCTTTTAAAACTGTTTTTGCTGCATCTCATAAGTTTTGGTATGTTGTATATCCATTTTTATTTGTCTCAAGGTATTTTTAAATTTCTCTTGATTTCTTCTTTGTCCCATGGTTGTTCAGTGGCATGTTGTTTAATCTCCACATATTTGTGAAGTTTCCAGTTTTCTTCTTATAATTGTTTTCTAGTTTCATACCATTGTGGCCAAAAAAGATGCTTGATACGACTTCAATCTTCATAAATTTATTAAGGCTTGTTTCGTGGCCTAACATATGATCTATCCTGGAGAATATTCCACGTGCACTTGAGAAGATAGTTGCTTTTGGATGGAATGTTCTGTATGTATTTGTTAATTCTATCTGATCTAACATGTTGTTTAAGTCAGTCTTTCCTTATTGATTTTCTGTCTGGATGATCTAGCCATTGATGAAAGTGAGGTATTTAAATTTCCCTACTATTACTGTATTGCTGTCTATTTCTCCCTTTAGGTTTGTTAATATTTAGGTGCTCCTATGCTGGGTACATAAATATTTACAAATGTGTTGTCCTCTTGTTGGATTGACCTCTTTATATAATGTCTTTCTTTGTCTCTTATCACAGTCTTTGTTTTTTAAATCTGTTTTGTCTGACACAAGTACAGCTACCTAAACTTGCATGGAATATATTTTTCCATCACTTTACTTTCAGTCACTTACATATGAAGTGAGTCTCTTGTAGGCAGCATACAGATGGGTCTTGTTTTTGTTTTAAATCCATTCAGCCACTCAATGTCTTTTGATTGGAGCATTTAGTCCATTTGCATTTATAAGAGTTATTTATAGGTATGTACTTATTGCCATTTAGCTAATTGTTTTCTGACTGTTTTGTAGTTTCTCTGTTCCTTCTTTGTTCTCTTCTTTTATAATTTGATGATTTCCTTTAGTGCTGTGCTTAAAGTCCTTTATGTTTTGTGTACCTAGGACAGATTTTTGCTTTGTGGTTACCATGAAGCTTACATACAAAAATTATAATAGTCTATTTTAAGTTGTTAATAATTTAAGTATGAATGCATTCTAAAGCTCTACATTTTTAGTCTCCTCCTCTTGTATTTTATGTTTTTGATGTCACATTTTACATATTTTTATTTTGTATATCCCTTAACTAATTTTTGTATTTATAGTCATTTTTACTACTTTTACCTTTTAACTGTTATACTAGCTTTATAAGTGATTAATCCACCATTTTTACAACATTAGATTATTCTAACTTTTACTATATGTTTACCTTTACTAGTGAGATTTATACTTTTATATGTTTTCCTGTTATAATTAGTATCCTTTTCAGCTTAAAGAAGTTCCCTTAACATGTCTTGTGAGTCAGTTTTGTGATGATGAACTCCTTTAGCTTTTTCTTGTCTAAAGAACTCTTCTTCATCTCTCCTTCAATTCTGAATGACAACTTTACTGGATAAGAGTATTCCTGTTTAGAAGTATTTCTTTCAGCAATTCAAATATATCATGCCACTCCCTTCTGGCCTGCAAAGTTTCTGCTGAAAAATATGTTGGTAGCCTTATGGAGCTTCCCTTGTACCAACAAATTGTTTTTCTCCTGCTGCTTTTAAGATTCTCTCCCTGTCTTTAACTTTTGACATTTTAATTATAATGTGTCTTGGTGTGGGTCACTTTGGGTTCATCTTATTTGGAACTCTCTGGGCTTCCAGGATCTGGACGTCCATTTCCTTCCACAGGTTAGGGAAGTTTTCAGCCATTATTTCTTCAGATACATTCTCTGCCCCTTTCTCCCTCTCTTCTCCTTCTTGGACCTCTATAATGTGAATATTAGTCCACTGGATGTTTTCCAGTGAACTAATAAGTCCCTTAAGTCAATAAGTCCCTAAATAAGTCCCTTAAGCCATTGTTGTTTTTGTTTCCTGTTTTTTTCTATTTGCTGCTCTGATTGGGTAGGTTCCACTGTCCTGTCTTTGAGTTCACTGATCCTTTCTTTACTTCATCTAGTCTGCTGTTGAACCCCTCTAGTGTTTTTTTTCAGTTCAGTTATTGTATTCTTCAGCCCTGTGACTTCTATCTGGTACTTTCTCATATCTCTTTGTCGAAGTTCCCACTGTGCTCATCCATTCTTCTCCCAAGTTGGGTGTACATCTTTATGACCATTACTTTGAACTCTTTTCAGGTAAATCACTTATCTTTATTTCCTTAAGAACTTTTTCTGGGATTTTTTCTTGTTCTTTCATTTGGAACATATTCCTCTGTTCCTTCATTTCCCTTGACTTTCTGTTGACTTTTATGAATTAGATAAAACAGCCACCTCTCCCAGTCTTGAAAGAGTGGCCTCGTGTAGGAGATGAACTTATTGTTCAAACTTGCCCTAGCTCTCGGTTGTCTCTCAAACTTCTGTGATTGCCTAAGCAGTCTATTTTTAGTGGCTCCCAGTAGTTAAAGGTATGCCAAGACCTGTTAGTGTCCCAAAGGAAAGGATCTCAGCACCTAGATTCAGGCTGACTGGAAGCCAGACCCTCAGGCAGCAGCTTCTAAAGTATGCAAATACTATACAGTCCTGTGGGACTACAAACATAAGTCCCACTGGCCATTAGAGCCAGGCGATGTGGATATGTCCTCTGGGTAGCCGTTGCAAAAATGGGGGTGCTAGATGATTGTATAAGTTCCTTTCTGGGAGAAACCAGTTACCTGGAACAAGGCAGAGGGAGAGCACAAAGATGGCCTCCATCGTCCCTCAAATGCACCTTAGTGGACTCCTAGATGTGTGCCAGACCAGAAGTCTGCTCCTCAGGCTAAAGATCCAGGACAAGAAAATAGGCCTCTTCCTCAGAGCGATTGGGTGTATATTTCAGTCTGCTGTTTGTGCTGTGCCATGGGGTGGTAGCCAGCCAAACACATTCTCTCTGATTGTTATAGGCCTGTTAAGCTCAAGGATGCAAGCCTTTCTGGCCATGAGAGCCAGGCAATCAAGGAGTGTCCCCTGGGCACCGGACCTAAAACCTGGGGCACCTGACATGTGCAAAATCTCCCCTCCAGGAGATACTGATGCTCTAAAGTATGCAGATGGAGACTGTAAAGCCAGTGCCCATCTTCTGAGATCTCTGGAAAGGATTTCTGTAGGACCTTAGATGTGTGTCTAATTAGAACCCTCAGGCCACAGCCTATAGGCCTCTTTCATAGGAAGACTGGGCTCCTTGGACTGTTGCCTCATGCCGTGCCCTGGAGGTGGTGGCTGTTTAAAAACTCTTTCTCCCTTGGCTACAGTTTTGTGGGACCTTGAGCATAAGTCTCAATGGCCACCAGAGCCAGGTGATCTAAAGGTGTTCCTTGGGTGGCAGCCCCAAAAATCAGGGTGTTGGATGAGGGTACAGGTTCCTTCCCGGGAGATACTAGCAAGCTGGAGCAAGGCAGAGGAAGAGCGCAGATGGTGCCTGCCAGCAGCCTTCATCCCTAGAAAGAACCCTGCAGGCCCTTAGGTGTGTGTTAAATTAGATGTCTGCCCTCAGGCTGATGCTTTAAGGCAAGCAAATAAGCCTCTTTCACATAAGGTCTGGACGCCTCTCAATCAGCTCCACACTGTTCTCTGGGGTAAGTGAGTCCAAACATATGAGCCCTTTAAGAGCTGTTTCTCCATTCACTATAGCCTGTGAGTCTTGTGGACGCAAGCCCTGTTGGTTTTCCAAGCTAGACGTTTTGCGGGCTTGTCTCTCAGATGCAGGTCTTAAAGTTGGGGTGCCTTTGCTCCTCAGGGAGAAGCTCTGGATTTTAGATTCCTTCCTGATTGTGGGTCATCACACTGAGGGTAGAGTTTACGGCCAGATTGTGTCTCAGCCTCTCCTCTCTGCTTCAATGTGCTTTGCCTGATGTGTAGGAGTTGCTCAGCTAGTTTTTAGGGGTATTTTTTCAGAGGAAGTTGTTCCATATGTAGCTGTAGGTTCGGCATGTCTGTGGGAGGAGGCGAATTCAGGATCTTCCTACGTCGTCCTCTTGAGCCGGAACCCGCCCTTCTCTTTAAATAGGGAGTGTTGGCCACTGTGCTAAGTGCCAACTTCTCTTTTTAAGGCACTGAACTGAGCACCAGGGATAAAATGGAAAAGAACAGACCAGCTCCCAGACCTCATAGGGCTTATAGGTTAGCAGGCAAAAATGGATGTTAGATTATTACATAATTGAGTAATAAATAGTTAGAACTGTGAGTTCTATGAAGAAGCAGAGTACTAATCAACTTCCTAATAGGAGATTCCAACCTAGTTGGAGGGTGGGAAGGGTTTCTTGTGAGATTATTTGAGGCTCAGGACAGGGATTTGAAAGCTCTGGAACCCAGGCAGGTCCGAGGACCTGTGTCTCTTTCAGTGTCTGTGTGTAGATCTCCTCACCTTGTTTACCTTCTTGTGTCACTTGCCGTGGTGTCCTAGTCCATTTCTGGCCATCCCAATTCCCTCCATGACTCGTTCTTAATACTCTCTGATTTCCAACTTCAGAGTCTTGAGAGATGGGGAGAGACCCTAACTCATAGATCTCTGGCAAGCCTGGGCATGGATTTCCTTTAGATGGTATCAGTTCTGATCCAAAAACAGAGACTCAAGAGATGAGGGTGAAATGTTAAAAATATGGCTGCTTGGGCAGCAGAAAAAAGCCTGGTAATGAGCATGCTTTGATTCATTCAACAAGCACTGATTGTGCCAGATGTTGGGGTGGGTGTGGCCTGATCCACACACTCAGGAACTCTAGTTCCCTGATAAGGGAACAAACCAATAAACAGAGGCCTAGGGGCTAACAGTAAAGTGTGCAAAAACGAGGGCCCACTGAACCTTTCCCCAGGAACAAAGGCCTGAATAGTATCTGGAAAGGTGAATCGATTAGCCAGGAGAATGCAGGTTGGGCCAAGGTTGGGTTGGAAGGAGGATGCCAAGGGGACTTGTAGGATGGCAGGGGAAGCAGGGTGGAGCACATTTGTACTGCCCACGAGTTTGGGTGGCTGAGCAGAGATGGGTTTCTGTGCTGAGGTCAAGGGTGAAGACACGCATGGTGAGAGGCAGCCAAGTGGAGTTTGGAAGATGGCGTAGAGCAATGGTTCTTAGATTTTGACATGCATCAGAATCACCTGGAAGGCTTATTAAAACAGATCACTGGTTCTCTCCCCAATCCCCAGAGTTTCTGATTCAGTAGGTCTGAATTAGAATGCACTTTCTAATAAGTTCCCAGGTGATGCTGACCTAGAAATGACACTTTGAGAGCTGCTGAACTAGAGGAAGGCAGAAAGTAAGGAGAGCAGTCAGGAAGCTGTTGCTGATGCCCAGATGTGAAAGGCAGTGGTGGCAGAGAAAAGGATTTATAGTGCCAGCCACTGTGCTAATCCCTTTACATATAATCTCACATAATTCTTTTAACAACTCTGAAACACCACCCTTATTCTAGAGTAAATGAAGCACAGAGACTAAATTCCGTGCCTGTGGCCAGTCAGTGACAGGGCCACTGTGTCCAGCGTGTTAAGACACAAAGCCCATGCTCTCAGCCACCAAAGTGGAACCAGCAGTGGTTGGTGACTGGCAGGGTGGCAGGGCCACAGCAAGGTAGGGGAGAGAAGCCTCACATGACTTGCAGGGTTCTAAAGTGGCAACAGGGCGACAGATGTCTTTGCCTAGAGCATGTTCATTGTGAGGGACCTCAGACTCCGGTTTGTCACTGGGGTTAAGACTCTATAGTGTGCTGTGCTCTTTCTGAAAAAATACACATGTCCAGGAGACAACTGGATTTATGGGTCTGGGGCTCAGGAGGGAGGACCAGATTGGAGAGTTGGAAAGCATCATGTAGGTGATCCGTTGTGAACCCCCAGGAAGAATATGAGGCAGGAGTGGGTGAGGACTTCCCTGAAGAAACGAGCAGCCAAGGGGCAGGTGGAGATGAGGGGGAAAGTGAGGAGAGGGCAGAGGTGATGTCGCAAAGACACGGTGGCTGTTTCAGGAGGCGTGTGATGGAGCCATAGGTGCTGCAGAGGCCAAGGAAGGACCAGGGAGTGCCCAGTGGATTAACAGTCAGATCAGTGACGACCTCAACCAGGACAACTTCGGTGGCCCAGTGTTAATGGGAGCCGGCAGGAGGCAGAGGGCTGAAGAAGTGATGGGCACTCTCCTTAGCAGCTTGTCCATCAAAGGAAGGAGGGTGAGAGCTAAAGAGATAAAGAAGCTGTAAGGACGTTGAAAATGGCAAGAGCTCAGATATCGACGTGGCCAAAGGGGCAGGTGGTCGAAAGTGTCAGGTGGGCATCACAGAGGGTGACCAAGAGGGCATTACCCTGGGGATGTCTGGAGGGCATTGCAGGGGAGGGGAGGGTGGGAGTCAAGGGGGCTCAGCTGCATTTTTGTGGGGTAGACCGTCTCCATTGTTCTGGAGCAAATTTTAGCTCCTCCGGACAGGGCTGAAGTTAGTGGGTGAATGTAAAGGCGTATGAGGAGGCCCGGGCACTTACTCTTGCTGCCTGTAGGAAGCTTGGAAAAATCTGGCCCTTTGGGAGGCCTGGCTTTGGTGCCAGCTTTGCCTGCTGCTTATCTGCGGTCTCTAGATCAAACGCTTGGCTTGTAAAACTTTTTATTCAGGGGACTGTCAAACAGAGAAAGGGCAGAGGTATTCTGGTGGAAAGACGGCGGGAGGTTCCGCTCTGCCCTTCTCCTGCTCTGCCTTCCCCGCCGTGTCCCCACAAGTCCAGGGCTGCACAGAGGCCTGGCCAGAAAGCTATCCGGGGTCACCTCCAGAGTCTACAGTCTCAGGCTGCTTCAAATGCCTCTAAGTAGGGAATACCCATGACCTTCATCAGCGGTATGTTCACTGGTCAGCTGTCAGGCGTGCCGGAGAACAGACGTGTAGGGAGGAGAGGCCAGCAAGCCTCTGACAAGGCTGTGCCAGTCTAAGCACACGGGGCAGCCTCATTCTTGCCCTCAGAGCTATGTCCTCAGGGAGGACCCAGTAACCACCAGCCCTGAGCCTGAGATCTCTGTTGGTTCTTAGCTTTATCCTAGTTTCCTTATGTTCGGCTGAACAAGTGTCTCTTTAAAAATGACTTGCCTGCAGGCATAGAGATCATCCTGGAAGAAAGTGCCCCGAGAAAGAAGGGGGAAGACTGGTGGGTTGGACTAAAAAGGCACAGACCACCTGGCCCTCCCAGTGCCCCTAGCAGGAGAGGCTGGGGGTAATGACTGGCTGGTATGTGGGCGTCAGCCGTTCCCTTCCCATGTGCACAGCTTGGAAGTGAGCCCAAGAGGCATGAGCAATGAATTAAGCTTTTCAGAGAAAAAATACTCCAGCCCGATCTGACCACCTGGCGGACCATGATCATTGGTGCCAGAAGTAAGGACTCCTCATCACATTGGCTTGAAGCAAGGACAGCTTTGAAGTACAGGTAGTTACGGCACACAGGATGGATTACTGAGCGATGGGACTTGAGGGGAGCTTTTACACTAACTCTTTGAAAGTCGGAGGTATACTTGACCTTGAAGGAAACAGATCTTTCACCTTTTTTCTTAAGTAGCTTCTGGAACATAACCACTCTCTGAAATGGAGCTATTCGATGCTAAATTAGGAACAAGTTACGTGCAAGGGAAGCACTTTGTGATGTCCCAACAGACTGTATAAGTAGGTTTCTGCTTCTCAGATCTTGGTCTAGAGAAACTTGAGGCTGTCGTGGTGGCGGTGATGATCTGAGAGACCACAGGTGGGGCTGTGACCAGGACGGGAAGAGGAGGCCCTCCCCTGAGGGTCTGAAAATCCTTCTCGGGACGGGTGTGTCCGTCAAGCAGCAGATGTGAAGGCAGCAGGGGGAGTTCCAGCCATACCACCCGCAGTAGCCCACGGGAAAATGGGGAGGTAGGCTCACCTACTCAGACCACAAAAGCACGGGCAGAAACTTTCCCCTTAATCTGTGGTCCTTAAACTTGAATGTGAATCAGAATCACCTGGAGACTTATTAAGCAGATTGCTGGTTAGCTTCTGGTTCAGTGGCCCCGGCTTTGCTGTGCTAACAAGTTCCAAGTGATGCTGATGAAGCTCCTGGCCAGGGACTCGTGCGCTGGGAACCACGGCTCCAGACTGATCACACAAGAAAATCTGGACCGTGGAAGTGATGAGGGCATGAGACCAATTCCATTATAATAGCCATCTTTATTTGTAAAAATCCAGATATAAAATGTATTCTTTCAGTCTTTCCGAGTTTTCCTTTTTACAAAAACAAAAAGGCACATAAAAACCTTCCCCGATGTTGTTCCCACAGACGGATGTTTCTCGGGCAGCCCTCCCCCCTCCCCCCCATATAGCTACATGCTTCATTCCGGGACATCTCGCTTCTTCCCCACATGCTTCGGTGCTTTCCTACCAGGGTAGAATTCCGAATTCCGAGACTGAAGTACACAAAGAGGGGGTGGGTGGTGGGTGCAGAGTGTGTGGCGTGATGCTCCCCGGCGTGCAGGATGGGGTCTAGTAGTAGGTCTCCTTCTCTACCCAGCCTGGGGGGCCATAGAAAGAGACAGAGATAAGCGACAGTGAGTCTTCCTCCTCGGGAGGGGGCAAAGGGAAAGACAGAAAGAATGGACCTCAGGGGAACACAGCCAATGGGGGGGGGGGGGTTTGACCCAAGTTCAATCTGGGCCCTCAACTGTATTTATTTAAATGCTTTTAAGAGTAACGTGTTAATGGGCAAGATGGTTCAGATTTCTGACCAAGTTTCCACTGCATCCTATGTGGTTTGTATTTGGTCAGTTCTGAAACCTCGACTGAGATCTCCATTCTGAGGACGGGCTGTGACTCAAGTCAGTTTACAGTTGGCTTCCAAAGGACTTAGCCAAGCAGACTGATTGTGGAGGAGCCCAAACAAACACTTCAAAGGAAACAGAGCAAAAGCCAGTAGACCCACAGGCGCCCCTCCGCAGCCCGCACCCCCAACTAAAAATGCCTGTTCTTACCGCCAGGGCGTCGCCTGATGATGAGCTTTCGGACTTCGTCATACACGAAGATGAGAAGAGAGTAGGGGAAGGCACAGAACCACCAGGTAGGTCTGCAAATAGAATCAAGTGACAATTTATACGTGTACGCACAACTCAAAGGAGAAAGAAACTGCGTATCAGCATGGTGATAATGAAATAATCAGCCTGAAAGGAGAAGCCCGGTACAGTCATGGGCAGCTGGCCGGGCATTAACGCAGCCACGTGATAAGAACAGCCCGCTGCCGTGTGCTCAGGGCCCGGAGACGCAGAAGCAAGCGGACTGCCACCTTCAGTTGGGTTTTCCATGAGAACTGGTTTGTAGGTCGGCTTAGGTTTTTTGTGTTGACGATTCCAGAGCAACTGGACATTTTCTTCCGTTTCTAAAGTATTTAAGAAGCTCACTCAAGTTTATCTGTCTGATGTCCTGGCATCTGAAGGTAAAGAACTGCCGGTGTGGGTCACAACCAGTTTAATCATTCCCTGAATGTGGTCTGTGACAGTGGGGCTTGGGACAGCCAGGAGTGCGTTGAGTCCCAGACCTGGGGAATAAGAAGCTGAACCCTAGCAGAGATCCGAGGCCTTTGGGGGCCCAGGGGCTGCTGCCACAGTCTCCAGCCTGGAGACAGGCTCCCTAGGCGGCCTCCAAAGGAGGCTGATGCTTTCTTGACTACCAGCTTCCCGCAGCAACCACTGGAGGATGACTGTCCCAGAGAGAGCTCTGGCATCTCCTCTTCCTGTCTCGTGTGTCCTCCACATGCTAGAAGATGACCTCGTTTGACTTGGGGACCCTTGTAACTAAGCCACCTTCCACACTGGGTAGAACCTACTGGGAACAAGCTCTCTAGTCATAGCAAAAGATGCCCCGTTGTAGGCTGAGATTTTGCAGAGATTTTCCATTTTGGCCTTTTAGAGAGCTCTGATCCTCCTAGCCTCCTCCTAACAAACAAGGGCCCAAGACGATAGAATTCACCTTGGATAAGACTTGCCCCTGTTGTGTGCCAGCTCTGTGCAAGGGGCTGGAGACACAAAGTCAAAACAGATGTCGTGGTCCATGCTCTGAAAAATAACCATCTATACGAGCAGAAGTGATAACAATGGCAAAGGAGGGCTGCAGCTGCACACGCCCAGGAGGGTGAGGTCACATGGGGACAAGCCCTGAGAAAACCAACCTTGAAGAACTAGCGGGATTGATGGGGTGAGAAGGGAACAGCCTTCCCAAATATGTAGGCAGAAGAGAAGTACTGAATTCACCTAACATAAGCCTGGATGGGTATAAGGCTAGGAAGACAGGCTGGCACAGTAACAAGACCCTGGATGCCAGGCTCCCCTCGCACCACAGATGGGCAGTCAGGGAAGCCAACAGGGTTTGGTTACTTCTGGGATGAGATCAGTGAGAGGAGGTGAAGGGCAACAGGCTAGTCGAGAGAGTCCATGTGGGTCTGAGCGAGCATGGGAAGACTGATGTTTAGATCAAAAGCTTGACTCGTAGGGTCCCATTTTCTGTGGTTTAGCTATTTTAATAGGTTGCAGCTGCCTAACCTCAACCAGTTAGCAGACACCACAAACACGCTCAATGCTTCAAAACACTACTGGAGTTTGTGGCAAATCCTATATGTGAAAACTCAGGTCTATCAAAAGTGCAGTCATTCACCATGTTTAAGGCCAGTCTGGTTCTGGCCAAAGACTAGTGGTCAGCCTCCTCTGATCCTCCACCCATGATCTCCTAACACTACTCGTGCTCGACTGTACAGTAAAAGGACCTCAGACCTGCTCCACTACTGTCCTTCGAGAGCAGAAGAGTCAGAGGCACACAGAGGTGAGGGGCTTGCCATGCGACGCAGTGACTGGGTGAGCCAGTCAAGACCGGAGCCTGTGTCCCCAAACTCCAGGATATCCCCTGCTGGCCTCAAGACGACGGGGCTGTGGCCATGGGGGACCTGAGTGCTCAGTGCAATTGGCTGGTGAGCAAGCCCGGCTGGCCCTAGTGACGGCCAATCCTAAGCACAGTCTGTGGATTTGCTGGTCTGCATTACTGAGTCAGCCTGTCCTCACTTTCCAATCCAGAGGAACTCTTGTACACATCGCCCAAGAGTTCCCAAAATAACAGCTACTAATGTGTGTCATGACAGGAAAAGCCACACTTACTATTTCCCACTTTCTGGAGCTAGAAGAGGATGGACTTACTTGAGGGGATACATCCTCAGGGCAACACCCATTCCAGGGCAGTAGGAAAGGAAAGCAGCAAGGGCCGTCTCTTCGAAGAGGCCAAAGATTAAGATCTTGTTCCTAAAAAAACAAGGAGTGGGAAAAAGTTAAAAAAACACAAACAGAAGTGTATCTTCTAACGCTACGTGTCAAATGGCAGGTCGATGTCTATGTATTATTAGTTGTACTTAGGAACTTGATTGAGGTCAGATGAAAAAACCTAGAAAACATTTTGCTTCCTCACTTTGCTCCACAAATAAGTTTCCAGAAACTCTGCCCTGTGTGTCAGGTGCTGGGCTTTTGGCAAAGGGCTTAGACGTCACCAGACCCCTTCTTTGAGCCAGGACCCCTGACTGGGCCCTACTCACTTCATCCCCTGCTGGAAGACAGAATTCCTCCTGGTCTTGCAGATGACCAAGTCGGCCCACTGCACCACCACGATGCTGACAAAGAAGGCTGTGTGGCAGGTGAACTCCACGATCTTCCTCTGTTCGTAGGTCTGAAATGCATAAGGCAGTCAGATGAGCATGCGTGTCCGGAGGCTGTGTGGCCCCATCCCCTGGGGCTGGAGGAGCTCCGTCCAGCACTGGTCAGGCGGGCAGCCCTCACTCACCCACTGCTGCCCATAACTATCTTCCACGTCGTTGATCCAGCGGTCATCCCAGTCTACTCGGACCCCCAGCAGGTGAGTCGGGAGGAAGCCGTTCTCAGCCATAATCACAAAGTAAGTGAAGAAGCCCCCCAGGGCCTGGATCATACCTGAGAGGTTGGAAAGACAACTTGAATGCCAGGGGGTCTTGATCACTCACAGGCTATGACCGGTGGGAAGGACGACCCGGGACACACTCCTCGCTCACGTCTGCTCCACTAGGAGTCACTTTTTAGAGCTTAAAAGACGGTACCCGGGCCTTGCTCTTAAACACCCAGCTCTATTACTCGATCATCTGCTTCTATAAAGGCACGACCTTGGGGGGTAAAAATCCATTTCCCTACATTTTAATTTCTGAAAAATTATGACTTTCCCTCCCATGTCTCAAAATTTTTACACATCGCCTTTTTGCCAGCCACTGTGGAAATCATGAACGTGGCACTTTCTGACCTAATCTTTCTCCTCCCCCACTTTCAGGATCGTTCTCCCCAGGATCCAACCCAATCACTATGCCCTCAACTTCTTGGGGTGGGATTTCATCCCACGCTCTGGACATGGTCTTCCTTCTGCTCAAAATTAGGTCTTTCTGGCCATCAGCCAATTACTTTGTTGTCAGCAACTGTCAAATCAATCTTTCCCACATTTCCATGATGTACTCATCTGTCCCATTTTACCCAAGTGTTCGCAGTGATGCAACCCATTACTCCAGAAGAACAAGTTGCTAATGGTGGCTTCACCAAGTCTTCCTGAAGGCAGAGGATTTAGGATCAAAGGGTATTTTCACTGCCCACCACCTAGACCATCTGTTAGCTGGTCACGCGCCACTGGTGGAACAGAAATCAAGGACTGGGGGCGGGGAGAGAGGGCGTGCAGAGTAGCCACTTGGCGGTGACCTATCAGCCAAACCTGCAATCTCTGGACAGTAAGTTAGGGTTTGCAGAGTCAAATGAGTGACAGGTACTAGGTTTCCCCAGGAAAAGCCACCTTTGAGTTAATAGTGCAGCTCCCAGGAACTGTGCCTGGCACTGGAAAGGCTCTGTGAGCAGGGGCATCCTCAGTTCTAAGGCAGATGATGAGCTCAGTCGCAGGTGCCCAGTCTAAAGAACTATGGTTTCTTGGCAGACAGCAAAAGATTTATTCTCACTTGGAAGGGAATCTAAAAAAAAAATCCCCAGTCTCACCCTAGGTTATGGCTCATCCTAGATTTGAAAGTCACCCAACACTTGAAGTCTCAGAAGGCAGACACCACCCCTGCAGACACTTTAAATCTGCCGGCTCACCAATCTGTCCATAGGCCATGCTGATCAACCGCTCATTCACGAGTTTGTCCGTTTGGGGGTTTCTGGGCTGTCTCTTCATGATGTCGCTCTCAGCCTGCTCATAAGCCAGGGAGATGGCAGGAACCTGGGGAGAAGGGGCGAGAAGGGAGTTAAAGTTATCAGAAATCAGCAAGCTGATGTTGTGAACCTTTTGCTTTAAAAGTCTTGCCCTCCCTTTAAAAAATGTTTTTCATAACATGAGAGATTATGAGTCCCACTTTCAAAAAAAAAAAAAGGGGAAAAATTATACAAAAGGGAAGATTTCTATCTGATAAATAGATGTTGTCAGCTGTCTTGAGGAATGGTAACACTCAATCTTTGATGCTGAGGCTGCCACACAGTGGAAATTCACTACCGAGAATTTCTTTTCCTTACAGTGGTCACGGGGACCCAGAGAGCACAGCGGTGAGTGCTAATGCCACACCTTAACACTACGATGATGTGTGGAAGCCGTGACAGTCACTCACCATGTCTGTTCCCAAGTCGATGCAGAGGATGGTGACAGTCCCCAGGGGTAGTGGAATGTTGGCAATAATAAATATCAGGAAGGGGGTGATCTCTGGAATGTTACTGGTGAGGGTGTAGGCAATGGATTTCTTCAAGTTATCAAAAATCAGACGACCTACGAAAGCAAAAGATTGTTTTTACTGTAGAGCTTAATGAGAGGGACCAGACACTGCACACATCCCTTAGGCGTACGGACACGGCTCGGCAGCATCTGGATGAGGTTTTGGTGGTCGCTTTACATGCAGCACTCTCACCTTCCTCTACTCCAGTCACAATTGAGGCAAAGTTGTCATCCAGGAGAATCATGTCGGCGGCTTGCTTAGACACATCTGAGCCAGCAATTCCCATGGCAACCCCGATGTCGGCCTTCTTCAAAGCCGGAGAGTCATTGACACCGTCGCCAGTTACGGCCACGATGGCGCCCTGCCAGAAAAAGGAGGGATGCGGCTTACGAATCGTGTAGCCTAGCGATGGGTATAAGGGAGGTGCAGCCTCTAGTCGCCTCTCAAGACGGACACTGCTCCTTTCCCAAGTGAGACTCTACAGAGATGCGGAACTATCTCAGCCAGAATCCAGGAGTGACAGCAAACGTGTCCCTCACCTTGTTCACAAGGGCTACTCAAAGTCATGACTTGGGTGAGTGGCGCTTTGGAAAGCCCCCCACCCCCACCCCCAGGTCTTTCCCAGGTATGGGATGTGAGTCTCCTGGACATTCACATCTCCAGTGTACACATTAGGACCCTGGTCTGCTGTTCCAGGCGAGTGCCGAAGCTCCGACTCTGGGCCACAGCGGAGACCTGTACAGTGGAGTTCATGTCTCGGCTGAACAGTGATCCAGTCACTGCCCTTCTCTCTATGCCTGGAGCATCTTACTGGCACGTGTATACTGAGACTGAGAGAAACTGGCTCATGTTTCCACCACCGTTGCTTTGTTTCTACTGGAACTGCCATCACCGAGGTCAGTGGCGCCTGAAAGAGCCCGGCCCCGGCTGTGCACTGACCTGTCTCTGGCAGCCTTCCACAATGATGAGCTTCTGCTGCGGAGAGGTCCTGGCAAACACGATCTCCGTGTGGTACTTCAGAATGTCATCCAGCTGCTCGGAAGTCATGTCCTTCAGATCACTTCCATGTACCACGCAGGCCTTGGCATCCCTACCATTAGGACCGAAAGACAAGTCACTTCACCAGCACGATGCTCATCCCCAAGAAGGAATGTTGCCATACTACGCAGAACGCTTCGTAAACACCACAAAGCCAGAGGGAACTGTTCCCATTATGTATTATCTGTGCAGTGTTTTACAGGTTACAAAGCATTTTCATATATATTATCTCATTCAAGACTCACAGTAATCACTGGGCAGGCCTGTCTCTCATCTTCCTTTACCCATCTTCATAAGACGCATTGAAATAACATAACTAAGTTTTAGGCGGTGACAGAGCTGATGGAAAACCAAACCCAAAGTAGGGTTTGGCTGGGGGTGAGTGGGGGTGGCCCTAAACCTTAACAAAACATTAAAAACAAAGTTGTCTCAAGTTATCTACTTTACTTTATTACCAAAATCTCCCTTTCTGGCCTGAGCTACCTGGACAATTGTGCCTTGCCAATTTTATTTTGTTAGGGTGGACCTGAAAATGACAAGGTGCTGGGTGCAGGGCAGTATGCGCAGTGGTTAACAGTGTGAACTCAGAAGCTAGACTGCTGAGTGTACTGCGTGGCTCAGCCTCAGCCTCCCTGCTCTACAAGGTGGGAGTATCACCTACCTTCGTGGGTACTGTAGCAAGTACTTAGAACAGTAGGCACCATCTAAGTGTTGCTTATGGTGACCGCTCTTCTTATTGAAAACCCTCCCTAGGAACAACAAGGCTGTTTTCTGGCACTGGAGGGGCATCCCTAACCCAGAGCAAGCCTAGAAGAAAACTGTGTAGAACCAAGCTGAAGACGCCCAACTACCAGCATCTGCACATTCAAGGCAACAGTGCTCTGACCTTCCTGCCTTACCTGGGGTTCACCTGGCTCACTGGGATGTTGAGGCGGGCAGCAATGTCTTCTACGGTCTCGTTTCCTTCCGAGATGATGCCCACACCTTTGGCAATGGCTTTGGCTGTGATTGGATGGTCTCCGGTGACCATGATGACCTGTGACAAGGAAGAGGACAATTTATTGAATGCAGCTGCCAAGCAAATGACCTTGAGAAGTCTTACAAGTACACAAGAATAAAGGTCAAGGATGACTCGGCTTGGAATATCAAAGGGAAAGAAATGCAAATATAAAACCGATAAACATGAACTAGCCCAAAATATAGACATGAGTTCACAGAAGACACAAAGCAATACCCAGTTTTTATCTTGGTACACAATCACACAGAATAAACAATATCTTTGTCCTTTTACACCATCACAGAAAAATACTCACATTTACTGAAACCAACAAAAAAAATGATAAAAATCTGATGCTGGTGAGTAAAGGGTCAGCATCCTGAAACTGGCCCAATTTGGAGGGAAAGCAGTAAGTAACAAGAATTCAAATCAGTCACTGCTCTTTTTGACCCCAGATTATATTTAGAATACAGTCGAGGTGGTAGGAGAATAATTTTTACAAAGCTTTTCAGGGCAGTAGTACTCATAAGAATGAGAAAGCGGAGAATCAAACAGCCAGCAACAAGAGAGACTACACGAACTACACTGAACCACACTGTATCAGCGTACCTGAACAATACTCTGCAACTTAAGACCAATAGAGTACGCCAAACATTCCTCTAAAACCAGTTAACTGAAAACACAGAACACATGCCATTCACTGCATGAAGCGTATTAATTTAGAACAAGGCAAATATTTCAAAATAACACTCTATGACATAAATCACAGCAAGATCCTTTCTGACCCACCTCCTACAGAAAGGGAAATAAAAACAAAAATAAACAAATGGGACCTAATAAAACTTAAAAGTTTTTGCACAGCAAAGGAAATCATAAACCAGATGAAAAGACAACCCTCAGGATGGGAGAAAATATTTGCAAACGAAGCAACTGACAGAGGATTAATCTCCAAAATACACAAGCAGCTCATGCATCTCAATATCAAAAAAACAAACAACCCAATCCAAAGATGGGCACAAGACCTAAACAGACATTTCTCCAAAGACATACAGATGGCCAACAAACACATGAAAGGATGCTCAACATCACTAATCATTAGAGAAATGCAAATCAAAACTACAGTGAGGTATCACCTCACACCGGTCAGAATGGCCATCAAAAAATCTACAAACAATAAATGCTGGAGAGGGTGTGGAGAAAAGAGAACCCTCTTGCACTGCTGGTGGGAATGTGAATTGGTACAGCCACTATGGAGAACAGTATGGAGGTTCCTTAAAAAACTAAAAATAGAATTACCATACGACCCAGCAATCCCACTACTGGGCATATACCCTGAGAAAACCATAATTCAAAAAGAGTCACATATGACAATGTTCAATGCAGCTCTATTTACAATAGCCAGGTCATGGAAACAACCTAAGTGTCCATCGACAGATGAATGGATAAAGATGTGACACATATATACAATGGAATATCACTCAGCCATAAAAAGAAATGAAATTGAGTTATTTGTAGTGAGGTGGATGGACCCAGGGTCTGTCATACAGAGTGAAGTAAGTCAGAAAGAGAAAAACAAATACTGTATGCTAACACATATATATGGAATCTAAAAAAAGGGCGGGGGGCAGGACAGAAATAAAGACCCAGATGTAGAGAATGGACTTGAGGACACAGGGAGGGGGAAGGGTAGGCTGAGACGAAGTGAGAGAGTGGCATGGACATATATACACTACCAAACATAAAACAGACAGCTAGTGGGAAGCAGCCGCAAAGCACAGGGAGATCAGCTCGGTGCTTTGTGACCACCTAGAGGGGTGGGATAGGGAGATGCAAGAGGGGGGGGATATGGGGATATATGTATATGTATAGCTGATTCACTTTGTTATACAGCAGAAACTAACACACCACTGTAAAGCAATTATACTCCAATAAAGATGTTAAAGAAAAAAAAAAGTGCCAATGTCATTTTGTTGAATGCGTTAAACCGTACTACTTTTAAAATAAATCTATTTTATTTATTTAAAAAAGAAAAAAAACTTACCAAGTCTTCTGCTCTTTTTAATTTGCTACATTACATTTCCCTTAAAAAGTTGATTTTTTTTTTTCAATCCCTCATCTGCAGTTTACCCCAACATTTTAATACCATTTGGTCTTCTCTGGTGGTAACTAAAAAGCTTTGGAGGTGAGAAATTGATACTACGGGTGAGAAACACCAGCTGCCACAAGGATCCCACAAGGCAACGTCACTAAGTAGGGCGCCCCGAGCTGCTGAGAGGTGATGCCAAAAAGGGGGGCGGGGCATTACCTTAATTCCAGCACTTCGACATTTGCCCACGGCATCAGGGACAGCAGCCCGTGGTGGGTCGATCATGGAGATGAGCCCCACGAAGCAGAGATTATCAACAGGGAAATTCACCTCATCGGTGTCAAACTGGAAGCCTTCGGGAAACTGTTCATCTGGCAGGGAAAGGTGGCAGAAACCTGCAGGAGGGCAGAGAGCCTGTGAGGGCTTCTAGTGACAGGCAGCAGCAGGACAACGGCTTATTATTCACTTAGTTTGGAAGGTTTTTTAAAGTCTACTTTTATAACCAAGTGAATTTTATCGATCGTTTATGAATGACACAGAATGCCTAGAAGAAAAACTGCACAAAAGACAGAACTCATCACTAAGCCTCAGAGGAAGAGGCTTTGTTCAATGTAGAGCAGACGGACTCTGGCACCAGGGTTTCCGGCTCCTAGACCTGCCCACTCAGTTACTGAGACGTGGCACATCATGTCAGTATTTGTCTCCACTTCCGTCTCTGGGAAAAATCAAGGCCACATCTCTGCTCACTGTTCATCTAACCAAAGTATACTGCTGAGCACCCACGTGGGCCATCGTGCCAGCTTCTTTGAGGATAAATGCAGATCAGACACGTCCTGCCCAAGGGGTTTATATCTAGTATTATTGTTCACACAAGAATCATGATATTCAAGATATTTCTTTCAATGTTGTGTGAAGGTTACAGTGTACTTTAAAGTGGTATCGAGTGGAGTTCATATAAGAGAGGCTGCTTCTACTCTGGGGTGGGAGGTGCAGAAACAAAAACCACTTAAGGGCGACCTTTCAGTTGGATAGAGACCTAAGACACCTCAAGTTAGACGAGAGCAGGTAAGAACATGAGTAAGGCACCAGTTCTAAGTTACCCAAACTAAGAACAGAAGAATTACATCAATCATGAATTTTTATCTGTCAACCTACACGATTATAAATGCCACTTTCTCAATGACACAGTGGGTGAATGTACTTCTAACCTGAGGTGGCTGACAGAGCAGGAAGGACAGGTGGCATCCTGGGCCCCGAGTTTACCGTTCATCTAATTTATGAGCTGGCGGCACAAGAGCCCGTGTAAATTCACAGCCATTCTGTGGCAGGTCAGGAAGTGGCTTTATTCTAGATGCCCTAGGGACTTCATTTTCATTTCATTAAGTCTACAGATCATGGGCACAGCAACAAAAGCCAGATAATAAAATTCTTTTCCCCTCTTTTTTTGAGCAAACAGAACTGACCAGCATGAGACCAAAGGTCAAAGTCTGAGTCAGAAGCAAACCAGCAGCATTTTGCTGCCCAGTGTCTTCAGCGCTTATTGTTTTCAAAACAATAGGGGGCAAATAAAGGGAAGTTAACAAGAAACAGAGGTTAACCCAGTAACTTGCAATCGTCTCCCGGACTTGTTTGCGGCTCTGTTGCCAGGCTATCTGCATACCCAGCACGCGCTCTCCAAGACCACCCAGCTCCAGGTAGGCGTTCTGAAAGGCATCCTTCAGCTCCTCGTCCAGGGGCTGCTCCTTGCCGTGGATGAGGATGGAGTTGCAGCGGTCCAGGATCCTTTCCGGGGCACCTTTCATCACCAGCAGGTGCCGGGGCTCAGCCGTGTTGGGGTTCTTGTGGATGGACAACTGTGAAGGATGGTGGAGATGCAAACGTTGGATGGCTGGGCCGGGCAGCCCAGGGAGGGAATTGTTTTCTTTTTTTGGCTGCGTCGCGCAGCTTGTGGGATCTTAGTTCCCCGACCAGGGATGGAACCCAAGCCCTCAGTTAGTGAAAGGGTGGAGTCCTAACCACTGGACCACCAGGTAAGTCCCTAGCACTTGTTTTCAAAAATATCCAAGATCCCCTATTTCTGAACTTTGAAGTGTCTCATACCTTGTAACACACTTTGAATGCTACAGAAGAAACAAACGTGGTGAGGTGTTCATACATCCCTGACACATGTTCATGTACACAGTTTTCCCGAAGAAAATTCAGAAAAGGGACTGGCACACATGTGTGCACCTGCAGCCCTAACCAGCCCCCTCTCCAAACGCCCACACCCACTCCAACCGACAAATGAGAATTCGAAAGGGCCCGGACAACGTATTAGAAGAGGCTTCATTTATCCTACTAATACTCAAATAAATTAGCATTTTCTATACGGAGTCAGGGTAAGATGTAAAGTTAAAGCATTCATAAAGAGTGTGACTCATTCATTTTTAGAAAGCATTTCAGCGTGGAAAATTCCAAAAGGGATGATGGATCTTTTCCCAGCGTATGTCCTTCTCTTCTGTCCCCTCAGGCCCCCCACAAGGTCCCCAGACCCTCAGACCTGGTACTTGTTGGTGGAGTTGAAGGGTATCTCGACGATCTTGGTGTATCTCTCTCTCATCTCCTTCACAGAACCACAGCACAGCTCAATGCACTTCAGGAGCGCGGACTCGGATGCATCGCCTGCAACGGCCCGCTGTGAACAGAGACGCCTGTTAGTCACCCTGAAAGCGCTCTACCCAGGCATCCCTGAAAGCCAGAGAAGACTCAGAATGTCTTCCCACCCGTCAGGAGGAGAGGGGAGCTGGCGAGGAGGAGCACAGCTGTGGCAAGTGACCACGGCGTCACAGCCCCTAAATTCCAACTTCCTCCTTGTCGGCCTCCTGGCCTCCTGCCCCACCCAGAGGCCCCCCCACAAACCGGCACGAGAAGGTGTCACCTACGCTTGGGAGAAGCACAACACACTCTTCCAACCTACTCCGGCCTTTTTTACCTTCCCTGGGCCTGCTGAGAAGTCTCAAAGCCAACCATTCCCAACCACCTATTTCTAGTTATGAATCTGAAAATACAGAGTGAGAATGTAAATATTTACGGTCCCCTTCACTGCCCTGCAATTTAAAAAAGAAAACACCTTGGGTTCTCTGGATGGAGGGCAAGCTGTCTGTGTCAAGGGCAAAACAGGACTTCACATTCTAAACTAATTCAATTGTGCAGGATTGGCTGGGCCTGAATGATGCGAACTGAAAGCTATTATTAGCTCCAACGGTAATGTAATCAGCCACCATTTTAGTTAATGCATACATTTTCAGTAATACATATATTTTGTGTGATACACTGTAACACTTATATTTTGACATACTAAAAACATTTTCGGCTAGAGCCAACTTTTACACAGATAAACATTTTAGAACTTTGGCATGCCAGGCCGCGTGTGCAGATAGCAAGTTAATGCTCACTTACAAATATAGTAGCCCTGTTTAATAAGAAATCTGGCGAGGTTTGGTAAGAAGCATGAAATAAGTGGGATCACTTTAATAAAGGCCAGTTACTAAAGTAGAATAGGGCTGCATGTCTTTTTTTTTTTTTTTTTTTTTTGATAATGCCACTCATATAACGTGGCCCCAACCCCCTGAAATAACTGAGAAATAACATCTCATGCTACTTTTCTGGAGCTTTTAAATGAGCAAAGACTGGATACTTATGAGTCCCTGTGCTCAAACCCTAGAAAATTTCCACTTTGAGGTAAGAAAAACGATGAAGCTGGCATCTCAAGTTTTATCCCAAGATCAACAACATCCTCCTCAAAATAACATCAATTCAATGCCAAGAGAATCTCCTTTAAAGAATAAAGGAATCCTATCTTCACAACAGAAGCCATCTCGGTTCCATCGGAGCCACATTCTGTTCGACAATCAGTTTCGACCCAGAACCACCACAGGCAGCTTTGGGGAGAGGGAGCCGCCCAGAGGGCCCCATGCAGCTCCTCTTGTCCGCAAGGACCTTGTGCAGCTCGTGACCTTTCTGGGACCAAGTCTTTACTAAGCCACACAGAAAAATCTCTCAGTCATTTCAAATTTCATGCAAATGCCACGAGGCTACGCTTAGCGTATTTCTGCAACATTAGTAGCCAGCTAAGAACAAATAAGATAAGAGAAATAGCTGAGCTATTTTAAGAAAATAAATGGCTTAAGGGATTGACTGGAATCTGCTGTATCCTAATATGCAAATGCAGTTATTAACTCACAAAAGTAGCCCTCGCTGTCTGCTAGGTTAGGTGATCATCACATAAACTCAAGAGTAGTAAAGCTGGATTTTACTAATTAGGTTTTTCACCAGTAAAGATTGCCTCCCACCTCCCCCAACTCCTCTTGGTCAGTTGTTACTGTATATTCCCCCTTTACTGACCTATACTGACCGCAGGGTACTGAAAGTGTTTGGGGTCTACAGGCAACACAACTCAAGTTACACATAGCAAAGCATCCCATGGACCATTCCAAGTGTCCCAGTTACTCTACAGCCCCCAAAGATCACGTGCTATTTAAAGAGAACCCTCAGGTAGTGGTTCTTGGGTGGCATCTGCACACCTCAAAGGCAACCTTAACAGAACTGCTGAGCCGACCTTCAGGATAGGCAGGTTCTCCTGGTTAGCCTGAAACACGGCCCTGTTACAAAGCCCTGCAATTCTGGACAGAGCGAGCCAGGTGGTCGAGGTCTTGTCGAATGAGACACCTGGTGGAGGCAAAAAGAGAGGAAAATAACGCACTAGCTTTGTACTAAGGGCCCACAGAAATGTGAGGTGACTCGTCTCATTTCCTAATGAACGAAACTAGTCAGGTTTTAGATATTTTCCAACCACGTTTGTACTGACATGCAAACAAAACCCCAAAAGACAAAAAAACCCAAACCATCTAAAACCCTGACTCTTTACCAAATGATAAAAAGCAAGCAAGCAGGCTCAGGTGTGGGCCAGGCCCTGGTCTTACCACTCTGATTCTCTGTCGTGTCGGCCTCGTGGATCTGATTGTCGAACCACATGTGGGCCACCGTCATCCGGTTCTGGGTCAGAGTTCCAGTTTTGTCTGAGCAGATGGTGGACGTGGACCCCAAGGTCTCCACAGCCTCCAGGTTCTTCACTAAGCAGTTCTTCCTGGCCATGCGCTTAGCGGTCAGGGTCAGGCACACCTAAAGCATTGGAGCCAGGTTACTTCAAACTCGACCAGGCGGCCATTCCATACTAACTCTGGCTACCCCCTAACATGGGAGAAATTTGCCTAAAACTAAATCTCTCCAAGCTTCCTCTGAAGTTGGAGGAAATAATAATGGTAACGTGTATATATGGGGCTTCCCCCACCCCCCCGCAAAAAGCAGACTATTAAGAAAAGTGAAAATAGCCAGGATTTACCATAGTCTGTTTTCCCTACTTACCCCCAAGTTCTCCTTTCTGTGCTACACTGTTCTGGATCATGTGATAAAATTCAAGGAAAAAAAAAGTATGCTTCTGGGTTACTATCTTCCGTATAAAAACATGCTGAGGTCTTTTCACTGTCTAACCCTACCAGGTGGCTCTGAAGAAAACCCACATACAAACACATGCAAAAAAAACCTAAGTCGGCAGCCCCCGCAGTCCCTGAGGAAAGGGTAGCAGATGAGTCTCACACTCAGGCAGGCTGTCAGAGTGAGCGAGCATCGCCTTCCCCAAGCCTCTTACCGTGACGGTGGCCAGCAAACCTTCTGGCACATTGGCTACAATGATGCCGATGAGGAAGATGACGGCCTCAAGCCAGGTGTACTCAAGGATCAGAGAAAGGATGAAGAACGACACGCCCAGGAACACGGCCACGCCCGTGATGATGTGGATAAAATGTTCAATTTCGGCAGCGATGGGAGTCTGGCCCCCTTCCAGCCCAGAAGCGAGCGTGGCGATTCTGCCCATCACGGTGCGATCCCCCGTGTACACAACAATGCCACGTGCAGTACCTTAAAAGGAGGAGGAGGGGGAATTGTACTAAATTTTACCAATGAAGCCGCAGAATCTGCACAATTACCTGGCAGGGTTTAAAAAAGAGACAGAAACACACGTTTTTAAGGGCCAGCTCCTTGGTGGTATACGCTGTCTGTTTTAAACTACAGGGACTTTGGCAGAGGGATTTCTCTCCATGAGCAGAACAGCGGCTCCAAACCCCATGCTAGCTTAGCACTGCCAACAGAAGAGGCACGCAGGAGGTGGAGGGAAGAGGGTAAAAAACAGCCCCGAGGCCTCCTGGGTCTTCCTGCCAGCAAGTCAATTGCTTCTGCCCTGTGCCTAACTGAAGTGGTCAGGAATGGGGCCAATAAGACAAAAAGAGAAATTGTGGCCGTGGGTTTTTTTGGTGGTGGTTGTTAATGCCCAAGACAAATGCCACGCCGTGCTGAAGAGTGCTTGAAAACGGTCTACCTTCAACGCAGTTGGTTGAAAAAAAGGCAATGTTCCGTGTCTCCAGGGGGTTTTCATTGGTGAAATCCGGAGACCTGGTCTGCGGTTCTGATTCTCCAGTGAGTGAGGAGTTATCCACCTGCCCATGAGAAAAGTAAGACGCGTCATGTGAGCAACACAAGCCTCATCCCGGGCTACTGGACCACTCAACTCACTCTGTCCGGAACTATGGAGACTCTGTTTAAACCTACCTTGCAGCCATTCGCAGAGATGATTCTGAGATCAGCAGGGATTCGATCCCCTCCTTTCACTTCCACCAGATCCCCAACAACAACTTCTTCTGCATTTATGCTCATTTTTTCACCATTTCGAATCACGAGGGCTTGCTTTGGAAGGAGAATACAGTTTACACCATTCCATCAGATAAAAACGAATACCAGCAAGAAGGTAGTGTCAAAATTACAAAATGATCTGTAATCCTAATTATCTGAATGTATAGCAAAGATATTAATCTGTTTACTTATACAAGTTACAAAAGCTTGCTCAAGTTATCTAAGAGGCAGTCCGCATGTTGCCATCGTGCTGTGTACGTTCAGAGGGAAGACACCCACTTTTTGGGGTGTAAGAAAAACAGATCTGGTTTTGGGTGTGGGGAGAAGGCATCCCCTTCTCTCTGATGGAGCCACTGAATATTCGGAAAACCTTAACCTCACACCAGCTCACATTCTTGGGGCTGTCAAGTCACCTGATGGGGAAGGACAAAGCGGCAGGTACCTGAGGAACCATGTTTTTGAAGGACTCCATGATCTTTGAGCTTTTAGCTTCTTGATAGTAGGAGAAACACCCAGTTATGATGACGACGGCAGACAGCACCACACCAAGATACAGCTGGGACAGAACACACAAGTTAGGATGCATGGCTTTTAGTAAAGAATTGGGAACATTCAGTTAATTTTTGACGGAATAAAAACCAGACTTTTAACAGAGATCAAGGCTTCAGAAATACAGAACTCATGTCTTCATATTTATCTTCTGAGAGACGGTGTACAAGAGTGTCAGAAATGGAGTCACACTAACGCTTGGTCACTAGCTTGACAGACTTTGGGAAATATTCTACATGAATCAGTTTCTCCTGCTTTATTAAAGAAAGATATTTTCAAGACAACTTGTGACTTCTGAAGAATGGCTACCAAGCATTTCTGGATGTGTGTAATGTTCCAATATTAAAAGCTGTGGGGCTTCCCTGGTGGCGCAGTGGTTGAGAATCTGCCTGCCAATGCAGGGGACACGGGTTCGAGCCCTGGTCTGGGAAGATCCCACATGCCGCGAAGAAACTAGGCCCGTGAGCCACAATTACTGAGCCTGCGCGTCTGGAGCCTGTGCTCTGCAACAAGAGAGGCCGTGATAGTGAGAGGCCCCGCGCACTGCAATGAAGAGTGGCCCCCACTTGCCACAACTAGAGAAAGAAAGCCCTCGCACAGAAATGAAGACCCAACACAGCCATAAATAAATAAATAAATAAATAAAATTAAAAAAATAAAAAATAAAAGCTGTGCTCTGCCACTCAGTGGCAGCAAGACCTGAGCCAGGGCCTGAGCAGAGCTGCTTGTTCACAGAAACAACACGCAGGGCAGATGTCCAGCTGGGAAGAACATCTACACACAGGGCAGGAGATGGGAGAGAGAACTTGAAACGAAGAAGGAAGAACAGATGGGCCCTGAAGGCAATCGTTGCTGATGCTACTTTTCCCCAGTGTTTAAAACCATCAAGTAATCAGTGGTAACTGAAAATAAGTAGGTGGCAAAGACAGAGGATACTTTATGCGTACCTAATAATCCAAATGAGAAACTATGGCACTCACATTATCATTCTGAGGTTCCTCTTCTGTAGCAGCTTGGATGCCATAGGCCAAGAAACAAAGAATTGCTCCAATCCACAGTAACATTGAGAACCCCCCGAACAGCTGCCGACAGAACTTGACCCATTCGGGGGTCGTGGGAGGGGGAGTGAGGGCGTTGGGACCGTCTCGGGCCAGGATCTCAGCAGCTCGGGCAGTTGTTAAGCCCTGAGAAATAGAGGAACGTAAATAAGACAAACTGCGTCAGGACTTACAAGCTAATACAGCCACCTGACAGCTGGGAAGCTGCAATAAAAGAGTTGAGGAGAAAACTAAATGTCCCAGGGCAATGTAGAAGCTGGAAAATTCTGATGATTCCCCGCCTAACCCCTGCCCACGTCCATGTCCGCAACGGTTCAGGCAAACAACAGCCTAAGTTTCCTGAGGAACCTACAACACCCAAACTAAAATTATTTTAAAATTGATCCATGGACAGACTGGAATCTGGTCCGGTCTCTTCCGAGTTTTAGATAAGGGATTCATGCCAAACTGCATTTTTACCAAAAAGATATCAATCTTAACTAATCGATTCAGTTTTGCAAATTAAAAGCTTAAGAGTTTCCTATGTATTGAATCTGTCAGGGAAGGGGGGAAAAAGGAATCACTCTATAAATATCAAAGGAGGAAAAAAAAATCTCTGTCAGAATCCAACCTGTTATTGGGTTAACTTGCCAAGCTTCAGTATAGAACTTTATTCTTTGGATGGCAATTAAAATACTTGTCTGAGGCTTCCCTGGTGGCGCAGTGGTTGACAGTCTGCCTGCCGATGCAGGGGACACGGGTTCGTGCCCGGTCCGGGAAGATCCCACATGCTGCAGAGCGGCTGGGCCCGTGAGCCATGGCCGCTGAGCCTGCACGTCTGGAGCCTGTGCTCCACAACAGGAGAGGCCACAACAGTAAGAGGCCCGTGTACCGGAGGAAAAAAAAAACTTGTCTGGCAGGGAAGGGTTCACATATGTGCATATTTGAGCTAACCCCCTGGACACCTGTCAGTTGAAAAGTATTCACTGGAAGAAGCATCCACTGTACTGAGGCCCTGCTATTTTCTAACGGGCCTTAAAACCAAGATGCAATGACAGCAGACAAGAGACATGAGGCTCCCGCCATGAGGGGAAAATGTGATTACTTTCATCATAGAATACCAACTCATAAAAAAAGACATAAAACACATTTTTGCCTGAAGTGTGTATATATATTTTGTTTTCATGTTATTTTTAATATTGGAGTTAACTAGGGAGTATAGGGAAAGGGATAAAGAACATCAAATGGTTCAAGGAAAACAAGGACTTATGTAGGACCCTCCCCCGCCTCAAGTTCATGATGTGACCCCTGGACAGAATAACCACCACCACCAGCCACCTGAGCTGTCTCTACTTGTTGAGCACTGAATCAATCCAGTGCTTCCAATTGTTTAATTCTCACCATAACCCATTTTACAAGTAAGAAAACAGACCCACAGCATTTGAATAAGTAACTTAGGGTCCCAAAGAACATACTTCATAGGAATCTAATGAAAACTTCAGTGAGATAACCCATGTGATGTGCTCAGAGAGGAACTGCCTGCTGGGTCTTAAGAGTCAGGCCTCCTCTCAGAGCTTAAGGGCCTCAGACTTCTCAGAACTTCTTGATAATTTATTGAAACAATAGCTACATATTAGCTGGCACTCTAGTCATTCCTCAGACTTTTTAGTGATTGTCTAGAAAATAACAAACTCCACCCCTGTGCCTGTTTACTTTTATATTGTTTGTTGCAAAGTTAATATCAAAATCCCCTTGTTAACAAGGATACACAATACATACTTTATTTAAAAGTTTCTTTGAGCTGTTCAAAAAAGAAGTTTCAAATAAATGATAGAATAAACCAAAGGCTCTGACATACAGCAATGAGCTAGCTGATAAAAGTGCAAAAATCTGAATCGTTCAAGATTCAACTAGTTGAAATAATCAATTTAACAAATGTAGAAGAGTAAAGAGAAGATTTGTCATCACAAGGTCAGGGGATGAGCATGGCTTTGGAGCTTTTCAGTTTCAAATCGTGGGACTCCCACCTATTGGCTGTCACCTGCTACAAGATGGGGAAAATAACATGCACTTCCAAAAAGTTTCAGGGGAAACAAAATAGTAAACAGCATATAAGAGCCCAGACTCTGGGACTTCCCTAGTGGTCCCGTGGTTAAGACTTGGCCTTCCAATGCAGGGGGTATGGGTTTGAGCTCTGGTCAGAGAGCTAAGATCTTACACACCTTGCAGCCAAAAAACCAAAACATAAAACAGAAGCAATGTTGTAACAACAAAAAAAAAGGGCCCAGGGCTTCCCTGGTGGCGCAGTGGTTGAGAGTCCGCCTGCCGATGCAGGGGACACGGGTTCGTGCCACGGTCCGGGAAGATCCCACATGCCGCGGAGCGGCTGGGCCCGTGAGCCATGGCCGCTGAGCCTGCGCATCCGGAGCCTGTGCTCCACAACAGGAGAGGCCACAGCAGTGAGAGGCCCGCGTACCGCAAAAAAAAAAAAAAAAAAAAAAGGGCCCAAGCTTTGTGCACGTCATGTAGCGAACACTCAGATGGTGGCTGTCATTGTTCTCCTTGAGTCCCTAAGGTTAGGCCTGTGATACTGGGGAAAACAGGATAGGGAAAATCAGGATTCTATACAACAAATTAGAACATACTCGGCTCAAGTCCGTTCCATATTTGCGATGAAGCTCGTCAAGGCTAAGTTTATGGTCATCCTAAGAGAAAAGAGAGGAAAAGAATTAAACACTCACTGTACCATTAAAAAAAAAAAAGAAGATTTTTAAAAAGCATCAATATCATCACTCCTCACTATCATTAGGCTCAGAAGACAAGTTTTTCTTCAGTGCACAAGTTAGTATACTTTCACCATTGTTGCCCAATGGCTTGGCAACCATACAGCTACCTACTGAATAGTCTTCACTGGAGAATGGCCCAAGCTGTGTGATGGAGCCCGACTGTCTGCCACCTATCGTCAGAGAAACACAACAGTCTTAGAGACCTACGAGACCTCATCTACCTTCTCTGATGACCAGGCAGATTATAGACAGGTTGCATCTGTGGACGCCTCCGCAGTATGATGTAGAAACACAAAAGCAAAGGCCCACGATAATATCATCCACAGTTCCTCTGTGGACCTTTGGTTATGCCGGAGTGCTGAGTAACTTGTCCAACCCTCTAATGGCTTTTATAATGAAAAATTTCCATAGCAACCTCTACAATTCAGTAAAATCTGTACAACTGCTGTAATCTCTTTACTTTGAAAAACGAAGCAAGTCTCTGACTGAAGGATGACTGGGGGGAGGGGTACCATAACACTCAAAGGATGTAAGACACAATTTTTAAGACGAACAAAGAGCAATCTTCCTCCTAGTACTTTACCATAGAAACTTCTTTCTTCAGCTCATCCATATCCCTCTCTTTCTTGGCCTTCTTTTTGTCGCCATGCTCTGAAACAGCTGCGGGTTCATATTTATCACGTCCAACCTACAGAGGAATGTGGGAAACGTGTGGTTGTGAATTCAGAACAGCATTTCGAAACTCAAGATTGTGGAGAAAGGATTTTCAGCAGTTTTAGGAGAGCCATCGTTTTGAAGAGTCACTGGGCTAATATCCATGGAAATATATGTTCTAATGCTGCACACTCAACAGCAGTCCAGGATTAATACTGCCATCATTAGCTCAGGTCAGGCCATCTGCACCCTAGGGCATTAAGACCAATGGGAAAGTCCTGTCAGGCCTCAGAATGGCCCTGCCAGTTGCTTCCATTTGGAGTAAATGGGGGGAGAGGGTTGTGCTGTCAACATTTCCATGCCATGGCCCTCCATCTTCCCCACTGAAAGAATGAAACTATCTTCACATCACTAACTTAGAGTACTGTGTAGTACTTATGCACTTGGATTCTGAATCAGACAGGTTCATACCCTGGGCTCCACCACTTAATAGCTGTGTGTCCTTGGGCAAGTCACTAATTCTGAAATTCTTCTGTTCTCTTCCCTAGAATGGAGCTAATGGCACCTACCTCCTTAGAGGTTTGAGAGGATTAAATGATATATACACCTAAATGCAAATGACTTTTATTATGATGTTTAAATTCTTACCTTTGCAAAGAAGTCATTTCTGATCAACTTTAAATATCTTTAGGGTTTGCCTTAAGAGCACTGACCTTTTCATCTTATTAAAAAAAAAGTCAGGGCTTCCCTGGTGGTGCAGTGGTTGAGAGTCCACCTGCCGATGCAGGGGACATGGGTTCGTGCCCCGGTCCGGGAAGATCCCACATGCCGCGGAGTGGCTGGGCCCGTGAGCCATGGCCGCTGAGCCTGCGCATCCAGAGCCTGTGCTCCGCAATGGGAGAGGCCACAACAGTGAGAGGCCCGTGTACCGCAAAAAAAAAAAAAAAAGTCAGCCCAAGGATCCTTCAAATTCTTCAAGTGAAAGACAAAAAAAGGGAGTCCCCACCCCAATCTGCAGCCTGAGAATAAAGCCCCCAAATGAAAGTCCCTGGAAATGTTTTGACATAAGCAGGATGTAGGAAAAAGCATGTGCAGTATCACACAATTCGAAGGATCCACCTATGCCTCTTGAAAACTGGAACAATTTTTAGAGAAAACGTTGATTCCACAGTTTAAATTTAGATTGTTCCACTCCCCCACCTCCTGCTGAAAATGCCTGAGCTCAGCTATACAAAGCCTGAACTTGGTGCCCCCAAGGCTAGCAGTCCCTGGAGAGAAGATGCCCCTCACTCCAGAGGCCCCCCAGCCCACAAACTGCCACTATCACCTAAGAAGGGCAAAGAAAGGCAATTATATTAGCAATTTTCTTACAGTGGATGCTATGCGGTGCTATTTGTATTCATTTGTGGCTCTCCCTTAATCATTTCTGATTTTCAGGAGTACCTCACCAGCTACTAGAGCAACGAGTAGAAACACCATCTAAATTAAAATTGTACTGTGCTGAATATAAAATAAATTAAAAAAATCAAAGCATATACGTGTCTTTCAGTCATAGCTGTTATGGTTGCAAATAAATACAATATTCACTTGAATTTGAAAATACCCTCTTAAGACTCTAAAGAGATCCTGGCCCCAGGTTAGTTAGTGTTGCCAAAACACAGAGAACATGTACAGTATTCACATTGCTCAACTTGTGTGGTCACATTTACAGTGTTCCCTGCCCATTAACTTTTTCAGAGTGTTCTTTAGTTTCTGTATCTTATCTGTTAAGAATGAAGCAAGTCTAAAGATAGTCAACATTCTCCACATTCTCTCCACTACGGAGCAACCACGTTGCTGAGAGCCTCTCTGGGAGAGCCCTGGGGCCAGAGTTAAACTGGAACATCATCACACACACTGGAAGCAAACAGACAAACAAAACAAAGGACAGGGCTCCCACCAGAGAGGAACTAAAGTGGGACTTCCTTCATATATTTAATAAGGAAGCACAACACTGAAAAATCACGTTAAAGACATTGACTAGGGATCTCCAAAAGACTCAGGTAGCCCGTTTGTATTGATTTCTTAAATCCAGTTCACAAATTCTCATTAAGCAAGTTGAGTATCATTAAAACATATTTAATTTCAATATATGAAAATCAGAGTTAAAAGCCCTCTGCCTCACCATCTGTAGGCTTTGATTATTCTCCGACTTTCAATATTTTCCACTCCAAAAGAGGGGGAGAGAATTATTGGAGCAGCTAGACCCTGGACATGTTCCAGAGTTTTATCCCCATTTACAAAACAGATCTCCTGCCTGAAGCTTCTCAGTTGTCAATGGTTAAGGTAGCTGGAAATCAAGATTCCCTAATAACCCTCCCCATTCTTCATCCCTTCAGGGCATAGAAGGGGTGGTGGTTTAAAACAGGGTATCTGTGAAAGAGACAGGGGAAGTGCTAACAAGTGATATTTCTTCTCCTTCAAGTTTTAATTGTTTCACTAGGCAATGTCCAGAAGACCAGGCAGCTTATGCAATTCAGTGCTTCCCTACAAGTAAAACAATACTACTAGCTTATCTTGATGGGAACCAAATATTACTCGAGTCCCTACCAATCTCAATTACTAGTTTCAAAGCAAAAAAAAAAATCTGTGTGTGTGTGTTTGGGGTGGGGTGCGGTGGTGCAGGGTAGGACAGGGAACAACCTAAAATTGGGTAGACAGGATTTTCTTTATTATTTCTTTTAAAAGCATTTGGGAAAAACAAAGGTCATGAAAAGGGGAATGATAATATGGTCTCCCACAGCTACTGCGATGACCTGCCCACTCCTCTGGGCACTGGGCACACAATTCCCACTGTTTCCATTAGGAAATGCAGGTCAGTTCTCCTTCCTCCATGGAAGACGGGCAGTGACCGGGCTCCCTGCGACAGCACCCTTGGGCACCGCTGTGCCGTCTCTGAGGAAGGGGAAGGGTACGATGGAGGCTCAAGGCCACTGTCATACCACCCCCCCAAAAGGGCCACTTGTGAACATTTGTTTTTCCCATTCTAATTTAGGAAGTGGGAGGTCACAACAAGGGCAGGGGCTTGCCCAGTGTGACACAGCCTAAAATAAAAAGTGTCATTACTTCGCCCTGTGCTTCCTGGGGATTTCATCCTCTCGACGGTTCACTATGAGTTTTGCCACCAGTTGATCTGGGTAGAGGGAAAGGGTGCTCAGGAGATGGGGTGAGAAAATTCTTGACAGGAGGAACCAAGGTTGAAACCTGGAGCAAGGTGCGCTTGTTTATTATTTATTTTTTTTAGTTGTTCCAAACTAGTTTCTTTAGGGGTTCCATTTTCACTCAATGGATTTTATGCATTTCTCAGATGCTTCTTCACTCATTAGTTCATCTAGTTCTGAAGGGTTACTGTGTGTCATCTTGATCAGCCAACCATCTTCATAATAAGATCTGTTGACAAGTCCTGGATTTTCTGCTAGAGCTTCATTAATTTCAGTGACTTCTCCTGATAGAGGAGAAGAGTTCACTAACAGCTTTTTCACTTTCCAAAGCACCAAACTCCTCATTTGTTCAATTCTGTCCCAACTTCAGGGAGACTACAGTCAGTAAACATCTCCCAAAGCTTCCTGTGCAAAATTGCTGATTCCCACTATTCTAACACTATTCTCTGTTGTCATCCATTCACGTTTGTCTGTGAATTTACACACAGAGTGGGGCTGGTGTGCAACGTTGGGAAGGTGCCTACCCTCAGCCCCCAGGGCTGAGGCCCCAACATTCACTTTTTAAAAAACATAGACCAAATCCTTACAATGAGCAAGGCCTACTAGGGCTGGAGATGCTCCTTCCTCTTCTTCAGTAATTAACAATTTAAAGTGGGTGGAGTGGGAAGCAGACTTGAAAGGTACAGAGAAACATCCCAAAAATTTTTATAAAGGCACACAAAGAAGCTGCAATGAGTTTAGGAGACAAGCTTCCATCCTAGAGGTGAGTCACTTGATGTCTGCGTAATCTGAAGCTGCCCCGAGGCCTTCGGACCCATCTCAACTGGCCCCCGTCAGGCCTTAGAGGCTTTCTCAACTGTGCAGTGTGATGTCTGGCCACAGCTCCCACCACATCAGCACAATGCCCTGTGGCCAGCCAGGAGGTCAGAGGTCTTCAGACTTCAGAAATTGCTGCTGATAAAGTCTGGAGGGTACTTGGAAGCAGAAATGTCCACACCCTTTGGACAGGACTATGGATGGTACTTTTAAGTCAGTCCCAAGTCATTCTAGCTCTGCCATGTGCCAGCTAGACGACCCTGAACAGACAGCCTCAGTTTCCTTGCTGCCTAAAATGGGAACAACACTTGGTGTAACTACTAAAGACTCTAGACAGGCATTCTGATAGTCAGATGAATCAAGGGGCTGCCATCAAATCCAAAAACAAAACACCTAAAAACAGCACTGTTTCCACTGGTTGCCTAGAGGCACTGCCTAGTCTGGGCTACATCTTTCCTTTATGTAAAAAGGGGGGCGTGGGTAGGCTTTCCAGTCTCCCTGGGATGATATATTATTAATCATTATCAAATACAAATGTGTATGTGAAAGTACTCTGCAAAGCACTACACAAAGGTTATTATAACTTGGTTTTAATGAACATGTAAATCACTGCCACTCATCACTTACTATGAAAAGTCTTTATGAATTAAAAAAAAAACCTCATTTAGGGCATTTTTTATTTCATCGTCAATTGAAACTTATAAAGATATAAGACATGACCAATCGCAGTTCATCACACCTCCGATGGCTCCTAAATGATTAAGTAGTTTAGTTCATGTACAAGGGATTTTCCAGCCAGGGAGCTGAGGGTGGAGATGGCTGGGGCTGAAAGAGGACGGCACTGCAGGGCTCTGCAGCCCAGAGCAGCGTTTAGGGCAGAGAAGGAAGAGGATGTGACCCGAGGGACACCTGGCCTTCACAGTCCTTCTCTCACTCACCTAAACCTGCTGCGAGGTGGGGAATATCAAGTAGCCAGGCCAAAGCAGTGGGTCTCTTTGTGAGCCCAGCTTAGTCCCTCCAAACTTGGGCTGCAGCCCATCAGCCAGCAGGGGGCAAAGAAAACAGCTCCAGCTCTAGCCAGAGGGTTCCCTCAGCCCAAAATGAACAAGGCTTAACCTTCCTCCCCAATCTGCCTGCATGTGAAATTTCAACGAGTCTACCAGTCCACTCTACCTGCAATAGTTAGTATACATCCATGATCATTCAAAACGATTCTATGGGGCTTCCCTGGTGGCGCAGTGGTTGAGAGTCCACCTGCCGATGCAGGGGACACAGGTTCGTGCCCTGGTCCGGGAAGATCCCACATGCCGCGGAGCAGCTGGGCCCGTGAGCCATGGCCGCTGAGCCTGCGCGTCCGGAGCCTGTGCTCCGCAACGGGAGAGGCCACAACAGTGAGAGGCCCGCGTACCGCAACAAAAAAACAAAAAACAATTCTAAAACATCTAAATAATCAATATACTTTAGATTTACGACCTCTTTAAAAATGTGCTTTTTCAGTTATTTAAAATAAAAAAACTTGTTTTTTCAATGAGGTTTTCTACCTCTACATTAGGTGCCTAGGTTATGAAAAGTTAAAATGTTCTGCCTGTTTCCCCCCATTTGCTGCCCTCCTCATGCCTTCTTTCATTTTGTCAGGCCACTCTTTAGCTGGTGCTGCTCAAAAGAAGTTGTTGGTTTGAGAGACCCTGGCTTAATAACCAGCACAAGCATTAAAAGGGGACTGAATCAATTTCCAGTAAGTCCTGATCACTCCTCAATTGGTACCTTGAAGCCTAGGGTGGGAAGTAAAACAGCTGCAGGGCTGAAGAGGACAAAGGCAGTGACAGGCCCTAGAGAAATGCCACCTGAGTTGAAACCAATAAAATCAATATGGCACCATGGAAGCATCATGTGGAGGATAAAGGAAAAACACAAGAAGATAACACCCCAAGTGCGGGAGGCCCTGCCCTCACCATGATGACAAACTGGAAAGATAAACCAAGCACCAAGTCCCAGTGATCCACAAAACCTTAACACACTGATTATCAGGCCCCCAAACAATACAGGTCCCAAAGACAAAAACACAAGCCATCAAGGATCAACTTTTCAGATCACTAACCAAAAACATCTAACAGCTGTTACTGAACAGGGTTTGAATAAAACCAGGTACAGAGATAATTAATGTTCAGATATAATCCATTGTAAAGTCACAAAGGAACTAAGGAATGGGGTCCACTGGCCAAAATTCCCTTGGCTCAGGATCCAAATGAAACCAGAGAGAAAAACTGCAGGGTGGGTTGGGGGGGTAGAGAGGGGTGCTTCTATTCTCACTGACACAATCTGCTATCTGAAACATTAGTCAAATAAATGTGAAGAACTGCTTGTGGATTCCTGACAACAGATTTAAACACAACTAAGGAGGTGACTCATAGGCAAAGAACAGTCTCTCTATGACTACAGCCAAAGAATACACTTCCTCTCACACACATTCGATTCATAGCAACGTGAGAAAGTTCAGACCTGACTTGGTTATGGCTCCTTTTCCAAAACTATATAAACGAAGGAGAGTTTTAAAAAAATAGTGGATTTTAAAATTCTCTGTCCTTCACATTATCACTTACTGGACACGTAATTTCAGCGGAATCCAAAATTGGACAGCTCTGGCAGGGACGGGGAAACATTCTGCCCAGTGCTTTGCTGGCCAAAAGCAGCCACTCTGATTACTGTGAGCCCATCTGATCTGACACTCCGTGTTTCTTCTTCTGGCCTGCTGGCTGGCAGAGCGCCCTGGGCGACTAGAAGAAGGCACCACAGCACAAATGTTCACCCTCCTGTCCCTCACGGAGGGCTGAAAAGCCCATTTTATTTCACAAGACTTTGACCAAGACTCTAAAAATGTAAAGCCTTTTACTTGGAAAGTGAAAGTAAACAAGAAACCGAAGATGCCGTTCAACAGCATCCCAGCAGTGTCCAATGACACTTCCACTCAGCTTCCCTTCGGAGGGTAATTCATAGTATTCAATATGTCCCATTCTTTTCCATCTTCAGTAGTTTTTTTTTCAGCTGAAAGAAAAACCGTTTTCTAGTTTTGAAAAGACTTAAGACTGACAAACAGCAAAAACCCATAGTTTATAAAGATTAGATCTCTCAACGCCAAATGCTTTTAAAAACCCAACAACAGCTGCCACTCACACTTGCCCTGTACCCTCTCTAAACGGAACACAGGTGACTTTCACTTGGCTGAGTATTCTACCTAAGGGCCAGATGAGAAACGGACACTTCAGGGCTTTAAAATACTTTCTGTTTTAAATAAAGAAACTAATTTTACTTACTTTTCCATACAAAATCCTTCGAAAACTATCTTCCTTAAAGCCTCTTTCATTCTTAAGTTTGGATATATACTAAGTTTGGATATGTGAAAGAACATAGCCTGGACTTCCCTGGTGGCGCAGTAGGTAAGAATCCGCCTGGGGACACGGGTTCAAGCCCTGGTTCGGGAAGATCCCACATGCCACGGAGCAACTAAGCCTGTGTGCCACAACAACTGAGCCTGTGCTCTATAGAGCCCGCAAGCCACAACTACTGAGACTGTTCACCACAACTACCGAAGCCCGCATGCCTAGAGCCCGTTCTCCACAACAAGACAAGCCACCGCAATGAGAAGCCCACGCACTGCAACAAAGAGTAGCCCCTGCTCGCCGCAACTAGAGAAAGCCCGCGCAGCAACGAAGACCCAATGCAGCCCCCCCACCAAAAAAAAGGAACATAGCCTGACTGAACAGAAAGTCACTTATCTGTTCATTTGTTGCTAAAATAATCAGAAAACAATGCTTTAGAAGGGTTCTGGGATGGAGAATGGATGGGTATCCAGTCTATTGGGCTTTATAATGTTGAATTCACTTTTTTTAAGTGCAATTTAGAAATAACACTTCCAGGGGTCTGGATATTTCAAGTTTTATTCCTCACCTGAATAAACATTTTACTGGATTTCAAAAAATTCCTTGCCCCCTTTTGGGGACGGGGGTTGCCAGGCTTAGCCTACTCTCAATCTTCTCCGACTTATGATGCAGACCTCCCCCTTTCCTACCCTCCCACCCAAAGGTGAGTCACCAGAGTGTTACAAACTTACTGGCAGAGAAAACTACAAATTAACAAACAGTAAGTTACCCAAAGAGAATACACCCTCAGAGCAGGGTACAGAAAGGCGAGGGGGGTGGGGGCTGTTCGTCACTCATACACTGAACACTTGACGGGGGCAAAGGGTGTGATGCATCCCCGACCTTCTTCTCTGTCCCTAGGGCTAGTCACCAGTTCCTCCCATAACCACTCCACTTGCTCGGGCCAGGCCTGGGCAACCTTCCACTCTGAGGACTCTGCTGTGCGATGTCTTCAGTCTAAAGTACTAGCTTTATAGCAGCCAGAGGGAATTTAGTCACACTTTCAAGCTGAGCTCCCAAAGGGCAGCTGATAGAGCTACCATACAATCAGGATTTCTGCTGACATCTGTATCCCTTGTGCAACCTTCACCTGCACCTTTTTCCAGGCTCCTCTTTAAATCACTATCCATAAACTATGGTTTCTTTTCTAGGTAACTAAGTTAATGTTCAAACAATGGAGAACTGCAGTGAAGGAGCAGGTGACATCTCCCCTCCCCTCCTCTCTTGTAAACTTGAGAAAAAAGAAAGTTTCTTGCATACCTTTGGTGAGCTAAAGGATTGTGGGTGGTAGGCCTAGCTGTGGATTTAAGCCAAGTGACTGGCAAAAACGCCCAGTTATGAAAAAAAGGACAAAATCCTATTTCATCCAGGAATGATTCAGCAGGAGCTGTTCTTCCATTTCTTTACCAAAAGCTTAGGAGATCGATTTTTAAGGAGAAATAAAATCACCTGAAATATCGTCAAAACCTGGGCTCCCAACAGTAATGGGAAGGGGAGGGGAAGAAATTAACAATGACCTTAAAAATTAGCTGCCAGCACTGGCTTCCTAGTTAACCAATTATCAGCAGGGCTTTAGTCACCACTCCACCCACATTTTAATCCCCATGTGGAAAAATCCCAACATTTGAGCATAAAATATCCTTCTGAACATTTGGACTATCACGGTAAGTCACTGAGGACAAAGGGGTAACTTTATCCCAGGGGAGTCACCCCCCCACACACACACACCACCCGCCCTTGTTTAATTTATCAGAGTACCCAAAATACTAACTACAACCCAGCAGATAAGCAGCGTTATCAGCCTGTTAACCAGTTACAATTCAATTTTGTGTTTGCCAGCCACTAGGCATTTTATTAAAAATCCATACGACATCTAGGTTGAACCTCCACGACCCAGGTATGTTGCTTTCTTTACCACCACTGTGCATGTGTGTGGTTACGAAAGGGACATATAGATCTATGGACCTAACTTAGTTATTCAAACATCTTTCTGGTCCATTAATCCAGCCTCACAAACACCCCAGTTTCATCTGAAAAATAACTTGAGAGTTCTGCGTATCAGGCAATGTTAAGGAGTGAGTGAGTATTCAGGCTGGGAGACCACAGGCTGTTCACGAATCAGGAATGTCTGGTGTGTCACTAACCAACCATTTGACCTTGAGCAAATCACTTCACCTTCCTAGGCCCCGGGTACACATCTATGATCCCTACGGCCCCCCAGTCAGTAATGTGAGGCTCAAGAAATAAGCTTTTTTTGAGGGGAAAGAGACAAAGAAATGAGCTTTAAAGAGCTTGTTTACTGCAATGACTTAGGGTTTGATAGTGTGGTACAAGCACAGGCCACTAACCCAGTTTTCATCCTGGAAGTACAGAGGCTGGCACTCAGCTCTTTTCAGCTACTTGACCTGAGCCAGCCCTCCACATTTTGTGCTTTTAGAAGATGCAAGTTGTGCATTCCCACTTCTCCTTACTTTCTCGACCAGGTCCAAGCCTTTCAATGACCTCCTTCAAAATCCATTTAGAGTCCCCGAAGAATGCACCGTCCCTCTTCGCCCATCACTCACTCCACACCGAGGAGCCCTCAGAACCTTCAAAGACCTACTAACCGCCAAGGCACTGTTCAAGTCCTGGACACAATGGAGCGGATTCTCTCCTACCAGTATTCTCTTGACCTGGTCATTTTATCCCATCAACTGATACTTCTGATTGTTCTTTTGTATAAACTTTTCTCAACTGGACTTTGGCCCCGTTGGGGTCTGGCACCCAGTCCCTTGCCGTGGCTACGGGTTATCACAGCTCCAAGTTACAGAAATGCAAGAACCAGCCGTCGTTCTGGTATCCCCACAGCGCTCGCCTCTCCTGCCCAGGGGACCCCCTCGTTCCTTCGGGAACACCCCTCTTCCGCAGGTCGGCACTCCTACCGCGTACTGCCCCGGCTTCCCGTCCTTTTTCGTGTTTATAGTACCCGGAGACCCTGGTGGATCAGCCTGTGCTCCTTCCTGGATCATCCCTCCAAAAAATCTACATACACCCTCCCCACCATTAAGATAACCATTCCAGTTGCTCCAGCGGCCCCGGGCGTATCCCATGTTTATGGAAAGGGGCCCATTAAAGCTCTCAAAAGTATACCTTAAAGGCCATCCTAGGGCAAAGACACACCCTTTCTGGCACCAGCCTGCCCGACCGGCTCCACAGTAAGGGGGAAGCCAATTTTTCCCTTTAGGGGAGGGCGGCCGCCTCTGCGGGCAACTGGCTAAGCCCGGAGCCTCCAGAAGGAGCCTGGGACCCTAAGGCCGCCCCCGCGTCGCAAGCCCCCCAGCGCCGGGCCGGAGCCGCGGCGGGAACAGCAGCCCGGGAAGGGGCCGACCAGAGCGCCCCAGGGGAAGGGGAGGAGCACGCCTTTCCTCGGGGCAAGAAAGGCGGAGAAAAAAAGGAAGGCGAGAGACGCGAGGTGAGGGCGGGCGGAGGGAGGGAGGGAGGGAGTGAAGGAGCGGGTTGGGGATGCCGCCGGCGGCCCGCTCCTTGCCGGGGCCGCCCAACTGCCGTCCTCCCACCTCCTCCCGGGCCCGCGGCTCCCGAGCGCCGCCTCCAGGAGCCCGGACCCCGGGCGCGCTCGGACTCGAGGGCCCGCAGCCCCTCTCCAGGGTGTGCGCGCTGCCCGGCGCTGCCGCCCTCCGTCCCCCCCGGCGCTCCCTTCCCCCGCCCGCCCCTCATTACTGCGCTTCCTCCATTTCCAAAGTGCGTCGTCTTTTAAGCCTCGCCGCTCTGCCAACCCATTCCGCGCCCCGCCGCTTCCTCCTCCTCCGCCTCCCGCTGGCTGTGGTCGCCCTCCTGACTTCCTCCTCTTCCTCCTCCTCCCCTCCAGGGCTCCCCGTGCCCCTCCCCTGGCTCCCCGGACACTCACCCCCTTCCCCATACTGGCGGTGGTCTGTGCCCCGCGCCGGGTCCTGTTGCTTGAGAATCAGAGAGAAACGAAGAGAGCGGCTCCCGGCCGAGCAAGCGCGACCGGGGGAGCGGAGAGAAGGGAGCTAGGGCTGCCGCGGGGCGGGAAGGAGGGAAGACGGCCGGCGGCTCGGGCCGATGCCTTTTCTGCCGCCGCTGCCGGGGCTGCTACCGCTGCTGCTGCCACGTGTCCGCCTCCTCCCGCCGCTGCTCTGCGCCCCAGACCCAGCCGCAGCTCAAGCCCGCGCCTCCTCCTCACTTCCTAAAATATGCAACCTGCGTGCTAGCCCCGCCCACGCCGTGGCACGTCACCGTTACCGGAGCAACCTGACACCGGCCGCGGGCCTGGCTCCGCCCCCGCCCCAAGCCCCACCCCCCAGGCCGTGGCCGCGCCGGCTGCGGCCGGTCGGGGCTCCCGGCAGGAGGGCGCCGGGCCCTGGGGCGTGCGTGCCCACGTCCTGGGAGGCCGCGGCCGCGCCACTCCCGGGCGCGCCGGCTGGCTAGGCAGCGGCGACTCGGCGGCCATGCAGCTCCCGCGCCCCCCTCCCGCCGCCCTGCGTGACCGGCCTGTTTTGGAGGGCACGCAAGGTCCTCGGTGGGTGCGGGGACGTCCACGGAACTGGGTCCCCGAATCTCCGCGGACCCGGGGCAGAAACCTTGCGCGGAGGGGCCTTTCTGGGCATCGGAAAGCTCCTCTGGGACTAAGGAAAGTACCGGGATGGGGGTGAGGGGTCGGATGTGCCTGCAGCCAGCGCCCGCAGGAGGGATTCGCCCCCCTGCCGAGTCCAGGCCCTCGCGCCCACCTGCGATGGCCTCCCCGGCCAGCCTCTTGGTGCCCTCCCGAATGCCACCTGTGGTCTTGGTAGCCCCGTTATCCATATCCCCACAGGGCCTGAGCTGGCCTTGCCGGAGATCCCAAGTGCCTTCTCCCTCCTTTGCTTCAAGACCCCCAAATGATAATCCAAAGGGCCTGCTGTGAATTCATGAAAGCTGCTTTTCCAGTTTGGGGATTCATTTTTGGGGGAAGGAATAACTGAAACCTAAGGGAATGCATATCCTTAGCAAAAGGGGCTCCTCCGAGGAGGAGATGTTTGAGGGCCTGTCTCATGCCTCTCCTTGCCCCCCACCTGGCACAGCAGGGCCTCTTTCACCGCAGCCTTTGGTGCTGTGAGGGACCTGGGCCTGGAGTGTGGTGAGGAGTCCAGGAACCCCCCAGAGGGGCCCAGAGGGCCCTGGACTGGCTGCGCTGTGTGGCTTTCTCCCATTACAGCTTCTGCAGAAGCTGCAATGGCTGAAGGTCTCCTACAGTTAAAAAACGAAGTATTATTAACAACGTTTTGGGGAAGTCAAGCATACTCTGGGAAAGCACGATTTGCAGGAGAAAGTCACTCCTTGTCTCTGGGAATTCTGACTAGAAACAAGGAAAACATTAACCTCCTAAGCAAGTTAAAACCGGCCCTATCAACTCCCAAGTATTAATTTAACATGAGTAAAGATGTGAAACTTGAAAGAAACGGGGAAGGAGGGAAGGAAGAAAGAAAAACAAAGGGGGAAAAAGTAGCAACTGTGTTATCAGTTAGACCATTAGCCTAAGTCTTGTTTCTCCTTAGAAGAAACTGTTTCTTTCCTCTTGCCCAAGAATGCATTAAGGGCTGGTGCCTCCTCCAGCGACCTTCAAGCTTGGTGAAATCAGTGCGGGCCCTGAAGAGCAGAGGAATTGCCAACTGAATTCAAATTCGTGACTGCTGGGGAAAGAACCCCCAAATCCAGAACAGAGTTCCCAATGCTGCTAATTCAACAGAAAGAATTTATGAAGAGTTATCAGGGCTCTGTCTCCAAGGGTCTAGGAAATGCTTTATTTACTTGCCCTACATCCACCATTACCGCTAACCTGTAGGAGGCTCTTGCTTGCTAAAGATCTCTCAGCTTGTTTGAGATTCATTATCCCTTGGGCCCTGGTCTGAATGGAAAAAGCACAGCAAGAACAACAACAAAATGTGGAGAGCAGAAGTCTGAACAATGTAGGTTTCTCCTGCTAGCCGATCACCTTTTCCTCCCTTCATAAGTAAAATTATCATTTTTTTCCCCATTCAACAACATAAACCTGGTAAATCAAGGCATTTCCCTTGGTCTCTACAGCTGTTCATTTGGTAGCTGAAGATTACTGAAGGTCCTTCAGGAGGACCTCAAAGTTCTAGCTATATGCCAGAGAGGGGAAAAGGCATAAAAATAAGAAATATTAAAATCCAAAATTTGTCTTCACCTCCACATAGCACTCTTACATATAAAATCCACCAGAATTCTCACAAGTCCAAAAGGTAAAGGGCTTTAGCCGCATTTTCCAGCATGGGAAACTGGAGGTTTGAGGACTTTCTTCTAACAAGGCCACTCAGCTAGCAATGGGGGAGCCTGGCCTCAAAATTGCAAGATGGGAACCCATCTTCCTGCTTGTAAAATGTGGTCTCTGAGCATAGCACCAGGGAAGTTTTGGTGAAAGAATACTAATTGCTTTCAACATGGCTGTCCTCACAGAGAGAGGGTTTCCACGTGCCTCTCCTCTCAGCAAGAGCATCTTCTGCCTACTCCTACTCTTCATCAGTCTACTGTGTGCATCATCGTGAGGCAGAGAACCATTTCTTTTATAAAAATGACTGATATAGATCAACAAACACTCCACCACTGTTCTGACCCACCTGATCCCACCTCTAGAGGCAAATCCCATTCCATTTTCAAGTCATTTGATAATCCATTTTTCATTGCAGTCCTGTTGAAAGAAACATAATTCGACAAAAACGGGTCAGAATATCAGAAAGGGCCTTGCTATTACTCCTCTAAAGTTGATGTTTCTACAAATGCTACAGCCAAGTGTTATGGTCTAGGTACTTCTGGGCAATTTTCAGGGGTGCTTTTAGGTGTAAAATTTATTGCCAGGTGTTGAGGACAAATTTTAAGAGGTGAAGGGAAAAAACATGATAAGGAAGCAGGAGCTGAAAACTTTTTATGGGAAAGAATGATGTAAAGAACGCCTGCCAGGTGGTACTATGGAGCCCTGAACACGCCTATAAAATTAAGAAAAAGGGACATTGTGGCCAGAATTGAGGTGCAGAAGTCTCAGATGCGAGAGAGATGCTTTGGGACATAGGTGACCAAAGGGGGAAATATCCTTTTGGGGGGACAGGCTTCTTTCCTCCTCTTGGGAGAGGTTTCTGAATGGAACCTTGGAGAGCAAACATTCCCCTTATTTTACATGAAGAAACTGAGGCCCAGGGAGTGATTGGCACTGGATAGTCCCAGGACACTGGCAGAACTATTGTGCATCTTTTCAAGCTCCCAGAGCAATGCTGAGGATAAAAGAAACTTCCAGAAGAGAAGGTGGGGCAAATTCTGCCTCTCTATTCTATCTACCTCTTATTCTATCAGCTCTTATTAAGCTCCTAGCTTGGGAAACAATTAAACTGATTGGTCCAGAGACTCAGCATTTACAGCCCTCAAGGCTGCCAAGTGTGTATGGCTTTGAGGAGGATTTGACACACCATGGAGGGTTGGCCCAGTCATTGTGAATAGTCAGCAGATGTCTGAAAAATATGATGCAAGTCAGTATTTTGAGCCAAGTGTGCTAGCACTTTGAGTAAGTACTTGCTGAAATGAATAAACATGCCATTGCAATTAAGGGCTTTAGAATAAGAGTTGGAACCTATGTGAAGTTAGCATTTTCCACTGGAAGCAAACATTTGCGAGATCAATGAGCTAGGGATCTGGAAGGACAGAAGTCTCTTTGGCCCAGCTTGCACTAAAGGTTGCATGGAAACAATCTTAAGCATGCATCTTTATCTCTTACCATTCCCTTGGTACCCCAGAAAGCCACTTAGCTGCCACTATCACTGTATTAAAGCCACCCCTTGTCACCATTCCAAAGTTCCTCCTAGCCAATGTCTATTCCGCCATTGCAAATCTCTTTTTTCCTGTCTAGCAGCAGACATTTTACCTCCTGCTTTAAAAGCACAGTTCTAGGCAGACCACTGACCATCAGAAATCTGTCATCTAAAGAATTCTGACCCCTGAAACTTTTCCTCCCTGACTCCGTTTTCCAGTCATCTCTTAACTCCCTATAAAAGCTCTTTAGTATGCTTGTAAACATATTTTCTTCTGTTAATGATTTTTGAAGCCCTTAGGTTTTGCCTCTGGACGTTTAGAAAAGTCAACGTTTTCTTGGTCCCTGTCTTGGAGGCTGTTATTAAACACGTCAAGTCCTCAGTCTTTTCCTCAGCATTCCTTTAACACAACTGCCACTTAAATAATTTGCTCTTATTAATAGCAGTCTTTGTAAATGAAACAATTATAAAGTTGTTCCCCAGGTGTTCTACACTGAGTCCTGACATTCAGAGTCAGGTTGAGTCTTCTTTTCTAGCACTCTCCCCACAGTACACTGCTACTCCCCTCACCCCAGTGGAAAACATTATTAAATTTTACAATATCCTGGAATGTAAAAACTCATCCCTTGTAAAACTCAATGTAAAAACTCATCCCTTGTTCTCTATAAATCAACAACCACTGGGGCATTGCAAACAAAAATTAAATGGCAACAAACAAGGGATCTGGAACTTAAAATAGTCTATTGCCAGAGTCCTATCTGTGCCCAGGCAGTAGAGATGTGGCTTCAGGCAGGCTTACAAGCCAGCATGGGCAAGCTGAAGGCAGGGAAGAGGCAGCAGATAACTGTCATCGAGCCCTTCTTGTTCTCAGGGGAATACAGCATGAGCACTAAGGAAATGAGTGCTACCATCGGGGTAGATAGATCTGCTATTCTTGGCCTTTAAATCTTGCATGGAAAAATGATCGAGAAAGTTCCGTGAAAGCTGGTTCCACTGAGAACAGCACTCTTCCATAGATGACTTTGCACTAAAATTGGGTTTCAGGGACTGTGCAGATTTTCCCTTCAGCGGAGTGAAAAGCCACCATAATAGGAGAGAATACAAAACCATCCAAAAGTGGTTTGGTTCATTTACAAGAGTCTGGGAGTTTTTTGTAGAAAGTAACCCCAAAATAGGTCAGGTACGAAAATAGTAACCAGCTCAATTCATTTTTAACAGCTTAGGTTTTACTCTGGAGTCTGCCGTTTGGTTGATGGGTAACCTCTACATGGGAACTCTTACTGATAAGCCCCTAAGAAAGTCCCCTCTCTTTCTTCCCTTCTCCAACCCCTACCTCTGGCACTCTACACTGTTTAACAGAAGTAAGAGCTAGTTCATGCAAAAAAACAAACAAAACAAAAAACAAAACAAAACAGAGAAACCCCAAGAATAGCCATTACTGGGCATCTACTCTGAGCCTGACATGGTGTTTGGTGCTGGCATAAAATGACAACTAAGATGCATTCTCTACCCTTAAAGAGTTCACCATTTGGCATAGAGAAAGACATGCAAAGAGATCTTAGCAACACAGTGAGAGGTGCTATATCTATGCAGCGTATCATGGGGGCATAAAGGAAGAAGTGGTCAGTTCTGCCTGCGGAGCTGCAAAGGCTCCCTTGGCTGGATCTTGAAAGATGGGTGGGAGTTCATTAAGTGGAGCCTTGTGCGGGTGCATGTGTGTATGTGTGTAGCAGGGGTTGGTTGCAAGCAAAAGCAGCAGCATGGGTAAGACCCTCAGCACCTAAACAAACTTAGTCTGTTGGAAGACTGGCAGGTAGTTTAAAATTGCTACAGCGTAGGCTGTGAGAGAGACGCAACAGGAGATAAGCCTGGAGAGGTGAGCAGGGTCCAGATTGTGGAGGACTTGGATGCCCATTCTAAGGGCTTGGACTTTATCCTGTAGGCCACAGGGAGACACTGCAGGATCTTAAGCAGGGGGGTGGCATGATCAGATTTGTGCTTTGGAAATATTCCGCTGGTAGTACCAGAACCGTGGGATAAGCTTTCACAATCAGTGCATTTACCAAAGCTCTTTTGATGGTATTACTGAACTCAGCATCTCAAGACATCCACGTTTCCCCATATAGCTTTGAGATGGCATGTTAATTTTATTTTCTTCCTTTTTTGTGTACACACATGCATGTCTTGATCCCCCATTATAATCCCAATCATTCACCACTTCTCCCAAACAGAGGATTTCAAGTTGCTGGACACTGGGATTTGGACATAATTTTAACAATCTGTTAGTATACAAGTCTCTGACCTTGGAAGATGGTTCAATTTGCAGGGACGGTACCAGCAGTTTACCCAGTTTTTCTAATGTTTTTTTGCTATGCCAAATTCCAAATAGACCAAGGACTTGGTTGGCTTCCACTTCTCCCAGAGAACAGTTCTTTTTTTTTTTAACATCTTTATTGGAGTATAATTGCTTTACAATGGTGTGTTAGTTTCTGCTTTATAACAAAGTGAATCAGTTATACATATACATATGTTCCCATATCTCTTCCCTCTTGCGTCTCCCTCAGAGACCAGTTCTTGTTGCAGTTCCACTGATTAAAGAAAATTTAAGCTGCCTGGCTCCCCATCTCACATATAAGGACCAGCAATCTAAAGGATAGTGACGATAGAGTAAGAGGCCAAATGAATGAATAATTTGGCTTCCGTGGTCGAGACAGTTCAGGTGTCCCAGTGTCAACAAATTTCAGCTCTTTATTTCTTTGACAACTCTCTGTCGCTTTGACACTTCACGTCTGGTAGTGGGCATGGCAATAGAGGCAGGGTGGAGATGCTGGTGGGGTGGTGATGACGGAGGTGGTGGGGAGGGGAGGCAATGATACTAAAGGGGGAAGACCCAAAACAGCTGATCCAATAACAGGCTCCCAATCGAATAACTCCTTCAAGCAATTGCATCTTCCTCCTCACATGAAGCTTTTGAGTCTATTTTATCTGTAACCATATCAGCGGGCTGCCGTGAGAGTCAATTGACGTGATACTCTTAAGGAAACATCAGGCCTGTCGCATAGTAACTGTTCAAAAAGTGTAAGGAATGATCTTGTCTTGATTTCAAATTCCTACTCAGCCTGGGAGAAACAAGGTTCAAGGAAGGATGAAGGCATCCATGAAAATTTGTCTAGAGGAGGAGGGAGTGAGAACAGAATCTGCTTTTTGCTGGCTTTCCTCTCCCCCCACCAACCTCCTGTATCCAACAGCGGGCCTGTCTGCGGGGACACAGCCAGCTTGTAGCAGAAAGCAGAGTACAGAGTGCAGGAGCTACGTGAGCAAGGGTAGGGCAACACTCCACCTATATGAATTGGTCTAGTTATCACCAAACCACAGGTGAGGACCAGGGAAATAAGCCCTGCACTAAAGCATTGCAGCACTGGCCTCAGGGAGAAATTTTCACTTTCAGAATAAGAAGCTTGAGCTTCCCTGGTGGCGCAGTGGTTCAGGGTCCACCTGCCGATGCAGGGGACACGGGTTCGTGCCCCAGTCTGGGAAGATCCCACATGCCGCAGAGCGGCTGGGCCCATGAGCCATGGCCACTGAGCCTGCGCATCCGGAGCCTGTGCTCCGCAGCGGGAGAGGCCACAACGGTGAGAGGCTGGCGTACCGCAAAAAAGAAAAAAAAAGAACAAGAAGCTTGACTATCCATGTTCTGGACTGCAGGGGTTGATACAGCACAACCTCCTTGGGAAAAAGAAAGCATTTAAGAAAGCACTTGGAAGTGCAACTTAAAACCATCAAAGCCTTTTCTTATTTTTTCCTTTTTACTTAAAAAAACAAAAAACAAAACAAAAGAAAGAAAGAAAGAAAGATACCATCTGCTAATGCAGTTGCTAATCGGCAAGGGAGAGTTCTTCCTCTTCCTAAGAGCAGGCCTAAGAGAATGCTGTGTTTCGGGACCATCACTCCCGATCCTGGAAAAAGCAGCTAAGTCTGCCAGGCACCATGCTCAGACTGGAGCTGCAGGGAGCTAGGTGGGCCCAGGGATCCACTTCCCTCTCATGCCTTTAACCTTATCAACCAGAGTGCTCAAATTCAATGTATTCTCTTTCCCCTTTGCTTTTTTCATAATGGAAGAAAAAAAAAGTGATGTTAAAGTTTTGAATTAAGAAACAGTTGCCATCTGGGTAATTGAATTCTGCTTGAAGCAGCCCACCTGGTTCTCATCAGTGGCTCCTGACAGGTATGGAAGTGTCAGCTGAAGTCTTGCATTGACTTCTAAACGCAAGCTCATGGTCCATGCACAATACAGAAACCTTAATTCCTGAATAGGGAAAGCAGTTTTCTATCAGGTTACCTCAATGCATGGTCGATTTCTTAGGTAGATTCTAAATGCAGACATTTAGAGTGAAAGCAGTCATGTTGGTCTCATCCATTCCTGGTCATATGCTGCCTTAAAAAAACAAAAAATGAAAAACCAGTTTTCTTTGTCTTCCTGTTTGGACATCCGCGTGATAGAAATATGTATGACTGAAATCACCTTGCTCTCTTAGAGGATTCAGGAGTCTGAGTGTGTCCAGCTCCTCAAATAGTGGAAAGAGGGGTGGGCAGCCTGGGAGGAATATCAGGTGTCCATCTATGGGTTGGATGCCATGCCCTGCCCTTCTCAGCAGGCTTCACGGTTGCCAGCCACTCCTGTTCCCCAAAGGGAGGCACCATCAAGCAGCACCAATGGGGTTGCAGTCCCGTTCCCTGACCTGAGATGCCCGCATGCCAGGAAGAGAGTCACTAGCTTTGCATACAACTCGCAGCCTCACCTTCTGTTTTTGTGCACAGCAGAGCTGGTGTCAAGCAGGACGGTTGGCGAGGACAAGATATAAAAGGAAGCAGAATGCTGGGACCTTGGGTGGTCTTGAGCGAGTCCTTGTACTTTCCTTCAAGTCTGTTTCCCTGTATCTGAAACGTCTAGAACTGAGTACAATTAGGAACCGTGCTCAGGCAACATGGGATGCTTGAGTTGGGAGGGGAGCTCTGCATTGGACAGAAATCTCACTCGCAGGCAGTTTGGGTTTTACAAGGGACACTGAGCTTATGAAATGAGAATTCTACACCACAGATAACCTGGTCTGCTCTCCTCTTTTACAGAGGAATTGAGTCTGTGAGGCTGCATGTGCTTTTCCCAGAGTCACAAACCACCTGCTTAATGTCAAATCGAGACCCCAGCCCCTTCTCTTTCCACTACACCATGCTGTTTCCTTAGCTTTAGGACAACTCGGAAACATCTACTTAAGGACAGAGATGTTTTGCTTCCAAACCAAGAACTGAGGGTTATCCAAAACATGCAATTTAAAGGATCAACTTTTTGAAAATAGAATCTTCCATGTTCCTCTGGGTACTCATATAGGTTCATCTTAAAAATCTCGCTCGACCTCTTTTCACTCATGTCTCAATGGAGCTACGTCTGAATACACATACACACACACACACACACACACACAGAGACAAATACACACACTACTGTTTTGAATTTGAGAGAATTCAAGGAAGCCTTGAATTCCTTGAAGGTAAAATTAAATTAAAATCTCTTGCAGGGGTCCCAGGCTCAGGACGAGACTCCTCTAACTCCTTTCCTGGGAAGCCTGCTCTCTGTCCAATGACAGTTTCCTGGACTCTGCATCACACCTGTATGGGGTTTCCTCGAGCTGCTGGGTGACCAGCTCCACTCCATGGCCCTCTTGGCTCCAACATCCACAGACTTTTCTCTTCCTTCTGCCAACTGATGGAGGAGCACGCTGAAGAGAACATGGAGGGCAGTAGCATGGGGGCAAGGGCCTGAGAGTGGAGCTGGGGTAAGGCTTGGGCAGATAGTGGAGGCTGAGGGGGGAGTCCGAGGCAGCCAGAGCAGCCTCCAGTAGCCTGGTCCAACTCCCAGCAGGCTCCCTTCTGCTCCCTTGGCCTGGCTCAGATCTCTTTTCTTAATCCAATAAAGGGGCACTTGCTTAAATTTGAAAAGGTGCCATAAGATTATTTCATCCACCATATCCTGTCCTGAAGCAGTTAAGCTCCAATTTCTTCTTCAAAACTAGTTTCTGTCTGATAGGGCTCTTTTGATATTGATCTAGAATCACTAATATTTTATAGCCTCTAAGGCATTATTGTCTCTTTACTCTCCTGTTTCTTGCCAAATGGACAGTGTCTCAGATCTCCTTGTTCCTTCGCCCACTCTTGTTTCTCTCTCTGCTGCTACAACAGCCAGCTACCCACAGCCCTGCCTTTCCACAGAGCAGCCTCTCCTCCTGGCTCCTCTGAAAATTCTAATCAGCAGAACTCCATCTACCCGCATCTGGATCATGCTTAATGTACAGAAAATCAGATCCCCACACTTTGGAATAGTGGTGGTGGATGGTGAAGTACTGATTCTAGATCCTTTTGCAAAGGGGGCTGGTGGGACCTATAAGTCCCAGTGCCCTGGGGGCAAGAGTTGCTGGTATAGCAGCAAAATTCCTACCTTTTTCAACGCAGGGATCAGAGATTTCTCTGGTAACCTTATTTTCCTATTTAAAGCTGCCCTTCTTACCATAAATCACACCCCACTGATAATAAAAGGTTGCCTTTTTGTGGTAGAACCATATTGTGATTTTGCCTGGGTGTTTTGCCCACAGCCTCTAAAAAACATCAAGAAAACAGGTCTGGTGAAATATTGAACATTTTCACCCTAAGGTTGGGAATGAGTGACTTACCCATTACCACCACTTCTACCATCATAACAGAAGTCCTGAGCCCAGCTGTTCAGGCCAATGCCTCTAGCAACTTTCCCCTCCACTCAGTGGCAGGCTATTCCTACAACTCAGCTGTAGCTCACACCCTCCTGTTTTTCCATCACTGGTGGACTGCATGTTTCTATGGCAGCCACACCTCCAAAGAAGTCTGAATCTCAGCCCCTTTTAAGGGTTTTTTTTTTTTTTTTTTTTTTGCGGTATGCGGGCCTCTCACTGTTGTGGCCTCTCCCGTTGCGGAGCACAGGCTCCGGACACGCAGGCTCAGCAGCCATGGCTCATGGGCCCAGCCACTCCGCGGCATGTGAGATCCTCCCGGACCGGAGCACGAACCCACGTCCCCAGCATCGGCAGGCAGACCCTCAACCACTGTGCCACCAGGGAAGCCCTTAAGGGGGTCCTTTTAAGTTTCCAAGTATCTTCACATTCGCTATCCCTCTGACCCAGAGGTCACAGCTACTCTCTGCAGTGGCTCCTTCTGTACCCCTTAGAGGCATCTTCTACCGTTTTGAGTAGTTGTTCACCTTTTTACTAGCTGTAAAAGATTTTTTATATTAAAATTTTTCTGTTCAAAGTACTGGTCTGGTTTTCAGCAATTCACTGGACCCTGACTGATACAAGACCTAAATAAATGCAGGAATAAATAATGTTCATGGATTGGAAGACTCACTATTGCAAAGAAGTCATTCTCCCTAAACTGAGCTATAGATTTAAGAAAACACGCCTCTCCTAGGTGCTTCTTTTGAAGGTACTGGGGTGTTAGACAAATATAAAATATCCAAAATTACTTGGTTGTTGCTGCAGTACATTTCTGGAAACCACATGGAAAGTCCTAAATCTGATCTTACCCATGGAATCTGTGTTCTAATTGGATGTTGCATTCTTGACCAAAGACTTGGCATCAGATAAGTCAGAGATACTAAATATATCATAGAGGCAAAGATTCAGAGTTTAAATTAGTAGTGCTCAACCCTGGATGAGCATTAGAATTATCAAGGAAGTTTTAAAAAACAAACAAACAAACAAACCAGTGCCTGGGCCCCGCTGGCACCCAGTTGAAGCCAAATCTTTATAGGTGAGCCCAGGTAATCAATATATTTTGTTTGTTTGTCAAGATCCATAACCATAGGAAAGAAATAGCTGTCATTTGGCACTTCAGAAAAAAAAAAAAAAGAGTCACCTGAAAGCAAATCATAAGATTTATTGCTTCTCCAAGTGGAAATTTAGAGATCCCACACTGATGAATGAGTCATCACACATGGTAATAAGACATTGCATATTGCACCTACTGTCCACCAAGTCTGAATGCGATCTAGTGCCCTCAAAGTACAATGTTCTAAGGCTGATGGTCAATGAGTTAATGAGTATTTAGAAAGATTCCATGGCAAGTGTAATGTCACTGTATGAGGAATTTGCCTAGGAGACTCTGGAAAAGAATACATACAGTCCCGTTCTTAAGAGGTGGTCAAGGTGAGAAGAGCACAATGATTCTAAAGTTAGGCTTCCAGTAATTTAAAACATGGAATGTTGGCCTTTGCTGGTGATAGCATTTATATCTGAAATGACCTCAACCAGGTAGATCCAGTTATTTGGAAATTGTGGTAAACCAGAGATACATTTCAGGATTCTTCCCTTCCCTTGGCAAAAGGCTGGAGAGGGCTGACCCAGGGAAGGGGAGCCTCTGCTCAGCCTTGGGGTCTCCTCCAGGTGCTGTCAGTGCAGAGAGGAAGGCAGTCCCCGAGAGCCAGCCACCAAGAGGCTCCGAGGAGAGACCAGCCCTGGAGCTTATACAAACTCAAGAGATTGGCTTCTCTGTTATTTTTTTAATTAAAAAAATTTTTTTGGCTGCGTTGGGTCTTCATTGCTGCGTGCAGGCTTTCTCTAGCTGCAGGGAGCGGGGGCTACTCTTCACTGCGGTGAGTGAGCTTCTCATTTGTGGTGGCTTCTCTTTTTTTGGAGCTCGGGCTCTAGGCGTGCAGGCTTCAGTAGCTGCAGCACATGGGCTCAGTAGTTGCAGAACATGGGCCCTAGAGTGCGTGGGCTTCAGTAGTTGTGGCACACAGGCTTAGCTGCTCTGAGGCATGTGGAATCCTCCTGGACAAGGGATCAATCCTGTGTCCCCTGCATTGGCAGGCAGATTCTTAAACACTGCGCCACCAGGGAAGTCCTGGCTTCTCTTTTAGATTCCAGTTCTCTGTCATGAATTATATGATTTGAAGCAGGGCACTTCATGACACCTCAGTATATCCACTTTAAAATAGAAAAATTGTATCTATTCCCTACCTACCTCTAAAGATACTTTAAAGACAAATTAAATTCTATTGAAAAGATATCTGAGCATTTTAATAATTTTTTTTCTGATTATAAGAGTGACATTTGGGCTTCACTGGTGGTACAGTGGTTGAGAGTCCGCCTGCTGATGCAGGGGACACGGGTTCATGCCCCGGTCTGGGAAGATCCCACATGCCATGGAACGGCTGGGCCCGTGAGCCATGGCCACTGAGCCTGCACGTCCGGAGCCTGTGCTCCGCAACGGGAGAGGCCACAACAGTGAGAGGCCCGCGTACCGCAAAAAAAAAAAAAAAAAAAAAAAAAAAAAAGTGACATTTATTGAACAGAATATGGAAATTACAGAGAAATATTTATATAATTAAGAAAATAAAACTTACCCATAATCACACTCATAATCCCACAATCACTATTTTAAACAAAACACAATTGAAGAACATTCTCTATATGCAGTTTTCTATCCTGTTTTTTAATATAAGATTATATTACCATAATCTTAAAATTTTCTTTAAAAATACTATTTAATGGCTGCATAATATTCCATTTTATGGCAATAGCATGATTTGCTTATTCATGGTGAGATATACAACATGAATATTTTAAAAATATAAGGGAAAGTTAATAATCCAAGAAATTTTGGTTACTATTATTTATAACAGTATATTTGGAGATTTAAAAAATATACAGATAACAGTTGGAAACAATCTCAGAAGCACAGAAAATGAGATTTATAAAACACAATCAAGAGCAATTTTGTTTTTAAAGGTCAATTCACTTACAAAGGACACAGAGAACATGCAATAATTGCCTATAACTACATTTCCATTGACTTCTGAGTGGTAATTTTATCTTTAATACCCCCTACTGGTTTGCCTTATGGTTGTAGTGTTATCATTTTCTTTTAGAAAAATATTGTGATTTCATTAGAAATCTGCCACCTTTCCAGTCCTATGCTCTTCATTCTTTCTCTCAAAAAATAAAGTGAGAGGGGTAGGAACAAAGGAAAAAAAGAATAACTGATTATTGCTTTATATAAATCCTTCCTCCCCCCCACCCCCCACCATATGCAATGAATAGAGGCTGGAGAAGCCCAAGAGAATAAGGACATATCCTCAAACTTTCTTTTAAGAACTTTGTAACTTCTTGCGTTACTCATTCATTCAAGACCATTGCCATAGGCTCTACATCTCAGATTACTGAAAGATAAACTCAGGAATGTGTGGATTCCCTGGAACCAAGGGGTTAAGTCAAGTCAGGGCCAATGTGTGTTCATCCTTCTTAATGCTAGAATTCCAGGCAGATCAATTCAAAGTGCTTCTTGAGATAGCACTTAACTGAGTAGTTGCTTATTATAGCAAGTTCCATCCAGCAACTCCACTTCCTGCCACAAAGGTCAGCTGATGCCCATGTGTGATGTGAGGAAACAAGAAGGAGCTATCGCTCCATTTCTGATAGATCTGGGCTCCCTTCATTCATTCAAAAAGCATTCATTGAGAGTCCACTCTTCATGGCACCAGTCTAAGCACACTTACAAGACAGACCAGGTCCCTGCTCTTGTGGAGTTTCTAGCCTAGTGGAAAAGATGAACAATAACAAAGCAAAAAGAGGGATTCCTATTTGTTTCAACTATGCTTTAAACACCTGCAACATCTGCATTTGAATACAGATAACTCTAGGTATTTGGGATTCTGCTCAAACTATCTCTTTGCAGAAGAGTATCTCATCACCCACAGCAGCTTCCTCCTACACCTAAAAGACCAGATTTTCAGAGTAAGTGTTTTCTGGACTTCTTTAGAAAGCCCAGGGCCAGTGGTGGTCTTCATGGGATGGAAGCTTCTCCTTTTAGCCACAAATTTTAAAAACCTCTGATGAAAGCATTTGGTTTCTGGAGACACAATTATAAATTGTCTTTGATGTCCTTGGCTGGTGTAAATGTGGTAGGAATTTTTAATTGTTGGGAACAGTTTTTGGAGTTAATAATTCTTTCCTGTCATTGTTCTTCTTTTGGCTACAGCTGATTTAAGTATTTTTTGCCTTTAGATTCAAATAGCAGGTATTGCCTCTACATGCCAAATTCTGTGCAAGATACATCTATTTCTTCTTTGACTTTTTGTAATAACTTCATTAGTCCTGTGCTAGGAATGGGGAAGGAGAGACTCAGAGGGATTAGGGACTACTTCAAAGTCAGAGACAGAGGAAGGATTACACTCAAGCCTTCGGATTCCAAGTCCACTGTGTGCCCCTGAGGCTGAAGCTGTCTCCTTCTGTCTATGTGCATATATACACAGCACTGAGCTAGATCTTGAGGAAAGTAATGTGAAATGCAGTGGGCAGGTACCCATCTTAATGAAGATTATGATCTCATTGGGGCCACTAGCCACCAATGAAACATTAGGTTAGAGACATTTAATGTGCATTTGAATATATTAAATAGTCTCTCAGCTATTGGCTGCCTCTCCTCAAATACAACCTTGAAGAGACCACAGGAGTATAAATAGAAAATATAATATTAATTTATAAAATTATATCTATCAATATATGATATAATTTACATATACTGTAAGTCCAATCAAAATCACAGCAGGAATTTCTGGGATTATGATAAACTGATTTTAAATTTTACATTGAAGAGTAAGGATCTTGAGTAACTAAGCAACTTTGGAAAAGAAGGACAAAGGGAAGGAACATTTCTACTTGAAAATGAGACATTTGAGAAAGACATAGTAACTAAAGTTATAAGATTTAGGTGCAGAACAAGAAAACAGATCAATGGAAAGAATAAAGAGTCTCAAAATGAAACTATGCATCTATGAGAAATATATGATAAAGACAAGTGTGTGGTAAAAGCATAGACTATTTAGAAAATTTGGGAGAAAATGATCTTACTATATGGAGAAAAATAAACTTGAATCCCTAACTTGACCCATTTTAAAAAGCCCTCAAAATGTGAAAGTAAAACTATAAAGCTAATAGAAGAAAATATTGGGGAATATCTGTTAGCCCTTGGATGGTAGAGACCTTGCTAAAGAAAACCTCATAAGTTTGAGGTGACAAGGAATAAATTGATGAATATGACAATAATAAAAAATGAAAGACTTGAGTTCAATGAAGGACATCATAGACAAAGTTAACAGTGACAGGTGGCTGGTGACAGCGTAGAAGATATTTGCAATACCTAAAATCTTTAAGGTATTAATGGCCAGCATGTACAGGGAATTAGTGCAAGTCAGCAAACAAAAGGTAGAAAAAAAGGACAATGGATATGCAAAAGCATGTCACAGAAGAGGAATCCTGAGTGGCTAATAACCATACAAGGAGATAAATGTTCAACCTGACCAGCAATCAAAGAAGAACCAGACCGAGCATCACTGAGATGTTACTTCACATCATCAGACTGGCAAAAACTCAAAAAAGTCTGACAATACCAAGTGCTGGTGAGAATGACCTGAAACAAACCTTTGCACCACTGGTGTGGGAAGGTCAACCACTGCAGCTCTTGTAAAGAACAATCTGGCAACTGTTACTGAAGTTATGTAGGCATGATCCTATGACTCAGCAATCTCTCTCCTGGGTACATACCTCCGAGAAACAGTCCATAAGGAGAAACTGCAAATTTCTCTCTATGGACAGTTTCTCTGACCAGCATAGAGACCACTGCAAGAACAGTCAATTTACATGGACGTTCATGGAAGTGTTTTGGAGGCAACCTGAGGGTCCATCATGAAGAATACAGGTAAGTACACTTTGTATGTGCATTTGGTAGAATAGTATGCAACAGGCAGAAGTGTTATACTAGGTTTACATGTAGCACATGGCTATCTCTCAAACACATGTTGGAGGATTAAAGTAAGAACTAAAATAAGATTTGTAGCACAATATTATTTATGTAATTTTAAAACATAGACATGGGGCCTCCCTGGTGGTGCAAGTGGTTGAGAGTCCGCCTGCCGATGCAGGGGATACGGGTTCGTGCCCCGGTCTGGGAGGATCCCATATGCCGCGGAGCGGCTGGGCCCGTGAGCCATGGCCGCTGAGCCTGCGCGTCCGGAGCCTGCGCGTCCGGAGCCTGTGCTCCGCAACGGGGGAGGCCACGACAGTGAGAGGCCCGCATACCGCAAAAAAAAAAAAAAAAAAAAAAAACATAGACATATAAACAGTTTTTTATGGATGCACATTTATCTAAACAAACATATACGAGTCAGACTGGAAGGACACACATTACATGCAGCAGAGGGGTGCTGGAGAAGGGAAGGAAGTTGAAACTGAAGAAGAGAGTGAAAGGGAGAAAATAAACAAAGATAAACCATGAAGGATATGCTTTGGACTGAGGAGAATGAGGAATTCTGTTCTGCATAGGAACTGCAGAGAAGGGAAAAGATCAGAGTGGTTTGGGAAGACCCAAAAGACTTTTCAAGAAAGATGTGGGATGTGAGTGGGTTAGGGGTAAAGCAATTAGTGCATAAAGTGGCAACAAATTACTTCCAGCATTTCCAGAAAAAAAACTCCCACTAAAAATGAAATCAGAAAGACTCAAAATATAATAGAATACCCTATATATGAAATGTTTGCACTTCAGTGACATTGTATATCTTTCTCTTCTCATCAATCTCATTTTTAAAAACATAAATTCAGGGACTTCCTTGGTGGTCCAGTGGTAAAAAAACCACCTCCCAATGCAGGGGACGCGGGTTCGACCCCGGTCATGGAACTAAGATCCCACATGCCGCGGGGCAACTAAGCCCATGTGCCACAACTACTGAGCTTGCGTGCCTCAACAAGAAAGCCCATGCACTCTGGAACCTGCACACCACAACTACAGAGCCCACACGCCCTGGAGCCCGTGCACCACAACTAGAGAGAGAAAACCTGCATGCCACAACTAGAGAGAAGCCCACATGCCACAACGAAGACCCAACGCAGCCAATAAATAAATAAATAAAATATTTAAAAAAAAACATACGTTCATTAAAAGTGGCTACTACTATGAAACAAAGTTGAATGTCAGTGCTTACTTTTAACAACTTTTCATATATTAGAGATATGTTCCTGTGTTGATAAAAAATAAAAATGTAGATTTTTATTAATCTCCTATATTAGTTTTATTTTTGAGGTACTTATTTTTTTTAACAAATTTCATGCACTGGAATTGAGTCTTCATATTGCTTATGGAAGGTATGAATTCATTTTGATTCTGAAAAGACAAAAATGTAATGATTTTTTAAAATCCCCCGTTTTTAGATATTTTGACATAAAAAATGAGGTTGCCAGGTAAGTAAAGTCTGTCATCTGACAGACAATATAACATGTTTTTACAGGTGGCAACATTAGGTCTACACTGACAAGATAAAATTCAACAAGGATAAATGTCAGCTCCATCATTTAAGCTCAATAAAATCAATTACTCAAATAGAGAATGGGAGAAACCCAGCTCTACGATAATCAGTGAGAACAGGATCTGGGGAATTTAGTTAAGTGCAGGCTTAATTTGAGGCTATAATATGATGTGCCTTCTACAAAAGTTGCTCAATATTTGCCTGCACTAGTAAAAGTGCAGCTCGTAAGTCATAGGCATCCACACTTACTGTACTCTATGCTGGTCAGACGTCATCCAGATGATTATGTCCAATGCTAGATACCAAGTCTTTTTAAATGATAGTTTTGTTTGTTATAAAGATAATACATATTGCAAAAAAGATTTACAAGTGGTCAATAAGCACAGGAGAAAACTCAATATCATTAGTCATTAAGAAATGCAAATCAAAATCATAACAAAATACCACTTCACAACCACTGAAATAGCTATAATAAAAATGATGGACAATCACAAGTGTTGACGAGAATATGGAGAAATCAAAACGTTTATAACTTGCTGGTGGAAATGTAAAATGGTGCACTTACTTCGGGAAAACATTTTGACAGTTTCTTAAAAAGTTAAATATAGGACTTCCCTGGTGGTACAGTGGTTAAGAATCCGCCTGCCAATGCAGGGGACACAGTTCAATCCCTGGTCCAGGAAGATACCACATGCCGTGGAGCAAATAAGCCCATGTGCTACAACTACTGAAGCCTGCACACCTAGAGCCCGTGCTCCACACAAGAGAAGCCACTGCAATGAGAGGCACATGCACCACAATGAAAAGTAGCCCCAGCTCTCAGCAACTAAAAGAAGCCTGTGCACAGCAACGAAGACCCAATGCAGCCAAAACAACAACAACAACAACAACAACAAAACTATGTGATGCCCCAATGCCTCTTTAAAAACAACAAAAAAATGTTAAATATAGACTTATCATATGACCCAGCAATTTAACTCCTAGGTATTTATCCAAGAGAACTAAAAATATCTATCCACACAAAAACGTGTTTACAGAGATACACATAGCAATATTATTTACAATACTCAAAAAATGGAAACAACACAATTTCTATCAACTGATGAATGAATTTTTTTAAAAAAGGTGAGGTGATGAATATATTAATTAACCTGAGTGTGATAATCATTTCACAAACTATATATATGTCAAATCATCATATTGTACACTTTAAATATATACTATTTTATTTGTCAATTATACTTCATTAAAGCTGAAAAATTAATTGAAAAACCTTGTGAATGGATAAATAGTACAGCATATATCCCTACAATGAAATACTATTTCACAATAAAGAGGACCAAAGTACCAGTACATGCTACAACACAGGTGAACCTCAAAAACATGTTCAGTGAAAGAAGACAGACACAAAATACCACATATTGTATGATTTAACTTTCACAAAAAGTCCGAAAAAGGAAAGTATTTAGAGACAGAAAGTAGATTAATGTTTTCATAGGGTAGGGAGGGGTAATTGGGAGTGACTATAAATGGGCTTAAGATTTCTTTTTAAGATGATGGAAATGTTTTAAAATTAGATTGTTGTGATAGTTTACAGTTCTGTCAATATACTAAAATGCATTGAAGTATAAACTGGAAATGAGTGAATTTACAGTATAAAAATTATATCTCAGTAAGGTCATTGAAAAAGACAAAAAATATAATAAAAACTCAAGGAACATAAAAAATTAAGAGAATAAAATAAAAAACAATAACAAATAAAACATAAACAAAATTCCCCAAATTCCATTATCCAGAATAACCGTGGCCAATACTTGGGGAATATCATTCTGGTTATCTCTTTATGCACATTGACAACCAGAAGGAGAGTCAGTTAGGCAATGGGAGAAAAATAATTTTGCACAATGGTATCATTTCATACGTGCTTTTTCTTTTCTTTTCTTTTTTTTTGGTTAAATTTAAATAGGATCTTGCTTGAATTTAATGGAATTAGTGCAAGTCAGCAATAAAAAGATAGAAAAAAGGACAATAGATATGCATATGTCACAGAAGAGGAATCCTGAGTGTCTGATAACCATATGATGAGGTAAAGTTCAACCTAACCAGCAATCAGAGAAGAACCAGATAGAGCATCACTGAGATGTTACTTCACATCTTCAGACTGGCAAAAACTCTAAAGTCAGGCAATACCATGTCCTGATGAGAATGACTTGAAAAAATTAACAGATTTCTGTAGAGCACGCCATCCAACAAGCACAGAACACATATTTTTCTCAAGTGCACATGGAATATTCTCCAGGATAACCATATGCTAGGCCATAAGGCAAGGCCACAATAAATTTAGAAGGACTGAAATTATACTAAGTATATTCTCTAGCCACAATAGAATGAAATTAGAAAGCAATAACAGAAAGAAATTTGGGAAATTCTTAAATATGTGGAAATTAAACAACAAACTCCTAAATTACCACTGGGTCAAAGAAGTTACAGAGGAATTTAGAAATACTTTGAGGTGAATAAAAATGAAAACATAACATACTGAAACTTAAGGATGCAGCTATAGCAGTGCTTAGAGGGAAACTTACACATGTAAAAAAGATCTCAAATCAATACCCTATCTTTTCACCTTAGAAACTAGAAAAAGAAGAGAAAACTAAACCCAAAGGAAACAGAAGGAAAGAAATAATAAAGATAGAGTGGAAAATAATGAAATAGAAAATAGAAAAGTATTAGAGAAAATAAACAAAACTGAAAATTAGTTTTTTGAAAAGATTAACAAAATTAGCAAATCTTTTGTTAGACTTACCAAGGGGGGAAAAAGAGAGAAGACTCCAGTTAATAAAATGAAAATGAAATGAAAGAGGGAACATCACTATCAACCTTACAGAAATATAAAGGATTATAAGGGAATACAATTGTATGCCCAAAAGTTAGATAATCTAAATGAGATGCACAAATTCCCAGAAAGACACAAACTACCAAAACTAACTCATGAAGAATTAGAAAATCTGAATAGACCTATAACAAGAGATTGAATCAGTTCAAAAACAAAACAAAACAAAAAACCCCACAACACAATACAACAAAAAAACCCCAGCAACTACTTACAAAGGAAAACCCTAGCCTAAATTGGCTTCAATGACAAATTACACCAAAGGCTTAAAGAATTCTTAACATGAATCATTCATACACTCTTTCCAAAAGAAGATGAGAAAGGAACACTTTCAACTCATTCTATGAGGGTCAGTATTTCATTGATAAGGAAACCAAAGACAATACGAAAAGAGAAAGAGAATGAAAGAAAGAAAGAAAGAAAAAAGAAGGAAAGAAAGAAAGAAAATGGTAGATCAATATATCTTATAAATATAAAAGCAAAAATCATCAATAAAATATTAGCAAACCAAATCCAATAATTTAAAAGGGATCATTACCAAGTGGGATCTATCCCAGGAATGCAAGCCTGATTTAACACATGAAAACAAATTAATTTCATGGACTACAATAATAGAATAAAGTACATAAGCTACTTGATCATCTCAATAGATGCTGAAAAAGCATTTGACAAAATCTAATACATTCCATGAAAAAAACATTCAACATACTAGGAATAGAAGGGACCTTCCTCAACCTGAAAAAAGACAGCTATGTAACACTCATAGCTAACATTATACTTAATGGCAAAAATTGAAAACTCTCTCTAAGATCAGGAACAAGACAAGGATGTCTATTCTCACCACTTCTGTTCAACATGAAGGTTTAAGCAAGAGCAATTAGGCGAGAAAAAGAAATAAAAGGTATCCAGATTGGAAGGAAGAAGTAAAACTATCTCTATTTGCAGATGTTATAATCTTGTATATAGAAAACCCAAGGAATCCACAAAAATACTATTAGAACTAATAAGTGATATTGTAGGTAAAACATCAATATACAAATTGTATGTCTACATTAAATTGTATTTCTATACAGTAAAAATGATCAATCCAAAAAATAAAATTAAGAAAATAATTCCAGGGGACTTCCCTGGTGGTGTAGTTGTTAAGACTCCATGCTCCCAATGCATGGGGCCCGGGTTTGATCCCTGGTCAGGGAACTAGATCCCACATGCATGCCGCAACTAAGAGTTCGCATGCTGCATGCTGCAAATAAAGGAGCCAGCAAGCCACAATTAAGAAGCCCACCTGCTGCAACTAAGACTGGTGCAAATAAATAAATAAAATTAAATAAAATAATTTAAAAAACAACCAGACAGGGACTTCCCTGGTTGTCCACTGGTTAAGATTCCACACTTCCAAAATATAAATAAAGATTTTAAAAAATTAAAATAATTCCATTTACAATAGCATCAACAAGTATAAAATACTTAGGAATAAATTTAACAAAAGGGGTATAGATCTAAATAGATGGAAAGGCATCCCAGGTTCATCAGCTGGAAGACTTACTACTGTTAAGATGGCATACTCCCAAAATTTATCTTCAGATTCATCACAATCCTACTTAAGATCTCAGATGCCCTTGTGGTTTTTTGTTTGGTCTTATTTTTTGTTTTTGTAGATATAAACAAATGCATTCTAAACTTCATATGGAAATGCAGGGCCAGTCACCGAGCATGGTCAAAGTGATCTTGAAAAAGAAGAACAAAGTTGTAGCACTCACGTTTATCCATTTCCAAATTTACTACAGAGCTCCAGTAATTAACACAGTGTGGTACTGGCACAAGGACAGACATATAGATCAGTGGAACAGAACTGAAAGTACAGAAATAAACCTCCACATTTATGGTCCATTGATTTTCATCATAGATGCCAAGACAATTCAAGGGGAAAACACTAGTTTTCCAAGAAATGGTACCTGGATAACTGGATATCCACATGCAAAAAAATGACGTTGGACCATTATCTCACACCATACCCCAAAATTAACTCAAAATTGGTTACAGGCCTAAAAGTGAGAACTAAAATTATAGAAGAAGACATAAGTAAATTTTCATGGCCTTGAAGTAGACAATGATTTCTTATATACAATTCCAAAGGAATAAACAACAAATAAAAAATAGATAAATTTGATTTCATCAAAATTAAACACTTTGTTGCTTCAAATGGTGCAATCAAGGAAGTGAAAAGATAACCCACAGAATGGGAGAAATACTTGCAAATCACTTGCCTGATAAGGAATCTGCACCTAGAATATATAAAGAAGTCTTACAATTCAATAATATAAAGACAAATGTGGGGGACCTTCAAGATGGCAGAGGAGTAAGATGTGGAGATCATCTTCCTCCCCAGAAATACATCTACATGTGGAACAACTCCTACAAAACACCTACGAGTCCTGGCAGAAGATCTCAGACTTCCCAAAAGGCAAGAAACTCCCCACGTACCTGGCCGTGTGGCTGACAGGGTCTTGGTGCTGCAGCCAGGTGTCAGGCCTGAGCCTCTGAGGTGGGACAGCCAAGCTCAGGACATTGGACCACCAGAGACCTCCCGGCCCAACATAATATCAATTGGTGGCAGCTCTCCCAGAGATATCCATCTCAATGCTAACACCCAGCTCCACTCAACGACCAGCAAGCTCCAGTGCTGGACACCAAATGCCAAACAACTAGCAAGACAGGAACACAAACCCACGCATTAGCAGAGAGGCTGCCTAAAATCATACTAAGTTCACAGACACCCCCCAAAAAAACTACCGGATGCAGTACTGCCCAACAGAAAGACAAGATCCAGGCTCATCCACCAGAACCCAGGCACCAGTCCCCTCCACCAGGAAGCCTACACAACCCACTGAACCAAACTTAGCCACCAGGGGCAGACACCAAAAACAACGGGAACTATGAACCTGCAGCCTGTGAAAAGGAGACCCCAAACACAGTAAGTTAAGCAAAATGAGAAGACAGAGAAACACACAGCAGATGAAGGAGCAAGGTTAAAACCCACCAGACTAAACAAATGACAAGGAAATAGGCAGTCGACCTGAAAAAGAATTCAGAGTAATGACAGTAAAGATGATCCAAAATCTTGGAAATCAAATGAAGAAAATTGAAGAAACCTTTAACAAGGACCTAGAAGAACTAAAGAGCAAACAAACAATGATGAACAACACAATAAATGGAAGTAAAAATTCTCTAAAAGGAATCAATAGCAGAATAACTGAGGCAGAAGAATGGATAAGTGACCTGGAAGATAAAATAGTGGAAATAACTACCACAGAGCAGAATAAAGAAAAAAGAATGAAAAGAACTGAGGACAGTCTCAGAGACCTCTGGGACAACATTAAACACACCAACATTCGAATTATAGGGGTCCCATAAGAGGAAGAGAAAAAGAAAGGGACTAAGAAATTATTTGATGAGCTTACAGTTGAAAACTTCCCTAATATGGGAAAGGAGGAGTCAATCAAATCCATGAAGTGCAGAGAGACCCATACAGGATAAATCCAAGGAGAAACATGCCAAGACACATATTAATCAAACTATCAAAAATTAAATACAAAGAAAAAATATTAAAAGCAGGAAGGGAAAAGCAACAAATAACATACAAGGGAATCCCCATAAGGTTAACAGCTGAACTTTCAGCAGAAACTCTGCAAGCCAGAAGGGAGTGGTAGGACATATTTAAAGTGATGAAAGCAAAAAACTTACAAACACGATTACCCAGCAAGGATCTCATTCATTCAACAGAGAAATTAAAACCTTTACAGACAAGCAAAAGCTAAGAGAATTCAGCACCACCAAACCAGCATTATAACAAATGCTAAAGGAAATTCTCTAGGCAGGAAACACAAGAGAAGGAAAAGACCTACAATAACTAACCCCAAAAATTAAGAAAATGGTAATAGGAACATACATATCGATAACTACCTTAAAAGTAAATGGAGGGCTTCCCTGGTGGTGCAGTGGTTGAGAATCCACCTGCTGATGCACAGGACGCGGGTTCGTGCCCTGGTCTGGGAAGATCCCGCATGCCGTGGAGCAGCTGGGCCCGTGAGCCATGGCCACTGGGCCTGCGCGTCCGGAGCCTGTGCTCCGCAACGGCAGAGGCCACAACAGTGAGAGGCCCGTGTACTGCAAAAAAAAAAAAAAAAAAAAAGTAAATGGATTAAATGCTCCAACCAAAACACATACACTGGCTGAATGGATACAAAAACAAGACCCATATATATGCTGTCTACAAGAGAACCACTTCAGACCTAGGGACACATACAAAGTGAAAGTGAGGGGATGGAAAAAGATATTCCATGAAAATGGAAATCGAAAGAAAGCTGGAGTAGCAATTCTCATATCAGATTAAATAGACTTTAAAATAAAGACTATTACAAGAGGCAAAGAAGGACACTACATAATGATCAAGGGATCAATCTAAAAAGAAGATATAACAATTGTAAATATTTATGCACTCAACATAGGAGCACCTCAATACATAAGGCAAATGCTAACAGGCATAAAAGGGGAAACTGACATTGACACAATCATAGTAGGGGACTTTAACACCTCACTTTCACCAATGGACAGATCAACAAAAATGAAAATAAATAAGGAAACACAAGTTTTAATGATACATTAAACAAGATGGACTTAATTGATATTTATAGGACATTCCATCCAAAAACAACAGAATACACTTTCTTCTCAAGTGCTCACGGAACATTCTACAGAATAGATCATATCTTGGGTCACAAATCAAGCCTTGGTAAATTTAAGAATATTGAAATCGTATCAAGTATCTTTTCCGACCACAATGCTATGAGACTAGATATCAATTACAGGGAAAAAACTGTAAAAAATAAAAACACATGGAGGCTAAACAATACACTACTAAATAACCAAGAGATCAGTGAGGAAATCAAAGAGGAAATCAAAAAATACCTAGAAACAAATGACAATGAAAACACAATGGCCCAAAACCTATGGGATGCAGCAAAAGCAGTTCTAAGAGGAAAGTTTATAGCAATACAATCCTACCACAAAATACAAGATAAATCTCAAATAAACAAGCTAACCTTACACCTAAAGCAATTAGAGAAAGAAGAACAAAAAAACCCCAAAGTTAGCAGAGGGAAACAAATCATAAAGATCAGATCAGAAAGAAAAAGAAATGAAGGAAGTGATAGCAAATATCAATAAAACTAAAAGCTGGCTCTTTGAGAAGATAAACAAAATTGATAAACCATTAGCCAGACTCATCAAGAATAAAAGGGAGAAGACTCAAATCAACAGAACTAGAAATGAAAAAGGAGAAGTAACAACTGACACTGAAGAAATACAGAGGGATCATGAGAGATTACTAAAAGCAACTATATGCCAATAAAATGGACAACCTGAAAAAATGTTCACAAAACTAGAACAAAATATTTCACAATTTGTATGGAAACACAAAAGACCCCGAATGGCCAAAGCAATCTTGAGAAAGAAAAAGGGAGCTTGAGGAATCAGGGTCCTGGACTTCAGAGTATACTACAAAGCTACAGTAATCAAGACAGTATGGTACTGGCACAGAAACCGAAATACAGATCAATGGAACAGGATAGAAAGCCCAGCGATAAACCCACACATATACGGTCAGCTTATCTTTGATAAAGGAGGCATGAATATACAATGGAGAAAACACAGCCTCTTCAATAAGTGGTGCTGGGAAAACTGGACAGCTACATGTAAAAGAATGAAATTAGAACACTTCCTAACACCATACACAAAAATAAACTCAAAATGGATTAAAGACCTAAATGTAAGGGCAGGCACTATAAAACTCTTAGAGGAAAACCTAGGCAGAGCACTCTATAACATAAATCACAGCAAGATCCTTTTTGACCCACCTCCTACAGAAAGGGAAATAAAGACAAAAATAAACAAATGGGACCTAATGAAACATAAAAACTTTTGCACAGCAAAGGAAACCATAAACAAGACAAAAAGACAACCCTCAGAATGGGAGAAAATATTTGTAAATGAAGCAACTGACAAAGGATTAATCTCCAAAATATATAAGCAGCTCATGCAGCTCAATATCAAAAAAACAAACAACCCAATCCAAAAATGGGCAGAAGACCTAAATAGACATTTCCCCAAAGGAGATATACAGATTGCCAGCAAACACATGAAAGGTTGCTCAACATCACTAATCATTAGAGAAATGCAAATCAAACCTACAATGAAGTATCATCTCACACCAGTCAGAATGGCCATCATCAAAAAATCTACAAACAATAAATGCTGGAGAGGATGTGGAGAAAAGGGAACCCTCTTGCACTGTTGGTGGGAATGTAAATTGATACAGCCACTATGGAGAACAGTGTGGAGGTTCCTTAAAAAACTAAAAATAGAACTACCATATGACCCAGCAATCCCACTACTGGGCATGTACCCTGAGAAAACCATAATTCAGAAAGAGTCATGTACCACAATGTTCATTGCAGCACTATTTACAATAGCCAGGACATTGAAGCAACCTAAGTGTCCATCGACAGATGAACAGATAAAGAAGACGTGGCACATATATACAATGGAATATTACTCAGCCATAAAAAGAAATGAAATTGAGTTATTTGTAGTGAGGTGGATGGACCTAGAGTCTGTCATACAGAGTGAAGTAAGTCAGAAAGAGTAAAACAAATACCATATGCTAACACATATATATGGAATCTAAAAAAAGAAAAAAATGGTTCTGAAGAACCTAGGTGCAGGAGAGGCATAAATACACAGATGTAGAGAATGGACTTCAGGAAACGGGGAGGGGGAAGGGTAAGCTGGGAAGAAGTGAGAGAGTGGCATGGACATATATACACAACCAAATATAAAATAGACAGCTAGTGGGAAGCAGCCGCATAGCACAGGGAGATCAGCTCAGTGCTTTGTGACTACCTAGAGGGGTGGGATAGGGAGGGTGGGAGGGAGACGCAAGTGGGAGGGGATATGGGGATATATGTGTACATAGAGTTGATTCACTCTGTTATACCGCAGCATCTAACAGAAAAATGTAGAGCAATTATACTCCAATAAAGATGTTAAAAAAAAAGACAAATGTGCCCATTTAAAATGTGCAAAGGGGGATTTCCCTGGTGGCCCAATGGTTAAGAATCTGCCTGCCAATGCAGGGGACACAGGTTCAATTCCTGGTTGAGGAAGATTCCTACATGCTGTGGAGCAACTAAGCCCATGCACCACCACTACTGAGCCTGCACTCTTGAGCCCACGTGCTGTAACTACTAAGCCTGCGTGCTGCAACTACTGAAGACTGCACACCTAGAGCCGGTGCTCTGCAACAAGAGAAGCCACCGCGATGAGAAGACCATGCACTGCAACGAAGAGTAGCCCCTGCTAGCTGCAACTAGAGAAAGCCCGTGCACAGCAATGAAGACCCAACGCAGCCAAAAAAAAAGTGTGCAAAGGATTTGAATAGACGATTCTTCAAAAAGATATACAAATGGCCATGGGGACTTCCCTAGCAGTCCAGTTGTTAAGACTCCGTGCTTCCACTGCAGGGGATATGGGTTCAATCCCTGGCTGGGGAACTAAAATCCTGCATGCCACATGGTGTGGCCAAAAAAAAAAAAAAAAAGATACACAAATGGCCAGTAAGTACATGAAAAAATTCTCAACATCATTAGTCATTGGAGAAATGCAAATCAAAACCACAAGATACCACTTTATACCCACTATTGATTCCTGTAATAAAAAGGACATAAAATAACAATTGCTAGTGAGAATGAGGAGAAAGCAGACTCCTCACACACTGCTGATTGGAATGTAACTTTGGAAAATAGTTTGTCAGTTCCTGAAAATGATGAATATAGAGTTACCATATGACCCAGCAATTTCACTCCTAGGTATATACTCCCCCAAATTAAAACATATCCACACAAAAACTTGTACACAAATGTTCATAGCAACCTTATTCAGAATATCAAAAAGTAGAAGTAACCCAAATGTTCATAAATTGATGAATGAATAAATTAAATATATGATCTATCCATCATGGAACACTATTTGGCAATAAAAAGGAATGCAGTACTGATACATGCTAACAGCATGGATAAACCTTGAAAACATTATGCTAAGTGAAAGAAGCCATTCAAAAAAAGACCCCATATTATATGAGTTCATTTATGTGAAAAGTCTAGAATAGGCAAATCTATAGAGACTGAAAATAAATTAGTGGTTGTTTAGGACTAGGGGTGGGCTGGGAGGATTAGGGGGTACTGGTGAGAGATTGTTAATGGATATAGTGTTTCCTTTTGGGGTGATGAAAATATTCTAAAATTGATGTTGGTGATGGTTGCAAAACTCTGTGAATACACTAAAAACTATTGAATTGCATACTTTTTTTTACTAAAATAAAAATTTTAATTAAAAAAAAAAGTAGAACCAAAATGTAGAAGTCAAAAACTTATGTTATTTCATTTTGAGAAAGAACTTTCCAGTAACTAGATCTATCTGAAAATGGAATGGGCTGTCTTTGAGTTGGCAAGCTCTCCGTGTAAGCAGTAAGTATTCAAGTGGAAGTTGATTATTGTCAGTTAAGAATCTCAACCCTTCCTTTCCAGATGTGCATGGTCCTGGGGCTGGCTACACAGTCCTTCATCTAAAGAAACCTCTTACCCAAAAAAGGTGTGACCAGGGTGTCTTCAATCTCACCCAAGGCTCTAGAAACTCAATCTCACTGCAGAATTCTGGGAGATTGTATAGACCATGCCTCAGAGTTATCCCAACTGAAGGATGAAGAAGTTGGGTTATTGATCTACCAACTTCCTTCTTCTTTTCCTTTTTTTTTTTTTTTCGGCCACACCATGTGGCTTGCGGGATCTTAGTTCCCTGACCAGGGATCAAACCTGGGCCCCTGCATTGGAAGCTCAGAGTCCTAACCACTAGACTGCCAGGGAATTCCCCCAACTTCCTTTCCATCGCTGGTTGAGGGCTGCTCTGGGGCATTAACTCTTTGGCAATTCCAGCTTGCCCTGTGTATGGGCCAAATCAATTTCTGAAGCCAGAAGAGGCAGGGAGTTACCCGTGTTCATATAAATAGCCTATAAATAGGGTTTATTTATTTTTATTTATTTATTTATTTATTTATTTGATTATAAATAAACACCCTATAAATAGGGTAGAGAGTGAATGTCAGGGGTCAGCATCTGCTGCAACACCCAGTGTCTAACTATAGCCCAGATACCTGTTCTGGGCATCAGACCCATAAAAGCAACTAGTTACTAGATTTCTCCACCTATATCCACGAGCAGGAAGATTGGTCTCCAGCGGGGAGTAAAACAGCCCTGGTCTCTGCCTCTTACTATGCCTCCAAAGGCATCTCAAATTCAACCTGCCCAACAAAAGACTCATTGATGCCTCCTCCAATCCATTCCTCTTTCTGTATTTCCTGTATATGTAGATGGCAACTCAACCCCCCAGCCCAGAGATCTTCCTTGACTTCTCTTTATCCCCAACATCCAATCATACTCTGCTTGCCAGGGCCACCTCCCACCTTTCTGGACTTTTCTCAATCAGCTATGTTTTTATTTATTTATTTTATTTTATTATTTAAAAACATTTTTTTAAATAAATTTATTTTATTTATTTTTGGCTGCATTGGGTCTTTGTTACTGTGTGAGGGCTTTCTCTAGTTGCGGCAAGCGGGAGCTACTCTTAGTTTCAGTGCACGGGATTCTCATTGTGGTGGCTTCTCTTGTTGCAGAGCATGGGCTCTAGGTGTGCAGGCTTCAGTAGTTGTGGCTCGCAGGCTCAGTAGTTGTGGCTTGCAGGCTCTAGAGTGCAGGCTCAGTAGTTGTGGCACACGGGCTTAGTTGCTCCATGGCATGTGGGATCTTCCCGGACCAGGGCTCGACCCCGTGTCCCCCGCACTGGCAGGCGGATTCTTAACCACTGCGCCACCACGGAAGTCCTCAGCTATGTTTTTAAAATGTTATTTATTTAAATGGGAATGCAACTAAGCTAGAAAGGGGCCTTGATGATTTTCCTGGTGGCTGTCAAGATGAGTTTCTATGGTTTAGTGATTGTATTGGGTTGGGTAAAATGTTCATTTGGGTTTTTCCATAAGATGTTATGGAAAATCCCAAATGAAGTTTTTGGCCAACCCAATACTTGTTGCCTTTGTTTTTCTGCTCAGCTAGGCTGGACGCCCCTTGAGTGCAGGCATAACACCTCAAATGTTTTCTAACCTCCTGACTGAGCACAGGCCTGGGCACCAATCCCAGTAATGCTTGTGCATGCTGATCTGCTCTCAGCATTAGGCACCGCAGGCACAGTGGCCTGGACCCACAAGCCTTTCGGAGGCCCATGAAAATGTTTTTTTTTTTTTTTTTTTTTAATCAGAAAGAAGATGGGTAGAGCATAATAAAAATAATGAATATACAGTAATGAATCCTGGATCATATTTGTCTTTATACCCACATAATAGTGAAATACAATTGTTAATATCTTTTCATTCTTTTTGTGGTCAAAGTGGCCCAGGATGGCAAGAGTGCCTGGGGCCCATGACAGGGATATTGCAGCCCTGGCTCTCAGGTCAGCATCACCTTCTCACCATGAAGCTGAAGCTTCTGGGCTTGTCAGGAGCTGCACTGGCTGCACTACTGTTGTCCCTTTTTATTTATGTTTGAAAGAACAGCTCAGAGAACTGTGTATTCTGCCCTGTCCAACCTCCCTTTAAGACTCTAGGACCAAAATAGCCCCAAGGCCTTTTGGACTGGTTGAACTGAAGATAAGTTTAAATTTTAGAGGCTCTCCGCTTCTAACACAGGAGATAAGCTGAAAAAAGAAATCCAGACAGTCTACTTTAGTTCTATCCCAATCAAACTTTTATTTCAAAGAACTATTTAAAGGACCTGACATATGTGAAACACAAAACTCTTTTTTAAAACCTTCAGGGATATGACAAAGAGCCTGAAACGAGACCTTCTCCTTCCCACAGCCTTAGATACCCTGTGAGTGCCAAGGTATGGGCTGTGCAGGGAGAGCAGCTCTGTTTTGCCTGCTCTAAGGCCATCTGCGATACAAATTATGTGATTCCTGGACTTCCTGCAAGTTGCAAGCTGCAAGCATTTGCCCTGCAAATCAGGTTGAGATGAACAAAGGCAGCCTTGAAGGGGGATGTCTCAGAGGGCATTGCAGGCCACAGGGTGTGTGTAATGTGCGGTGGGTAAGGATGGGTTGGAACAGGTTGGAGAGGCAGAAAGTTGTTGCTAGGCAACCAGCCTGGGTGCCTTTGTAAGTGTGGATATATTTTGTTTGAAGCAGCAGCTGGCAGCCACCACCTTCTTTTCTCTCCCTCCTCCTATTTATACTGAGAACATAGACCTGATCTAGAGCTCTCAGAGAGGTCCTGGGGAGATGGAGTAGGGGAGCTGGTTGGGGCTATAGGAGAAACATGCACATGAAAAGGCAAATGACTCTACAGTTCAGTATAGACTTGGATATTGACACTTACTAACCAAGATCTTAGGCAAGTGTATTTAATCTCTCTGACGTTCAGTGTCCTCGGTTGGAAACCTGGAGACATAACTCTCTAGCAGGAAGTTTGTGAAGATTAGAGAAAGTACGTGCAGAGGACCCAGTACCTAGCACACAGTAGATGCTCAGTAATCGGCAGCAGAGTGTGAGAACGTGGGCTCAGGCACCAGACTGCCTCGTCTCAGCCCTGCCACTTAGCTGTGTGACCTCAGGCAAGTTTCTTAACCTTTTAGTGCCTTCACTTTTTTTCCATCTGTGAGATGGGGGATAATAATAGTACTTACTAAGAGGGTTGTATTGAGAATTAAATGCATTAATAATACAAAGTGTTTAGAATAGTGCCTGATCCATAGTAAGCACTCAGTACATGTCAACGATGACTTGTAATACCATATGTACCATGTCTGAGTGCATCTGCAGACCAGGTGCTAGTGAAGCAAACTTGCAAGAGCTCATTTTTAAGGGGATTTTGATTTTGGCCAGCGGAGACCGAGGAGGAGGTTGGTACTTTGGTAGCTTCAGAGCAGTATATGTGTTAATTAAGCAAGGACTATAGCAGAATGAGACTCTGATAAACCGTGTGACCTTGGGCAAATCACTTAAACTACTTTAGCTATAAGAGACCATTTTGTAAAACGGGTATAATCAGGATCCCTGTCCCCTCCGGTGTTGATGAGGATTAAACAAGGTAACTTGTCAGGTGCTTAGCATAATGCCTGGCCCAGAGTAAGCAGTCGAAACCTGGTGGCTGATATTTCTAGAAATAGAGACAAAGAAGAAAGGGAGCAGCATGGGGACTGTGTCCATTCCAACAGAGCCACATTAGCAAAGAGCTGCAGAAGAAGGCTGAAGAAGCTATTTTGCCGGGCTCTGTCTTTGGGGGCTGAGATGGATGAGCTAAGGCACCGGCAAAGCCACTTTGGCCTCCAGGTAACCAAGAGTGACCCAGACTAGGAGAGGCATCCTTCCTTCTTCAGTGTGGACCACCACAACTGGACACATGGGGACTGTGAGGGTTGAGACCCTGGGCATTAGGACGCAGCACTCTTGCTACAGACGTTGGGGTTCTCACAGTGAGAGGGGTTTCAGGAATGGGGGTGAAGCTCCCCAAAAGGAAGACCTCAGTGAGGAGGGCTGAGAAGAAGTTGTATGGTGATGGGGTCCATATAAGCAAGTGGGAACCAGACTAGTGAACTTTCTTATAACGACTACTACCAGTAACACCCCATATGGTGAAGCTGAAGGACATCTGGATGACATGCACTTAGTAAATAATCTAAGAGGTAAAAGGAAGAAACCTCACCAAAACCTTGGGCTATTTTGCATAATTTCAGTTCATCATTTATAAAATGATGAACTAAGACAAGTGGAGAAGAAAGAGCAAGTATCTATACTTCTGTCAATGGGGGAAGCCCAAGAAAAGATCCAACTGGAGTGATTAGCTGGAGTGATGAGGTTACATAGTTTGGGGTGATGAGTAGAGGTGGGTTTATGGAAATTTTTGAATCCTTAGCTCAAAAGCGTGAACTTTTTCCTAGAGGCAATGGACTATGTTGAAGATTTTTGAGCAGGAGGATGATAGGAAAGAAGTCATAGTTCAAAGAAATATGGGGGAAAGTATATCTTGCATCAGAAGACCTGGGTTTAAATCTTGACTCATCCTTGTAACGATGGAAAGCCATTAACTTTCCTGAGACATAAGATGAGGGTAATAGTACATTCTTCGGGGTAGTGTTAGGAACAAATGAGTGATGTGATTTGACACCAAAAGCAGTGGCAACAAAAGCAAAAATAAACAAATGGGACTACGTCAAACTAAAAAGCTTCTGCACAGCAAAGGAAACCATCAACAAAATGAAAAAGCAACTTACTGACTGGGTGAAAATACTTGCAAATCATATATCTGATAAGGGGTCAATATTGAAAATGTATTAAAAACTCATACAACTCAATACTAAAAAGCCAAGCAATCTGGCTAAAAAATGTGTAGATGTGAAGAGACATTTTTCCAAAGATGGCATACAGATGGCCAACAGGTACATGAAAAGCTGCTCAACATCACTAATCATCAGGAAAATGCACATGAAAATCACACGTTTTCAGCTGGGGGTGATTTTGCTCCCTACCTGCCCATGCCCGGGACACTTGGTAATATCTGGAGACATATTTGATTGTCACTGCTGGGGGTCAAAGAAGTGTGTGTCACTGGCATATAGTAGGTAGAGGCCAGGGATGCTGCTGAACACCTTACAATGCACAGGACATTCCCCCACAATAAAAATTATCCAGGTGTGACTTCCTTGGTGGTACGGTGGATAAGACTCCACACTCCCAATGTAGGGGGCCTGGGTTTGATCCCTGGTCTGGGAACTAGATCCCACATGCATGCCACAACTAAGAGTTCCCATGCCACAACTAAGGAGCCCACATGCTGCAACTAAGGAGCCGGCAAGCTGCAACTAAGGAGTCCACCTGCCACAACGAAAACCCAGCGCAACCAAATAAATAAATAAAATATTAAAAAAAATTATCCAGGCCAAAATGTCAATAGTACCAAAATTGAGAAAAGCTGTTTTAGACTAATCAGCCTGCACTTGGAGTGCAGGTAGCGGTCATGAATGTATGTATGAGTGAGCAGTGGCCACCTGAATAAAACTGAGACTTACTTGGGAAAAAGAAGGGAAAAGTGGGTCTGGAGTCAACAACCATGTACACTGCAGCTTTGCCCCATCAGAGCACTTATTGTGTGGCCGCTGTTTATTTATCCTCTGTGTTAGTTTTCTATTGATGAATAAGAAGTTGGCACAAACTTAATGTAAAACAACACAGATTTATTACCTCACAGTTTCTGCAGGTCAGACGTCTGGGCACGGTAGGCTGGATGCTCTGCTCAGGGTCTCACTGGGCTGAAATCAAAGCGTTGATTGGGGCTGTGGGTCTCCTCTGGGGTCCTCTTCCAAGCTCATTCTTGCAGTTGAATTCATTTCCTAGAGGTTTTAAGAGTCTGTTTCCTTTCTGGCTTGTCAGCTGGGGGCCACTCCCAGCTCCTAGAGGCCACACACACTCCTTACCATGTGGCCCCCTTATCTTCAAGCCAGCAAAGGTGCATCAAATCCTTCTCATGCTTTGAACCTCTGACTTACTCCACCACCAGCCATCAAAAACTCTCTGCTTTTAAAGTGCTCATGTGCTTAGGTCAGGTCCATCCAGATAATCTAACTCAAGTTCTGATCTGGAACCCTGACTACATTAACCAAATCCCATCACAGCAGCAGCTATATTAGTGTTTGGATGAATAACTGGGAAAAAGTGTGTGTGTTCCAAGCATCTTTGTGTTCCTGGCTTTTAGCAGGGTACCTGGAAAATATTTTTTTCTCAATAAATATTGTTTGAATGACTGAAGAACAGAATAAACAAACTCATTTCCTTTTTAGGGGGATAGAATTACTAGATTGGTCACTTGGGGCGTGTTATAAAGAGAACTGTACAATCTTGGAGTTAGAAGATACACATGGTCATAGAGGAATCTGTCGATCGTTCCAGGAATCCACATATTCACAGTGTGGGGTTCATCAGATCAAGATCTCCCTCGTTCTGAGTACTGTATTCTTTTACAATGCAGACTATTTTTCTTCACTGCCTTTTTGGCAGAACTGGCAAGCTGCTGACTCATATTAAATTTGCAGTTCACTTAAAGCTTTCCTGCATTAACTGGTATGGTGCCAGGTCTCATTTTGTACTTGGGCAGATTTTATGCCACTTCCTTCCCACTCATTCTTATGTCATGGGTTCTGGCCTATCATTTCAATCTTTTGAAGACCTTTGGGAATCCTGACTTTATTATTCAGCTTCCTGGCTCTCCTAACATGATAGTACTTGAAAATACAACAAGTGCATTTTCTTTGCCTTTGTCCAAATAGTTTATTAAAAAGTGTTGAAGGAGACAAGGTCAAATTCAAAGCCCCGAGGCATGTTAACTTCTTTCCAGTTGAAAACAATGATTTAATCAACATGTGTTGCATAAGGGTTGCTGAACCTATGATAAATCTACTCTTTTATTTCTCTATCATATCTACAAGCCTATTATGGAATACTTAAATGTTTGGTTAAACCTATGCTATACAGTATACATTCAAATATACTCCTAGGAATACAATATACATCTTTTGCAGTCAGGTATATCCATATATCAGAAAATTCTCTTCTAAGTTCTCAGATACGCTGTGCCTTTTTCTTTCTTTCTTTCTTTCTTTTTTTTTTTTTTTTTTTTTGCTGCTCCGTGTGGCATGTGGGATCTTAGTTCCCTGAACAGGGATTGAACCCGCACCCCCTGCAATGGAAGCACAGAGTCTCAACCAGTGGCCCGCCAGGGAAGTCCCAGATATGCTGTGCCTTGAAGTATTTCATGTTGTTCTTGCATAGAGACATAGGTATACTTTAGCCCCCAGAAGGGTCTATGAACTCAGACAGGGAGGAGAGACAGTGGGGAAAAATTTAACTGTGCTAGCGGGTCCTCAAGACAGCCCTCAATGATCTCTGACTTCTGGTATCCACATTCTTGTGTATTCTCCCGCCATATTGTACCAAGGTCAGTCTGTGTGACCAGTGGACTATAGCAGAAGTGATAGTAAGTCGCTTCTAAGATGAGGTTATAAAAGTCACTGCAGCTTCCAACTTGGCCACTCTAACTCTTTGGCCAGTCACTCTAGGGAAAGCCAGCTGCCAGCAGTAAGTAGACTACAAAGAAGCCTGTGTGATGAAGAATTGAGCCTCTGACCATAGCCAGTGAGGAACCAAGTTCTCTTACCAATAGCTATGTGAGGGACTTGTGAGTGGATCCTCCAGTCCTAGACAAGCCTTCAGATGATTACAGCTTCATGAGAAACCCTGACTGGAAGCACCCAGCCAAGACACTCCTGGGTTCCTGATCCTCAGAAACTATATCAGGCAATTTTGGTTGTTTTGAGATGGCAAATTTTGAGGTAATTTGTTATGCCACAGTAGAAAACTTATACACTAGGAGATGCTAAACATGTGGATTGGGTTTCCTTAAGGGAAGTGAATAAAATGCTCAATTCCCAGAAAACAGTGAAAAACTAGCTAGTTAATTTCTAAGATCAGAACACTGGAGGAGAGTGCTATGAAACTTACATAGATAGGCCTTTTACCATTTTTTTAAAAAATGTCAGAAATACTACTTGTCCTTTGTTAAAACATACACACATATTCACACATAGATAAAGTAAAAAGCACAAGTACCATTTTTATTCTTCTTATCTTATTCCTCAGAAGCAATTGCTGATATCAGTTTGGTTTTTATCTTTCCTGATTTTTTCCCAGTCAGTTATAATCACACACACAATTACAAAACCCAACTTGTGTGTATGTGTGTGCTTGTGATATTTGACAAATGTCTTTAACATTTAACATTTATATCGTATGTTCTTTCAATGCCTAGACTTGGCTCCAATATAATCATTCTAAAAGCTACATTATATTCCATACTGTGGGATTCTGTAATTTATTTAAATAATAGTTCTCAGTAATTATTTATAATGTTTTATTAATGTATTTATTTGCCACTACACACAAGGTCACAATAAATATCTTTGAGCACTTGTACAAATATTTCTGTAGGATAAATTTCTAGAAGTGGGATTGAGGGTTAAAAGGTACGTAGACTTAAAATTTTGGTAGATGATGCCTAATTATGTTTTATAAATGTTGTTCTTATTTCTTTTCCCACTAACATACTTTTGCATCCTAACAATAGATAGTAATAATTTTTTAAAAATTCTGCTAATTTGATGGGCAAAAGTTTGCAGCTTGTTTATATTTGCATATTCCTGATTTCTGATGAGAAATCCACAATCACTTGAACTGTTTTCTTATAGGCAATATATCATCTTTCTGGCTGCTTTAAAGAGGTTTTTTTTCATCTTGGTTTTCAGCAGTTTGATTATGATGTGTTTAGGCATGGATTTTTTGTGTTCTTCCTATTTGGAGTTCACTGAGCTTCTTAAATCTGTATGTCTATGTCTTTTGCCAAATATGGGAAGTTTTCAGCCATTATTTTTTCCAGTATTTTTTTTTTCTGCTCTGTATTTTTTTCTCTTCCTCTGAGACTTGAATGACACAAATGTTAAGACATTTTGGTATAATCTCACTGGTTCCTGAGTCTCTGTTCATTAAAAAAATATTTTTCTATGTTGTTCAGATTGAATAATTTCAATTGGTCTATCCAGGTTTTAAAATGTCAGTTACTGTATGTTTTAACTCTAAAATTTACATTTAGATCTTCTTTATACTTTCTGTTTCCCTGCCAAGACTTTCTCTTTCCATTCATTTCAAGAGTGTTGTTGTCCCTTACTTTGTGGAATATTTTTATAATACCTGTTTTAAAGACTTTGTCAGAAAATTCCAACATCTGCATCACCTTAGTGCTGGCATCTGCCAATTGTTTTCACGTGAGTTGAGATTTCATGGTTCTTCATACACTGAGAGTGAAAGGTAGAATAAAGTCTCTCTCAGAGATGTCTGCATCCTAATTTCTAGAACCTGTGAATATGTTACATGGTAAAAGGAATTAACATTGCAGGTGCAATAGGATTGCTTATCAGATGTGGACCTTGAGATGGGGAGATTACACTGGTGGGACATATATAATCATGAGCATCTTTAAAAGTAGAGAATGTTTCCTGGTTATGATCAGAAAGAGAGGTGACAATGGAAGAAGGGTTAGAGAGATGCTATGTTGCTTGCTTTGAAGATGGAGGAAGGGGTCCACGAGCCAAGGAATGAGGGCAGCCCCTCAAATCTTGCAAATGCAAGGAAACAGTTTCCCCACAGATCCTCCAAAAGGTGCCAGCCCTGCCCACACCAGGACTTTAACCCAGTGAGGCTGATTTTGGAATTCTGACCTATAGAACTTAAAACAAACATACAAACAAACAAACAAAAAACAAGCCCCCCCCCAAAACCAACTATTATTTTAATGACCACTAGGTTTGTGGTCATTTGTTGTAGCAGCAGTAGAAAACTAATACACTGAGTAATGTTGGATTATATCTTGGATATTTTGAATATTATGTTTTGAGAGCCTGGGTTTTATTTACATCTTATGTAAATTATAATATTTATGTTTTAACAGGCAATCAACCTGGATGGATTCAGGCTGAAAATTCTGTAAGCCTTTTGTAAGTCGTAGTTTCAATGTCAGGTTTGTTTTCAGAGCCTTTGCAGCTACTTAGATTTTCTCTGTGCGTGTGCCATTGGGGGTCATTCTGGGACCTGAGTGATGGCCCACCCTTTAGTTCAGTCTCCATGTCTTTGGTGTGTATTTAGGAGCAGACTCACACCCACACAGCACAGGATTGAACCCAGGAGTTTGTGAACAGCTTTAAGGGGCCCCTTGCCCGAGTTCCTCCCTTTATGAGATCTCTCTACTACTTTCCAGCACTTTGTGCCCCCCCCCTTATCCATCCTCTGGATGGAAAGCTTGGGCTCTATCCACCTTGCTGTGCTGCACACTTCCTGTGAATGCACTCACATTGGGGGCCAGGTGGTGGGAGAAGTGAGAGAGGAGAAGAGGATTGGGGAACAGCTCCTCCAGACAGAGAGAGAGGGTCCCCTGTGGGCTCCACTACTGCCATTCTCACTGCCATTGCTCTGATTGCCTGGGGAGGGTGCAGCTGGGAGAATAAAGAAAAGAAAGAAAATGAACAGGGGATTTCCCCACTGTTTCTGTGTGTTAATTGCACCTGGAGCCAGAAACAGAGGGAGCTCTTTTTAGCCATACCTGTTGCTCATTTCTGCATTTGGGGCTGTCTCCCATCCGGACCAAGGACGTGGAGGACAAGTGAGACACTGAGTGCTGGTTCAGTGGCACGTCAAATTCTGCTCTTCCTTCCCAAGCCCCCTGCTACCATTTACTTTTCAGAGTCCTCAGATAGGCTGGTCCATTGTGTTCTGTTCAGGTTTTATAGCTGCATTCACGTGTTTACTCCATTTCATCCAGAACTGGATCCCTGCCTCTTCCCTTGATATCTGAGGACACTTACATTTTCCCTCAGGGGTTCTGGTCACATGACAGCTCCCCTTTTCCTTGCTGCCCTTCAATGGGAACAGGCCACAGCCAGACGTAAACCAATCACGATGAAGCAACATTCTTCATGGCACCACCTACCTGTTCTTGCCTCCTCTGTTTGCTAGGACTTTTATCAGAAAACACACATAGAGGTCGAGCTCAGTCTCGATATCCATCTATAAAGAATTCCAGAGAGACAGCTTAATGCAGTGTTTTATAAGCACGAAAGGATCTGTTGAGAATGACTGAATCCTCCCTATGAAACGGGAACCATGGAAACATTTCATTACACCTTAACATTTTAGCATGTTCCCTGTAACAAACTATTGCCATTCTAACGTAAATTAGTTCCTTCTTACTGAAGACCTGGTGCAAATCTTTAGATGGTGTGGCTAAGAGAATAAATGTGAATTCATCCCCTTGCCCCACTGTGTGTGTGTGCCTGCCCTTGGGGAAGCTTTTTTATACTAGTTCCCTAGTGGTCAGTTGCGAAAGTTCCAAGTCCCTGCTTGTGTTTGAAGCTCATCTGTTGTATTGCAAGGGAAGTGTTTCATCTTTCCTCTGTACTCTAAGGACTGCTGGCACTTACTTTACATACTTACTTTAAATATGAGCTTTTTCCTTGTTTGCTTAATACTGCAGCTTGGTTTCCTAACTTGAGCAATTGACCCGCTGCCTCTATGTTCTGCCCTTTTGTTTGTGATTGGACTGTGGCAAAGTAATGGGTTTTTAAACTCCTTTTAGTAGGAAACATAGTTTCTGAACTAAAAACAGATGGCTCCCATTGGGCCAGGATACTTCTGTGCTTCCAGTAAACATTCCTGCTCATCATTTCTCATCTGATTATCATGCAGGCCAGTGCTTACCAAACATTAATATACATATGAATCATCTGAGGATTTTGTTCAAAAAGAGATCCAGATTTCATTGTTCTGGGATGGGGACCGAGATCTTGCATTTCTAATACCCTCACCTGGGATATCCATGCTGCTGGGTCTGCTGACAGCACTTTCGTAGCAATGTAGCAACGTGGGGCTACCCAAGAGCATTTATCAGGAGAATGTCACATAGTTTAAGACATGTCGCTAGCAATGGCTGAGATGGAGATGCACGCAGGAGTGCCTTAGGAAGTGCTCTGGAGATTTCCACCTGTGCAAGAGGCAGAGGGGAAGCCGGGCAGGGAGGCCGTCTCAACAAAAGGCTGCTCAACCCTGGAGCTCTGAAGCAGAGATGCAGCTCTAGACTTGTCTTGAGTTGAGGTGAAGGGAGTAGGCCTTTGTATCCAACCCTGACCAGTCACTGGGTGCAGGCTGCCCCAGGAAGGGGGTGTCACCTTGAGCGAGGTGACTCTGCAGCTGAGGCCCTTCTGGTACAGGGCTGGCATCTCAGGCTGTTTGCACACAGTGCTTCCAGTGGCTGAAGGGCCAGCTGGGCTGCGTGTCACGTTACACACTCAGTCCTGAAACCTGGTCTCCAGTTCCTCTCTTGAGATGAGCTAGCTTAGAGCCCTCCTCTTTATTTTCCATGCTGATTTAAAAACCCGCAGACATAATCCCTTCTTAGTACCTTGGCCTGAAAAGTCAACTGCAGTTGGCAATGAGCGTCAATTTGAGCCTTTAGGTGGGTAGTTTGCATTTTTAAGAATCTCTAGGCTAGAGTTTTTTCAACCCTGGAAGGGTTCCATTTAACATTTCCTTATAGATTCCTGCTAAATCAGAGGTTCTGATGGCTGTAAGAAAATCTCTGTCTGAGGTAGAAGACGGACTTGAGGGCTAAAAAGAAAAGAATTCCATTTCTTGTGGAAAACAAAGGCCTTGAAGTATTTGTAGGCTGAACTGAAAGGAGAAGGGTTAGGACTGGAAAAGCCCATTTGTAGAGGACTGAAGCAGGAAGACCGAAACCAGGCTGTTTAAAGATTTAATCTGTGCCCCAGTGATTGTGTAATGTGAACTTTAACCTCTGCTAAGTATAGTTTGTACCCTGAGAATCCTTCACACTCTAGTAAAAATAGCTGCACACTTGAATGGCTCATGTGCTCAGTGACTACAGGAAAAAGGGCCTGGGAATCCTGGGTGAGAGGAGAGAGAAGGGTGGGGGATCCCTGGGGAGAGTGCGTGTGTCTCCTCGGACAATTCATTCCTGAGTATTAGACAAGAGCCCACTCTCGGGCCCTGGAAGGGGTCCCCCTTCCTGCAACAGTGTGGGTAATGGAAAAGAACCCAAACCAGAGAGCTGGGAAGGAGCTCTACTCAAAGGCAGGCACAGAATAAGGCACAAGAGGTGGCTTCCTTGGCTGGAGGGGGCCCCTACTGTGTCATCACTGGATATAGGCTGAGGACAAACAGTGGTCTGGGGCAGGGTTGCCAGCAGAAGATCAGGTGTCCAGGAGGTGAGAGCTCTGGGTTTTTTGTTTGTTTTTTCTTTTTACTCCCTGCAGCTTTTGAAGTACAAGTGGAATAAAGAAAACCAAGCGTGGAGAACAATTTTTGCTTCTGACACTAGGGTGGCTCCAAGAATCAAAGGCATTGATTGTTGCTATTTACATATTCTAGCTCCATGCCCTGCTTCCTGTGGCACAAGAATTTTCCACATGCTGTGTGTTCAGAGATGAGAATAGAAATGGTATCTGATGCCCATGGGTGGGGCCATATGGAATTATCTACACACTCATTGAGGCATCTTACAGGGGCTGGGCTGGCAGAGAACCACCATGCGTGTAGAAGTGGCACAAAGTGCATCTGACAGAGAGAAGAGACGTGTCTCTGCCCCTAGCCAATCTCCTCCTGCCTTTATCTTATCTCCTAAAAAGATTCCCTTGATAGCTTACTGCTTTCGAGCGGAAAACCTACACAAATGCAAGGTCCATGGAAGCTGCCCGACCTGAACCAAGTGATGCAAATCACTGAGTGGACAGACCTACCTCCTGGGGGATTAAGTGTGTCCAGCCATTGATTTACATGGATATTTATCCAGCAAAAAAAAAAAAGGAGCCAGCAGAAGGCAGAGAAGAATTCAGATACACTGATCCTGCACCAAATACTGTTCACAATGTCAGGCCCCTCTAGTTATCCTCATGCCTGTTCTCTTTCACTGGCTGACTTCAGGCTACTTCTTTGCTATTGTCATTTAAATGTAGAAAAGAAAGAAGAGCCAAATTCATCGAGAAACTACTCTGTGGTTTATATACTAATCCAATCTAATGCTTATAGCCCCTCAACAGGATAGGATGTTTTTCTTTCTTTCTTTCTTTTTAAATATATGAGGGGAAACTCAGAGAAAATAAGTATATGTGTCAGGGTAGGGGATTTTTAGCCCAGCTCTGTCTGACACCTAGACTTTGCTTCCCAGTGGTTCTCAATCCCATCTGCACCCATGCATCACCAAAGGCAACTTGGGAAAATGCCCAGTGCCTGGGCCCCAGCCCAGGTCAAATAAATTAGAATCTCTGGAGGTATAGCCCAACATTGGTACATTAAAAAAATCTCTCCGGGCTTCCCTGGTGGCGCAGTGGTTGAGAGTCCGCCTGCCGATGCAGGGGATACGGGTTCGTGCCCCGGTCTGGGAAGATCCCACATGCCGCGGAGAGGCTGGGCCCGTGAGCCATGGCCGCTGGGCCTGTGCGTCCGGAGCCTGTGCTCCGCAATGGGGGAGGCCACAACAGTGAGAGGCCCGCGTACAGCAAAAAAAAAAAAAAAAAAAAAAAAAAAAAAAAAAAAATCTCTCCGAGTGATTCTGGTGCATCTGGGGCTGAGATCCACTGGGCTACACCATACTGCCTCCATCCCATTCCAGTACACCCACTGTGTTCTGCCCTTCCTCCCACTGCCTTTGGCTTTTCAGAAACACCCTGATCTAGCTGGTCCATGGAGACCCAACAGGCGAAGGAGACATCCAAAAGCCTAAGGATCGTTCCTTTCATAACAAATGTGTACAGGGCATAAACTGATGCTGGCTTTCCTTGTTAGCTGCATATAATGTCTGATGAACACTACTTGAATTGCACTGTAAGCAAAATGGCAATCCTGAGAGATGTTTACTGACTGCCTTGCTGTTACTACATGAGGTGGTAGGAAAAGCACTACATTTGGAGCCATAAACATGGAAGTTCTCATTTTGGTCTGCCTACTAGCTAGCTGTGTAATGTGAGGAAAAGTTCTCTTACCCATCTGGACTTCAGTTTCCTTACTTGTAGAAAGAATGCGGGTATAGGATCTGATAATATCTGGCATTCCTTCTATTATCTACCATGTAGATCAGGTCATTGCAACTTTCTCAAAACCTTGCAATATCCATCTATAAAATGGCTGTCATTTACTCAGTAAATTTATCTTAAACATGTGTTTATCTCCTTTTTTTAAAAAAAAAACTATGAAAACACAAAAGACTGTTTTCTCCTAAAAAATATTAGGTCAAGCTCCCTCTCCCTTACCATCCTTCTAAGAACAATCAGAGTCGATTTAGATAATCTAATGCTTATGCTTAGACGTTAATTATAGGTTTCTTCAGTGACATGTATGACCTTGACTTTTAATTATTCAGGAGTGGCAATTACAGAACCTAAAGTGGGTTGTTGACACAAGATGCTTGGAAATAAGGTAACCCTTTTCTCTTTCTCCCAAATCAGAACACATTAATTAGTTTTTGATGTAAGTATTAAGGACGTGTTCATTCCAGAGAAGGTTAATTTAGTTCAATGTGTAATTCTGTAATTTAGGCATTATTCATACTTGCCGACAATGAATATCAGAGGGAGTGTCAGGAGGGAGCCCAAAGAGGCTCTTTCTGGTTTGGGGCTTGTATGATGAGGAGACCAAGACACCCACCCATAGTTCCTGGTGTGGAAGCTGCCGGTTTACTAAGGGGAATATTTTTACAGGCCTTCCAAGGCCACCGTGGAGCAGAAGGCCTACTCTGACAATTCAGCTAACATGTGCTAGGCTCTGCTGCAAACCCAGCCACTCTGCTGGTTGAGCCTCAGGGTACAGGGGAATCCAAGCCAACACGTAACAATTTGATCAATTCCGTGTTTCCCAACTGAGTGTGGAGGAGCATGGGGGGCCCAGGAGGTGTCCCAGAGGAGGGCTCAGAGGGGCAGGAGGAGCCGAGCAGGCAAGGGAACCACGATCACCGGCTCTTGATTCAGCCTGAGCTTCTGGGCTTGTATATAGTGGCCAGTGTCTTTGGCCTGGCCAGAAAGTTCGTTCGGCTTTTTCCATAAGATGTTAGGGCAAACCCAAATGAACTTTTTGGCCAACCCAGTAGGTTTCCTTGAGGGGAAATATCCCTTGCAAACCAATAAACAAACAAAACAACTCTTCCAACCCCACCCGAGTGAATTCTTACCTAATCCAGCCAATCGGGATAGAATGAGCATCTAGTCCTGAAGAGAGCAGCTCCTCTTCCACCTCCATCGCAGGTGGGACAGGGACCTGTAAGAGCAATTCTCCTCCGTAAAGATGTATTTACTTTGCAAAATAACACGGTCAAGAAGGCTTTCTTGCTGTTTGGCTCGGGCCTTGAATTTTAGCCTTTCATTGGCATATGGGTGGTCATGCCTACCCAGGGAGCTTCAGAAGGATGTTCAGAAAGGAACGTGGGGCTCAGACTTCCCTTAAACCCCCATTCCCCTTGCCCCCCAATCCTCTTTGGAGTCAGGCCGGTAATGGCTTTTCTCCCCCTTCTCTTTTGTTATGGGACACTGTCTTGGGACATGGTCTCTTTAGACCCAGAGCTCAAGCCTTAACATTCCCAGGAGTCATCACCAACTGGAACAAAGCCCTCCAGAAAGTTCACAGGTGCAGCCTGTGAGAATAATATGTTCCAGCCCGAGGTACTTAAGAGCCTGAATGCCTGGGCTCTTGGCCGGCACAGGTGTTTACTGAGTGCAGGACAGGAGGTTTCTGTCTTGAGGAAGGCTTTTTGCCCCATTACAGTTCTAAGAGTCTGCTGGTTTTAGATTTGCTTCTCCCCACCTCACCCCACCCCGCTCCAGCTATAATAAAGATAGGTCTGCAGAGATCACATTTCCATCCGTACGCTGTGTTTTTGTTCCTTCTGACTAAACATTTCCTATGTTTTCCTAGCTTGTGACAATCCTATCAAAGCCCCAGTTCCCTTCCTGAACTTCCACACCTCTGGCCCGAGGACTGTGAAATCAGGATGGGGGTTCCGTTCTTTCGAAGGTTAGGCCACAGGTTTTCTTCCTAAGAAATGTCTTTGAGGATGACTAGGCTTCTTAATTATTGGGGGAGAGCTAGGCTCCCATGCATGTGGGCCTCATTTTTTTTTTTTTTTTGCATAATGCATTTCCTAAAATGAGAGAGTATGAACTCATACTTAAATTCACTCTTTAGTGGGGGAATGAGAAAAATACACTTGAAATTGCCCCATTTTCCTGATAGGTTTGGAGTTTTGTAAGCACTGAATTTTTTAAGGGGGAGATGAAGATACGATGGATATGCTTGAACTGTGGTCTAATTGTAGACCTCCTATCTAAGAGGAGTGTTTCCCTCTCCCTGAGAACTTTTTTTTTTTTTGCAGTACGCGGGCTCTTCCTGCTGTGGCCTCTCCCGTTGCGGAGCACAGGCTCTGGACGCGCAGGCTCAGCGGCCATGGCTCAAGGGCCCAGCCGCTCCGCGGCATGTGGGATCTTCCCGGACCGGGGCACAAACCCGCGTCCCCTACATCAGCAGGCGAACTCTCAACCACTGCGCCACCAGGGAAGCCCTCCCTGAGAACTTTTGCGGTTGCTCCCCTGCTGTTTGGTCCTACCTAAAAAGAGCCTGGACTCCCTTCTAGTATTCTGCTTTCCTTAACCTTTCTCCTACCTGGGCTGGCGGGACAGGCTTTTGCATGTGTTCCCCGTGGCTGACACTGTTCAGAAGCCCATGGCAGGAAAGGCGAGTGCTCAGGGCTGGGCTGATGTGGGATCCTGCTGGTTTATGGTAGTTTGGCCAAGCCCAGCAGGATAGCTCTGGCTGCATGAAATAGGATTCATGTTGGTGTCTTGTTTGTCTTCAGAAGAGGAAGGGAAATAGTATTTATTTTTGTGATGACTCATTTCACAATGTTTTTCTCCCAGCACGTGATGTCTAAGCTTTGACAAATCTAGGGATCTCACTCGTGCAAAAATTCTTGGGGAAGAGACCCATCTCTAGAGGATGACCAGTTGGGACAGCTGTTCGTGGACTTGCTTATCTACAGACTGTGGCACCTGAAGAATGACTAGGAGGCAGTGCTGGTGATCACATTCATCTCCTGTTATTATCAGCCTTTGCCTCTCCTTCAAACTCCCTACAGGGTCCCTATGGACCATGTTGGTGATGTTTTTCTTGCGTTGCTTCTACAACCTAAGTGCAGTGTTGGCTATTGTGGGTACCATTGACCAAGGCTGACCTCAATGTCCATTTAAGCCAGAGTTTGCTTGTATACAGATAATACAAGAATAGGAGGGCTTCCCTGGTGGCGCAGTGGTTGAGAGTCCGCCTGCCAATGCAGGGGACACGGGTTCATGCCCCGGTCCGAGAAGATCCCACATGCCACGAAGCGGCTGGGCCTGTGATCCATGGCCGCTGAGCCTGCGCATCCGGAGCCTGTGCTCCGCAACGGGAGAGGCCACAGCAGTGAGAGGCCCGCGTACCGCAAAAAAAATTTAAAAAAAGAATAGGAAACACAGGCTCTGCTGACTGTCATTAACCTCAATTTGAGGTCCCTTAGAGATTGTTCATAAACTGTGCTGTTCTTCAGAATATAGACCTACTGTCTTGTCTCATGCTATATACTCCTTGGGCTATTTCATCTATTCTTGTGGATCTAAGTTCCACCTAAGTGCTGAGGTCTTCTAAATCTATGTTTCAAGATTTCTTGAAGGGACTTCCCTGGTGGTCCAGTGGTCAAGACTCTGTGCTCCCATAGCAGAGGGACACGGGTTTGATCCCCTGGTCGGGGAACTAAGATCCTGAGTGTCACGCAGCATGGCCAAAAAATAAATAAATAAAATCAAGATTGGGAATTCCCTGACCGTCTAGTAGGTTAGGACTCTGTGCTTTCACTGCCAGGGCTCAGGTTCAATACCTGGTTGGGGAACCAAGATCCTGTAAGCTGTGTGGCACAGCTGAAAAAAAAAAAATCTAGATTCATGTATCTAATTACCACTTAGTATGTCCATGCGGGTGTCTAATCGTTACCTTGAATTTAACATATCCAAAGTGTAACTCATTATCTTCTTCTCCCAGCCAGCGTTTTCTTCTGTGGTACTTCTCCTGGTGGGTTACATCGCCATCACCTACACAGAAACTAAAGAGAGAAACTTAGACATCGGCCTGGACCCATTCCTCCTCACCTACACAATCCCTACTTCACGTCACTGCCTGCTTCAAACGACCTCAACCGTTTTCCATCTCCTTCAGAAGAGAGTTGAAACTCTTTAAAATAGCACAGAATGCCCTTGTTCCCCACGTATGTATACATGATCCATGAACTTGCTTTAGCCAAAGTGTAACTCCTGGCAACTTTCTGAGTTAGCTATTTTGTTTTTCACGCTCCCCAGCCTTTGCACACTGTTTTTCACGCTGGGAACACCCCTCACTCCCTTCCTCCCCAGCAATTTCTATTGCTTCTTCAAGGCTGCTCTCCAGAAATCTCCATCTCCAGATATCCTTCTCTCCACAACAATGCCCCATCATGGGAATTAATAGTTATTAAATTTCTGTTAGGGGCTTAGTATTTTTGAGTATAGTTACATATCTTTTTCTAATCCTTTCAACAGCCCTGTAAAGAAGGTATTATTGCCCTTGCTTAATAATAAAGAAACTGGACTCAAAGAGGTAAAGAAACCTGGGAGCAAGTTAGAAATGCAAATTCTCAGGCTCCACCCTTGGCCTACTGATCAGATTCTCTAGGGGTGGGACCCAGCAGCCTGCGCTTTAATGGATTCTTCAGATAATTCTGCTGCTCACGCAAGTTTGAAAAACACTACAGAGCTTGAAGAAATCACAGGGTCCATGAAGAGAGCAATTCCAGAGGGGATGGCCCAGAAATAAGCACCTTTCTCTCAAGTGCTTGAAAACCAATTTCATGTCACGCAAAGACAGTAAAGACACTAATTTAAGATGGGAATTAACTGGGAAATGTATTAGAATACAGGGGTTATGTAGGCACATGCAAGCTATAATTAAACTTACTGCTGAGTTTTAGGAAAATCCTCTTTGAGACCATGAGTGTAAGACTAAATGTGGTCTTGTTTGGCAAAAATCTGGACTTTGAAAAGGGTCCTCTGGAAATAGAATGAATCGAGGGAAGACTGTCCCAAGTATGTATCACCTTTCTTTTCTTAACCACCCACACCTCCTGCTGGGCTACACCGTGTCCCACTCCCTAACTTAGTACTGTACGTGGGCATGGCTGGAGGTTAGGGTGACAGGTCAGCAGTACTCACCTTTAAGGAGTCTCAGCCCCCAAAGCATGCATGTTTCTCTAAAGGTGAAATTTCAGGCCAAGAAGGGATATTTCGGGAGTAGGAATCCTCAACTTAAAAAGATGACTGCCTGGGCTTCCCTGGTGGCGCAGTGGTTGAGAGTCCGCCTGCCGATGCAGGGGACGCGGGTTCGTGCCCCGGTCCAGGAAGATCCCACATGCCGTGGAGCGGCTGGGCCCGTGAGACATGGCCGCTGAGCCTGCGCGTCCAGAGCCTGTGCTCCGTAACGGGAGAGGCCACAACAGTGAGAGGCCCGCGTACCAAAAAAAAAAAAAAAGATGACTGCCTGGACTTCCCTGGTGGTCCAGTGGTTAAGACTCTGCACTTCCACTGCAGGGAACTCGGGTTCAACCCCTGGTCGGGGAACTAAGATCCCACATACCTCGCAGCACGGCCAAAAAAAAAAAAAAGATGACTGCCAAATGGATCAATTTATAGTCAGCTTATAGAGGAGTCTTTAACTACTACCACTGCTGCTAATAAAATAAAAATAACAATAACTGTCATCTAAGTATCTCTTTACAGATAAGGATACTGAAATTTAATTTAATTAATTTATTTTTTTAAATATTTATTTATTTAGACTGCGCCGGGTCTTAGTGGCAGCATGCAGGATCTTCTTTGTGGCATATGGACTCTTAGCTGTGGCATGCGGGCTTCTTAGCTGCAACATGCGGGCTTCTTAGTTGTGGCAGGCGGACTCTTAGTTGCGGCACACATGCAGGATCTAGTTCCCCGACCAGGGATTAAACCCAGGTCCCCTGCATTGGGAGCACAGAGTCTTGCCCACTGGACTACCAGGGAAGTCCCAGGATACTGAAATTTAGAGAGCTAAAGTAATTTATGCCAACTTATATTCTGGGGCAATGAAGGGGTCTTGCATAGTATACAGAGTAAAATAGGATGGAGAAAAATCCCTCCCCCCACTAACCTCTAACAATTAGAGTCAGAGTCAAATTAAAATTTGGCATCTCCTTCAATCATAAATGTAAACCACAAACCACTGTAGTGATAGCAGTACCTATATTATGTCAGTAACAGGAATTGCAGATAATTTCATATTATACTACATTTGTGAATAGCTCACATCTCTTCTATGCTCATCATTATGTCAAAATGTTGGCACTTATTGAACCTGCCTCTGGATCTTGTTGCTTAATGTACTAATAAAGAGGCAAAAATATTACTGTAACAAATTAATTTTTAAATATTATAACAACACAATTTCAATTGTTTCAGTAAAATGTTTTCTCTTTAATTTTATAATTTTATTTTATGCATTAGAAAAGTTCATACTTGGAAATGCAATTTCTTCTGTCGAGGTAATAAGAAAAAGAGCTCATAGCTTTATTCTCAAACCACCAATGCTTTTTGGATGCATTTGCAGGATTCACCCAGAGTTTGACTAGAGCTAGCAGAGTCGCTCCTTCTTGCCAGCTGCTTCCCTTTGTGCCTGATGGCCTAACTAGTTCTGTGCTGGCTTTGGCTCTGAGTATTGCCAGGGCGTAACATCAACTTACTGCTAGCCTTGGACCAAAATGGACGAGGGTAGGAGGTGGCGTGAAAAGAAGATGGGCATTGGAATCAGCCAGGGCTAGGTTTGAATTCCAGGTTCAACACCCACTTTCTTTCTTTGCTAGGGGATTCATGAGAAAAGAAAGAAAGAAAGAGAGTAAGAGAGAAAGAGAGAGAGAGAGAGAGAGAGAGAGAGAGAGAGAGAGAGAGAGGAAGGAAGGAAGGAAAGGAAAGGAAGGAAGAAGAGAAGAGCCCCCTGTGGGTGTTGAACCTGTAATTCAAACCTAGCCCTGTCTGATTCCAATGCCCATCTTCTTTTCACACCATCTCCTACGCTGGTCCATTTTGGTCCAAGGCTAGCAGTAAACTGATGTTACACTCTGGCAATATTCAGAGCCAAAGCCAGCACAGAACTAGTTAGGCCATCAGGCACAGAGGGAAGCAGCTGGCAAGAAGGAGCGACTCTGCTAGCTCTAGTCAAACTCTGGGTGAATCCTGCAAATGCATCCAAAAAGCATTGGTGGTTCGAGAGTAAAGCTATGAGCTCCTTTTCTTATTATCTCTGACAGAAGAAATTGCAAAATCATTGGCAGCATTTGTAATATTCATCGACTGCCAATAATATGTTGGTTTCTCTCCTGATGCCTTAAGAGAAACTCAGTAAATATTTATGTAGCATTGCAATGCACCTGCATTATGACAGGTAGTGGGAATAAAGGGGGAAAATGACAAGGTCTCCACTTCAGGGGACTCAGTCCAGTAGGGCAAAATACAGGCAAACTCTATATTGTAGATTGGGATAAACAAACGTGCCTATGAAAGGTAGGGATGGGAGAGGCTCATCCTGACAGTGTGGGATGGGGAAGCCTAAGGAAGAGAAGGGATTGGCTAGGACCATGAAGGTTAGGCAGGGCAGGTGGATTTGTAGAGTGTTAGGGGCTCTAGACTATATAGAAAAAGATAGCATGTCTATGGTTCAGTATATAAATGTCAAACTCTTTGCAATGGCTTACAAATCCCTATGCAGTCTGGAGCCCCATGACTCTCCCACTCCTCCTGCTTTCTCCCCTTTGCTCACCTTAGTCCAGCTGTACCGGCCTCCTTGCTGTTCCTTGCAAAGACCCTCAGGCCTGCTCCCGCCTCGGTGCCTTTGCATTTGCCATTCCTTCTGCCTAAAACACTCTCCCCCTAAAATCAATCAATAAATCACTGTCTCCCTGGATATCCTGGAGGACCACTCCCTCACCTTCTTTATGTCTCTGAGCAGATGCCACCTTCGGAGTAACCAGCTTATTTAAAACTTTTAACCCCCTGCCCACCCTGGTGTTCCACCCCGTTTCCTGCTTTAGTTTCCTCTAGAACACAGATTATCACAACCTACTATATCAGTGGTTCTTAAACCTGAGTACTAACCAGAATCACCCGGAAGACTTGTTAAAACTGTTACAACCGGACTCTGATTCAGTAAGTCTGGGGTGGGGCCCAAGAATATGCATTTTAACAAGTTCCCAGGCGATGCTGACACTGCTACTCTGGGAGTCACTTTGAGAACCAATGAGCTGTTAATTTATTGCCTATCTCCACTAGAATGTGAGCTGTTTGTGGCAGGGTTTTTTGTCTGTTTCATTCCTGGCTATAAATCCAGTGCCAGAACAGTGGCCAGAACACCCAACATATTTGTTGAGTAACCAAGTGTTTGTGGCTTAAGTGTAGGTACGTAGGGATGCTGGGAGGCATGCAGTGGGAGTATGTTTGAAAGAAAAAGTCTGGCCCATATTTCTGATAAATTGTTATAGTAGTAATAATACGTTATTATTATGAATATAACAGTGTAACAAAACTAACTACCATTTATTGTTTCCACTGCGCCAGGCCAGTTAACAGTGGGGTTCAGAGGGACTGTATGACTTTAATTGGCTTAAGATCACTTAGTATATGTAGTAAATGGTTTAGTTAGGATTTTAACTTAAGTCTGTCTGACTCCAAAAGGATGGTCTTGAACATTAGGCTAAAAGCCATCTAATGATTGATTTTTAAACTTTTAATTTTACAATAATTTTAGATCTACAGAAGAGTTGCAGAGATGGCTTAGAGAGCCCTCATATAACCTTGGCCCAGCTTCCTGTAATGTTAACATCTGATAGAACCATGCTTCATTTATTGAAACTAGGAAATTAAAGTTGGTATAACACTTTGAACCAAACTACAGACTTTATTTGGATTTCACCTATTTTTCCATTCTAATGTCCTTCATCTGTTCCAGGATCCAATCCAAGACACCACTGTCTAACAATTTTTAAAGACCCACCATGGACAAATTTGAATGTGCCCAGCATGAAGTGCCAAAGATACAAAGAAGATACAAAGATGACTAAAATGCAGGGCAGCCCTTGAGGTACATATGACAGGGAAATAGACACAGAAGTAAAGAATTCCACTAGATGAGGTCATGCCAGGACAGGGGCCAGCTCAGGGAGCTTTAAGGGCCAATGGAAGGCAGATGGTTAGCCTAATCCTGGGGTTTGGGAAGGCTTCTAGGGAGAGTCAGGCAGGAGGAACAGTGTGAGCAGATATTGCAGGCCACTGAGAATCAGCAGAGGGAAAGGCCAGAGGGTCATGATGGTTGAAGGGAAGAAACAGGGAGAGCTTGGTCGGGAACCACCAAGAACTGGGACATGACCCGTTGGTGCTGGGACTAACGAGGCTATGTTCCAGGGTGCCAGCACAGTCAGGGATATGTTTGAACTAGAATCTTCCAGCAAGAGACTGGAGGTCAAATGTTTATCCTTTGATAATTAACCTAATTGTTTACATAATGCCTTGAGTGTCATTTCATTATACTTATAATTGGGAGGCAATATAACACAATGGTTAATAACATAGGCTCTGGAAGGAAACTATCTGGGTTGGAATCCCACCTGACTGCCACTTTCTATTGTACTTATGGAACCTGGAAGGTTTCTTACTTTTCTGTGCCTGTTTTTCCTATCTGTCAAATGAGGATAATACTAGTAGTCATCTCATAGCGTTGGGATGGCTGTAAGGCACTTGGCCAGTGCTTGTGCACACTGAATAGCCAATGAACATCAGCTATTATTATACAAGTGTGCATCTATTTCACACCTTGCTTATCTTTCTTACACAGAAGCCAAGATACCTGAATAAGAGTTTCAAACAGCCTTCAGGTATACAGTCTCATTACACCTTCAGCATAATGTGTTGTGACCATTTTACAGGTAAGGAAAGTAGAGCACAGCAAAGTTAAGTGACAAAACTGAGATCATCTTAAAATCAAGGAGAAAAGCAAGCTTTTGGTTTAAACTCTCAGATTCTTTATGCTGCTACTGAAACAGTGGCCAAGGTCCATTAACATTAAGGAACCGTTAGAAAAACAATTAACTGAATGTTCTTAGCGTCCTCACTAGCCTTTATCAGCAGTTTTACCACATAAAATATTTGATGAGTCTGCCTTCCTGCAGTGAAATACCAGACTTGTGAACATTTAAGCAACTCACAAATACAGATGGATAACATTTGCTCAGGGCCAAAGAGTCCCGAGAGTTGACAAATTAGCTGTCATAAACATGGCTCTCAGATGTGGGCTTTGGAGATGGGTGGTCTTGGGGTTGATCAAGACAGACTAGTTCCTATGTAAACTTGGGTGAATTGTAAAACATTTAAGAGCCTCAGTTTATTCACCTGTAAAATGGGGATTCTAATACAGCCCTCTTAAAGTTGTAGGGAGCTATAAAAACTGTATACATTGTACAGACCCTGGCATTCAGACAGCATTTATTAAGCATGAATTATCTTTTCCTACTCCATTTCTTTCTTTCTTTCTCTCTGGTAGCTGTAGATTACCATTAACACAGGCCAGGAAATGCCATAGATGAACAGGGAACACACAAAAATATAATTTTATCAGAGGTATTAAGTGTTAGGTAGGAAGAGTCCTTACAAAGCAATGTTTGGGTAGATAATAAAACCAAGATGTGTTCTTTGTCATTAAAACTCAGAGAAGCCAGAATCACCAGCTGGATACTACAATTCTCACCTTACATTTGGATTTTATTTCTGTGAATGGGGGCTGAAATTTTGATTGTATTCGAGACTTCAAGTGTCTCCGGTGGCCTAATGGAGTCATGGGGGACAGCAGTTGGACAGTTAGGTGGGATACAATCCAGATGGTCCTGACAGGAGCAAGCCTCAGCTTACTGATAGGCTCAGGCCCAGAGCCCAGTCCCATATGACCTACATGTCTAAAATGTGCTCAGAATGTTTGTCTCTATGGTTTCACCTATAAATACATATATATATATACACATATCAATACATATGTGTATAGATATGCATGTGTGTGTATATATATATTTTATATATATAAAAGGAAAGAGTCAATAACTATTGCAAGACAACCAATCACCCGACTCATCTCAAAGCTTCTTGTTCCGGCACCCGGGAGCTGTCCTAACTTCTAGGCTGAGCTCTGAGAGCGGCACTTCTCAGAAACATTGCTCTCGACTGGGAAGGCTGCTTCAGAGGGAGCTCCCATTTCCCTGAGAGGGAGGCTGTGTGGCCTTTGTGATGAAGCTTCTGGTCATCAATATTTGAATAGAGGCCCCTAAATAGGTATATGCATGCTGAGGTGCACAGTTGCAGGAAGCACCTGTGTCCTCTTCACGCGGGCTCTCTAACCCTGCCTGGAATAAACGGCCTAATCTCGGGAACCCAGTGGAGGATGGGTCAGGGGAAGGAGCCAACGCCAGCCAGATACCCCGTGCGCAGAGGTGCTATCTTGTTCTCCAGACTCTGAGGTATCTGATGTTTGCATGTTGCTCAGCCAGCATGTTTAGCTGTGCACTGGGGATGTCAGGTGGTTCTGGACAGTGTTCCACTAAACCTTCAGGGACTGGCTAGTCTCGATTGCCTTTCCTCTAATATTTAAAATGAATTACAGGAACTATACTCAATATCTTCTAATAACTTCTAATGGAAAAGAATCTAAAAAAGAATATATGTATAATATATATATGAACATATATATTATATATATTCATATATATAATATATATGTTCATATATATATTATATATATATTCATATATATTATATACATTCATATATATATTATATCTATTCATGTATACATAATATATATTCATATATATATTATATTCATGTACACTATATATGTATATATAATATATATATTCATGTATACTATATATGTATATATAATATATATTCATATATATATTATATATATTCATGTATACTATATATGTATATATTCATATATATATTATATATTCATGTATACAATATATGTATATATAATATATATATTCATACATATTATATATATTCATATATATATTTATCTTTATTATTTATTTATTCATATATATATATTTATCTTTATCTTTATTATTCATATATATATTTATCTCTGAATCACTTTGTTTGCTGAACATCTGTAACCAACATTGTAAATCAACTATATTTCAATGAAAATTTTAAAAATAAGTGAAATAAAATAAAATGAATTCCAGATCTGTCCCCAGCAGTGGATAAACGTCTTCACACTGCCTGGGCACTGTGCTGCCACCCATGTTCTCACTGCCATGAAATCCTAGGACTTTTGGTCAATATATGCCAATAACCAGAGTGTCCACCTCTCTGTCCCAGATGTTTATTTCTACATATTGACCTTCACAGGGGGAGTGGGCATCAGAGGAGCCGTATTCCAGTTGTTTCTGCCTCTAGTCAACTAAAACTAATAAAACGTGATTTAGCCTTTTTCCATCTCAGTTTCCAAATCTGCTAAATGGAGATAACTATCCATACTTCGTGTACCCTCTAAGAATTTGGTGGCGATAAAATGGGATCAATCTATAAGAATAGCTTAAAAAAATACAGGAAGTATATAGAAATGAAGGTGGTGGTAGAGTTTTAACAGTAAAAGTTAATTGCTCTGGATCCCACTTATGCAGAATTTGTGGCTATATAGAAGGGGCAGTGCAAAAGTTTACCTTTGCCCTATTATAAAGAAAGGATGTATTAAATAATTAAACAATGCAAATAATATAGGAGGGATATGTAACCTACTTATGAGACTGATCAGGTTTCACAAACTTTGCAGCAGTCGTTTGCAAATTAAAAATTAACGAGCCATTCCTCTATGTTCTCCAAGGCAAGTCACGGAATACCCTGACTTAGCGACACTTAGCTGTTAAAATCAGAAACATAGCACTGGAAAGGAACTCTTAGCTCATCTCAGCCAAATTTGTCATTTTACAGGTGATGAGACTGACTCATAAGGATAAATAACATGTCCGAGCTCTCTCAGTCCACCAGAAAGCCAAAAATTACACCAAAATCTACTGTCTGTTGCCATTCATTCCATGCTGCCTCTTTTGTTGGCCTGGCTGAAGCTAATTTTTCAGTTCCACTGGAACAAATCCCGTTTTCTTTGAATGGAAACTTACACAGAAACACAGACTCACCAGCTATGAGTAAAACAAAAGTAAACGTTACTATTACCTCACAATCTCCCTTGACCAACCATGGATCCAGGTTTTGTGGGAGGCCTGAAGCTTTTTAGATTTGGGGGATTCTCTGTCAGAAAAAGAATCAAAATTATGAGTAAAAAAATTATTACCAATATAAACATTTATTTAGAGAGAAGAATCACAGTAAGTTAAAATTTTTCAAGTTGACTGATACCAGAAATATCACAAATCCAAAGAAATAACAATAGTTTATTAATGGCCTTATCATTTATCTTATTATTGCCTTTTATTAACTGTACCTCTTTAGAGTCTTTTTCTTTTAAGAGCATCCCTTGTCTGAAAACTCTTTCATTACCTCTTCACTTGATAACAGTTTTGTGATATCAGAACCTAAAAGAAGAAAAAGGTAATTTAACATTTCCTTCTTCCCGGAAGCCTCTAGAATGGTTACTTAATACTTAAAAATTTTTTCTTTTAGCTTCCCAACTTGTTATGGGTAATGCTGTGTAAATTTGTATGATTGTATTCAAATCTAAGAAAACTTCTCTTGTTTCTATCGTATATGAACCATTCTAAACACTTGCTTTTGCTTGGAACACACACCTGATAAATATAGAACTCTTCATAAATTCTATTTCTCACAATTCCCATTAACAATAACAACAAAGGAGATTTGATTTTCTTTGTAATTGTATACAGTATAGCATCAGGCATTTTCCTGGTAAAAGAGGACTTCTAGTCTGATTAGATGTTGAAAGGACTCAATCATCCACTTAACAACTTTCTATATCTTATGCTTGGAAGAATTTCCATATATTATCTCTGGCTCAATGCATTTCAAACTTTACACAACAAAGTGATTCAGTTATACATACATACATTCTTTTTCATATTCTTTTCCATCATGGCTTATCACAGGATATTGAATATAGTTCCCTGTGCTATACAGTAGCACTTCATTGTTTATCCATTCTCTATACAATAGTCTGCATCTGCTAACCCCAAACTCCCAGTCCATCCTTCCCCCACCCCCTCCTCCTCCTTGGAAACCACAAGTCTGTTCTCTATGTCTGTGAGTCTGTTTCTGTTTCGTAGATAAGTTCGTGTCATATTTTAGATTCCACGTACAAGTGACATCATATGATATTCATCTTTCTCTTTCTGACTTACTTTACTTAGTATGATAATCTCTAGGTCCATCCTAGAGAAAATGCTACAAATGGCATTATTTCATTTTTTTATGGCAGAGCAGTATTCCATTGTATATATGTACTGCATCTTCTTTATCCATTCCTCTATCAATGGACATTTAGTTTGCTTCCATGTCTTGGTTATTGTGAATAGTGCTGAAATGAACATTGGGGTACATGCATCTTTTTTTTTTTTTTTGATGTTGGGGGTAGGAGTTTATTTATTTATTTATTTTTGCTGTGTTGGGTCTTCGTTTCTGTGTGAGGGCTTTCTCTAGTTGCGGCGAGCGGGGGCCACTCTTCATCGCGGTGCGCGGGCCTCTCACTATCGCGGCCTCTCTTGTTGCGGAGCACAGGCTCCAGACGCGCAGGCTCAGTAGTTGTGGCTCACGGGCCTAGTTGCTCCGCGGCATGTGGGATCTTCCCAGACCAGGGTTCGAACCCGTGTCCCCTGCACTGGCAGGCGGATTCTCAACCACTGCGCCACCAGGGAAGCCCCCATGCATCTTTTTGAATTAGAGTTTTCTCTGGATATATGGCCAGGAGTGAGATTGCATATTTCTCCTCCACTCTTCATGTATATCTCATGCTGGGGCTAAAGGACATGTTCACATTTCCATATGATCGAGGTGCTGTACCTGAGAGCTAAGATGGTGAGGCAGGGTAGGTGATAGGAGTGTTTCAGAAAGTCATTCCTCCCTGGGACGGCTGGCAGTAATACAACTATACATGGAAGTGACTGTGACCTACACAAATATAGCCTCATAAATCCAAACTAAACTTCTCCTTCACTCACCTTCCCCTTAACTGGATTCCGAAAATGCCTGGGGCTCCTGCAATGTTACTCTACCTAGAGTTGTGTGAGGGAGTGGGTATCTGCACTCAGAATACTGAAAGAAGCAGTATTCTTAATCAATTGCAAGGAAAATGTATTATTTGGGTAAGTTTTACAAAAACATAAGACCATGTGAACACATTGGCGAGACTCCTGCCAGGGCCGTGGAAAGGGCCTATGCAAATGAGAGGCCCTGAAGGTTAAGCTTCATGGACTTCATGGTGAAGGGCAGTCTCCAGTTCATGGAAAAGAAAGAGCTACAGCTCTCAGCACCGGGGACAGGGTGTGGCACGTGCTTACAAGGTTGGAAATAGGGTGTCATCTGGGCAACTGAGAAGCGAGAAGCCCTCCAGTCCTGGTCAAGGGAAGGCTGACAGTTTCATCCACAGTTTCCAGCAGAAGCAACTGCAGTGGCACACGCTGGAGTAGGTCTGCTGCTACACTGGGCTCCTCGGGGAAGAGATTGGTTGATGCTAACTCAGTGTAATCAGTCTTCTACCCACAGCAGTCCATCATCCCTGGGCCAAGCCACCCCTGACAAAGCAACCCAGTAATCCCCTGAAATGGCATCACCAAAAACCCATCACTCTTGTTCCAATTTAAACGTAACATTTGAATCTACATTTGGACTACTGCGTCATAACAAACATGTATTTCCATGGATGTCAACCAATATAGGAGATGGTCTGATGACCCAAGGGAGAATGTCTCATTAAAGGTAAACTTCTTGGACTTCCCTGGTGGTCCAGTGGTAAAAATCCACCTTCCAATGCAGGGAACACGGGTTCGATCCCTGGTCAGGGAACTAAGATCCCACATGCCGCAGGGCAACTAAGCTCTCACGCCACAACTAGAGAGCCCATGTGCTGCAACAAAGAGTCTGAGCACTGCAACGAAAGGTCCCACATGCCACAATGAAGATCCCATGTGCCACAACTAAGACCTGACACAGCCAATTAAATAAATAAAGGTAAACTTCTCATGGAAGGCTCAGATCCCACACAAAAGATAGTTGTCCTGGGGTCCCTTTCCAATTTATCTTCATGGTTTGTTTTACAATATGAACTTGAAGAAAAACAATCTTTAAAATATTCTGAAATTCTGATTTTTTACAAAGTCAGTCTGGCTTTTAACTTTCAGTGGAACTCAGACTCTTAAGGAAAAGCACTCCATGTTTGTGTCCCGTTTTCCATTCTTTCTTCATCTTCATTTTTGCTTGTCTGGACTATGGCAACAGCCTCTTAATTAAGCTCTCAGATCTACCCTATACACTGCTGCCACATAAATGCTCTCAAGCTGGCCTTCCCTGTCGTCCCCTGCCAGGAGCTATCTGTCCTTGTGTGGAACACTCAGAACCCTTTGGTTGGTTCTAGTCGTCTAGCATTTATGAAAGTCACCCTTCATCGTGGTGGTCTGTGTATGTGTGTGTTTATCACCCTCGCTAGAGTATACATTTCTTGCATTCCCAGCCCAGTGCAAAGTCAAGGCACAAAATTGAAACTTAGTAGGTACCAATGGCCGACTCCACTATTGATGTTTTACTTGACAATCATAGTAATTGTATTCTCCTTGCCAGTGACTGGTATAGAGAGGTGTCCAATAGAAGTGTCTCTGATCATGGAAAAATGGCTAGTGTGATTGATGTACTTTTGAGTTTATCAAATTCTTTTTTTTTTTTTTTGCCAAACCACACAGCTTGTGGGATCTTAGTTGCCCGACCAGGGACTGAACCCGGGCCCTTGGCAGTGAAAGCGCTGAGTTCTAACTACTGGACCACCAGGGAATTCCCTGATTTTACCAAATTTGAATGAACTAAAATGTAAACTTCACTTGCCACATCTATTGGACCTCTCAGGCCAGGTAACTCAGGTGACTCAGTTCTGGCAAATGAAATACAGGGCAGCCAGTTTTTTCTTCTACAGGATTTTATCTCATCTGGGTGTGGTACCCAGGACTGTATGGCCATCCTGTAACCTGGAGAGGAGCACAGAGGACAGAGCTGACACCCTGAGGATGGCAGAGAGAGAAATGGAGAGAGTCTGAGGTGTGGACTCAGTCAACCTAGAGTCGCCCTACCTGGGACTTCCTCATGTGTGGGTAAGGACATTTTCCTCACTGTTTAAGCCATTTTGACTAGAGCTTTCTACAAACTTCAGGCCAAAGCATCAAAAAATGACAATGCTGTTATGATAATTAGGTGGAAAGAGGGGGTAGGATACAACATGTCCAATGGGATTTGCAGACCTCTTGTAGACACTGTACACAATGATGCAAGAGAAATATGCAAAAAAAACCCATTATGGAATCATATATCTAAAGTATGAGGTTTTTTCCAGGCAAAAGACAAAGTCTGTGAGCTGTTGCTTAGTGAAGAACAAGAATTCTCCAGAGGATATCTGTGGCTTTGGTCTATTGAGGACTCCTTTTGCCCTTCCTTTCATTGCCAACCCTATGTTCTGTGGGCAACTATTCCTTGTGACTCAGGGAAGGGTGACCCCAAATTCCCTGGCCACAGGGGTGGGCCTGGCCAGCAGGATACACCATACCTCCAGCCATGGTGACTGTTTGAGGAATAGGCATGTGAATTTTCACTAAGGTTTGATATATGGACAATATGGACACTGGAAGAAAGGAAGGGTGCTCTTTTTTGGGTGGGGCTGTGGTTTCTGCCCCGAGGAGAGACTCCTTTGAGAGTAAAGCCAGTCCTAGAACCCAGAGGGCCAGGGAGGATAGACAGAGCCTGTTGACACTATCTGAGCCCCTGAGTGCAGCCATGCCTGAGGCCCAAGTCCATCTTTGGACTTTTCATGTTCATGAGCACATGTCCCTGATGTGCTTAGGCCGGTTTGCTTTGACTTTCTGTCACTTGCAGCTGAGAGAGTCCTGACTGATACAGTAGAGAATCAAACAAGGCAAGAGGGAAGTCCTGGATCTGCCTCAGATCAAAGTGGGGTCAGGTGAAGAAAGATGTGCAGGAGATAAGCATCTGTTAGGGCTTCATGAGGCAGTCCGATGCTGTGGACAGCAGCTTGGTACCCAGACAAGTGTAGATTTGGAGCAAACTGCTCTGAGTTTTAATACCAGCTTATCCACTTACTTCACTGATAAGTCTGAGAAAGCTGTTTAAACAGTAAACCTGGGTCTCAGTTTTTCCACCTGTAAAATGGGAAAAGATGACTTACCTCACAAATCTGTTGGGAGAATTAAGTAGGATGATATATGTAAAATCCCTCACACAGAACTTGGCAGATAGTGCTCCCTTAATTGATGTTAGTTCCTGGCACTGTGGAAAAGAGGTATCAAAGTTCCTGCAATAAAAACGTTCAAAGTGACTACTAATATTCTTTGGCTCTTCCTTCTTCCTCACTGCTTTTGACTTTTATCTCTTTTGTTTTTTATGTAATCCTAGTAGTTTAAATTGAAAATAATATTAGTCGCCATTATTTGAACGTGTACCTTGTTCTTGTGCTTTACATACACTATCTGTAATCCTGACTATAATGATTCATACATTATTCCTGACAATAATAATAAAGCAGGCGGCACCATGTCACAGGCCAGCAGAGATTAGTGACTTGTCTGCCCTATTAGTATATAAGGTAAAGCCAGGAGGGCATCTAGATGCACTTGGTGGGGGACATGAAACCCTAAGGGCATTGTTTACCATTGGAATTTTTCTTTCTCAGGAGAACTATGAGAGACATACTGTTGTTTTGAATTTCAAACCACAGTTACCTGTGTAATTAAAGAACCCGTAAGTCCTTCAGTAGGAAAAAGTGGAAGCTTGACCCAGTGAATGCCAGACCGAAGGACATATCCAATTACAGTTCTAACTGGGATATACGTAAGAGGATGTTCTTGAACTTCACACAGGCTGAACCAAAATTGAGCTTTCAGGTTAAATTTAAAAGGAACAGTTTTAGAATTAGAGCTAGAAAATGAGATTCATGCTAAATGGACTCTTCTTTCACTACTACAAAAATACTGACATCAGGCCCCAAATCCACCATTACCATCACCATCTCCTCCCTGTACCTCCACCCCAGTCTGTTTTTGTCTTTTTTTAATGTGGGTGGTCCTATTCTGATTTGCAGCCCCATCTTCATTAGGACAAAAATGAAACTATTTTTGTTCCTATAGAAACACAAAAGTTGCCAAGATGTGGCTGAGGATGTTTGCTGCAGCCTGTTTGCAAGAGCAAAGAAGTGTTTGTCTTTATTGCTGATGTCCAGTGACAAGGGGGTTATTTGAATAAATGGAACACTCTGGTCCAGCTAAAAAGAACAGATAGATTTTTATATACTGACATGAGGAAACGTGGACAATATAGCTATATGTTTGAAAAGTAACTTGCAGAATGTTATTTAGAATATACTCTCATTTATGGAAAAAAACAAACAAACAAAAAAGCAAAAGCAAAGCAAAGTATCTGCATAATGGAAAAGCCTAGAAGGAAGAATACCAATGTGTTATTAGTGGTTGTTGGGTTTTGCTTTGGAGTGGGTCACAGAGGACTTTGACTTTTCACTTGAAACATTTCTATATAATTGTGAGGTTTTGGCTTCAAAAACCATTTTTTCTTTTTTCTTTTCTTTTCTTTTCTTTTCTTTTTTTTTTACAGTGAGCCAGCTTTATTTCTGTAGTCAAAAAATATGTAAAGATTTTTAAAATTTACCATCCACTGGTCAGTACCTAAGAGGACAGGCTAAGCTATTAAATGATGTGGTCGTGAAAGTTAGTCTCTATATTCCATGACCTTTGTCCTCTGTTTATTTGCATCACCCAGAATGGTTTTTCTAAGCCCTGACGTTTAAGACGTTTGCCCCTCATCTAACAGACCACTGGACTGGCTATAGGGTGCAGCTCCTCTCCCACTGGCTGTGCCAGCTCCTCCTCTGCTCACTTCCCCTGTCTTAACTCAGAAAGATCCAGTCAGGATGTTGCAGCTACCGGGCTCTTTCCCACCTACAAAGTTGCCGTATCCTGTCTGTGGTCCCCGAGTGGAATGAGACAGCAAGATTAAATGAAAAGAAACCCTTCTTACATATTTAGATAAAATACTTCCTTTACCTTCTTCTTTAATATTTCTTCTGCATCTGCCTCTTGTCGAACGCTGTGCTAGATGGGGCACGGTCTCTGTGCTCAGGGCACACAAAGCATCCTGGTAGAGATAGACAGGTAGGCAGTGACAGTGACAATACAAGGTGACAACTGTATTGCTACTTTTTCAGCATCCAAATGTGTGTCTGCATTAGGTGCTGGGGGTACAAAGATAAGTAAGACAGGGTCCCTGACCTAGAGAGGTTTACAGTCTAAGCAGTGCTGTCCAACAGAAATATAATGCAAGCCACATAGGTAATTAAAATTTTTCTAGTAGCCCCGTCAAAAAGTAAAAAGAAACAGGTGAAATTAATTTTAATCAGCCATTTAATTTAACCCAATTTATCTAGCATATTGTCATTTCAACATGTAATCGATATAAAAATTATCAATGATATATTTTAGGTTAGTTTTTTCATACTAAGCATTTCACATGTGGTATGTAGCTTACAAGATATCTCCATTCAGATCAGACCCAGTTTAAGTGCTAATAGCCACATATGGCTGGTGGCTACCATATCAGACAGGGCAGATCTAAGGAGAAGATGAACTTATTAATAGATCATTCCACAATGTATCGAAAGCTCCCCAAGGTTGTACCTAGGCTGTTGTGGGCGACAGACCTCACTCCTGAGGTGAGATGTTTGGGGGAAAAGGAAATAGTCAGGGAAGGCTTCTTGGAGGAAGCAGCACGTGAACAGAGGTAGTCAGATGCACCATGGGAAGACCATGTCTGGAAGGTGGAACAGGCAGCCTGAAGATGGGCTCAGTGGTTTCAAACAGTGCAGTGTGAGCAGGGCTCATCACTAGTTTGGTGATTACAGCTTAACAAGTGAATCTGAAAAACATAAATTAAAAACAAAGAAAGTGAAACCTTTAGTGAATAGGAATGAGGTAGAAGGGAAGGATAGAAGAAGGGCCGGCAGAGAGGGAAGCTTTCCTACTCAAAGGGGAAGTCTTCGTGAGACGGGAAAGATGAGGAGCACTGTACCAGCGTAGGGCCCAGTTAGTGGAAGGCAGGCTGGATTTTGGCCACTGCTCAGCCCCTCATCCAGGCCCTTTGTGGAGTGCGTGGTCTGCACAACCATCCATGGCAGCCCTCTGCTGTTCTGTCATTCTGCAGCCTCTCCAGCTGGACTGCTTTGCCACATTTACTTGAGACTAAGCACACTGGAGCTGGTTGGAGGATATGATGTTGATCTTTTCTCAGGGTTTGTCCGGAAACATAAGCTCCTACCTGTGCCTGAGCCTTGCTGCTTGCCATACAAGGCCCAGTGAAATGGACAGTCTGTGCTTTCTGGGGGCTTCTCTGCCCAAACACTAACGTGAAATGTGAAACTGGCACTGCCACTGAAAGGGCACCTGTGCCTGCAGGTCTGGAGCATGAACACCACACATGCTCAGCACGTGTCCAGGCTGTGGAGAGCTCAGGAGGACACCGATTCACTGTGCAACCTTGGACAAGTCACCTTGCCTCTTTGGGCTTCCTCTCCTCTGTGAAAGTAGGGGTTGGGACGGATGACAAAGCTCATAGGTGTTGTGATTAGCAATCTGCAACTGGAGCAAATCTGCGCTCAGCAAACTATGCCCCAGCCTGTCCTCACCACAACCCTCATCCCCAGACCCCAGTGACACACAAACCTGAACACTTCGTCCTCCCAACCTTCCCCGCACAACCTGCTGGCTGAAACCCAGGAAAATCTGGTTTGAGATATGTATGTCCTTATGCAACAGTTTCTCCCCCCAGTTTACACTGCTGGTGCTTTAAGAAACACAATATTGGCAAAATGGACTATGCTCAAAATGATTCCTGGGAACCGAACAGACCAGTTTGGTTGGAAGCCCCGAGGCGCCTTCTCTAAAGGCCTGGCCTCTCCTTCCTGCTCCCCCTTCACTGGGATGCACTGGATGGCAAGCCCGGAGTCAGGTTAGGTCACAGGATGAGAACTCTGAACTAGCTGAAGCTGCCTGGGACAGCTCTATCGTATCCATGCCTTGGCTCGGCTCACTGGGGCTTTAATAATGCAATAATAACCAGCTTCTAAAGCACACAAAGGCTTTTGGAAAGCTGGAGATAGAAGCGACTTTGTTCTCTACTTGCCCAGTACAGTAGACATCCATAGGTGTTCCCACAGAAACTGGCCACTTGGCTGTCACTGTTGTTGGATTCCCGCCCCCCCCCCCCAACTTCTTGCTTACTGAGAACTTACAGATAGCTTAGAAGGAAAATAGCATCCAGAAAATGCACTTGAAAAAGAAAGCTGATGAGAGAAGAGCATATTGGAAAGCTGGGTGCACTTTCTGCTGAGCTCTTCTCTTCCCTGAGACTGTTGGCCCCTGTAGGATGCTGCATCTCCTTCATCAAAAAGTCATCGTGGGCCAAGCGTGAGGCTTAATGCAGTCAGAGCGTAGGCGGCCGCCGAGACAAAGCCATTTCTCCTCCGTGCCCTGCATTTGGGCTGCATCGTGCCTGCTGGAGGGAGCAGCCCTACACTCACCCTGCCACTGCGACCCTGCCTGCCCCCATCTTTCCTATCCTTTCTCCTCCCCTCCCACTATCCACCTCCTCCTCCCCCAACACATAGAGTTTATATAGCTGGCTTCTTCACTCCCCACTGTCTTTTCATATTACTCTTTTTTTTTAACATCTTTATTAGAGTATAATTGCTTTACAATGGTGTGTTAGTTTTTGCTTTATAACAAAGTGAATCAGTTATACATATACATATGTCCCCATATCTCCTCCCTCTTGCGTCTCCCTCCCACCCTCCCTATCCCACCCCTCTACTTGATCACAAAGCACCGAGCTGATCTCCCTGTGCTATGTGGCTGCTTCCCACTAGCTATCTATTTTACATTTGGTAGTGTATATAGGTCAATGCCACTCTCTCACTTCGTCCCAGCTTTCCCTTGCCCCTCCCCGTGTCCTCAAGTCCATTCTCTACATCTGCGTCATTATTCTTGTCCTGCCCATAGTTTCTTCAGACCCCCCTTTTTTTTTTTTTTTTTTCAGATTCCATATATATGTCTTCGGATACGGTATTTCTCTTTCTGACTTACTTCACCCTGCATGACAGACTCTAGGTCCATCCACCTCACGACAAGTAACTCAATTTCATTTCTTTTTATGGCTGAGTAATATTCCATTGTGTATATGTGCCACATCTTCTTTATCCATTCATCTGTCGATGGACACTTAGGTTGCTTCCATGTCCTGGCTATTGTAAATAGAGCTGCAATGAACATTGTGGTACATGACTCTTTTTGAATTATGGTTTTCTCATGGTATATGCCCAGTAGTGGGATTGCTGGGTCATATGGTAGTTCTATTTTTAGTTTTTTAAGGAACCTCCATACTGTTCTCCATAGTGGCTGTATCAATTTACATTCCCATCAACAGTGCAAGAGGGTTCCCTTTTCTCCACACCCTCTCCAGCATTTATTGTTTCTAGATTTTTTGATGATGGCCATTTTGACTGGTGTGAGATGATACCTCACTGTAGTTTTGATTTGCATTTCTCTAATGATTAGTGGTGTTGAGCATCCTTTCATATGTTTGTGGGCAATCTGTATATCTTCTTTGGAGAAATGTCTATTTAGGTCTTCTGCCCATTTTTGGATTGGGTTGTTTGTTTTTTTAATATTGAGCTGCATGAGCTGCTTGTAAAATTTGGAGATTAATCCTTTCTCAGTTGCTTCATTTGCAAATATTTTCTCCCATTCTGAGGGCTGTCTTTTCGTCTTGTTTATAGCTTCCTTTGCTGTGCAAAAGCTTTTAAGTTACATTAGGTCCCATTTGTTTCTTTTGGTTTTTATTTCAATTTCTCTAGGAGGTGGGTCAAAAAGGATCTTGCTGTGATTTATGTCATAGAGTATTCTAAGTTTTCCTCTAAGAGTTTTATAGTGTCTGGCCTTACATTTAGGTCTTTAATCCACTTTGAATTGATTTTTGTGTACAGTGTCTGGGAGTCTTCTAATTTCATTCTTTTATATGTAGCTGTCCAGTTTTCCCAGCATTACTTATTGAAGAGGCTGTCTTTTCTCCATTGTATCTTCTTGCCTCCTTTATCAAAAAGAAGGTGACCATATGTGCGGGGGTTTATCTCTGGGCTTTCTATCCTGTTCCATTGATCTATATTTCTGTTTCTGTGCCAGTACCATACTGTCTTGATTACTGTAGCTTTGTAGTACAGTCTGAGTCTGGGAGCCTGATTGCTCCAGCTCCATTTTTCTTTCTCAAGATTGCTTTGGCCATTCAGGGTCTTTTGTGTTTCCATACAAATTTTGAAATTTTTTGTTCTAGTTCTGTGAAAAATGCCATTGGTAGTTTGATAGGGATTGCATTGAATCTGTAGATTGCTTTGGGTAGTATAGTCATTTTCACAATGTTGATTCTTCCAATCTAAGAACATGGTATATCACTCCATCTGTTTGTATCGTCTTTTTCTTATTTGGATTCCATTTATTTCTTTTTCATCTCTGATTGCTGTGGCTAAAACTTCCAAAACTATGTTGAATAATAGTGGTGAGAGTGGGCAACCTTGTCTTGCTGCTGATCTTAGTGGAAATGGTTTCAGTTTTTCACCATTGAGAATGATGTTGGCTGTGGGTTTGTCATATATGGCCTTTATTATCATGAGGTAAATTCCCTCTCTGCCTACTTTCTGGAGAGTTTTTATCATAAATGGGTGTTGAATTTTGTCAGAAGCTTTTCCTGCATCTATTAAGATGATCATATGGTTTTTATCCTTCAATTTGTTAATATGGTGTATCACATTTGTGTATATTGAAGAATCCTTGCATTCCTGGGATAAATCCCACTTGATCATGGTGTATGATCCTTTTAATGTGCTGTTGGATTCTATTTGCTAGCATTTTGTTGAGGATTTTTGCATCTATGTTCATCAGTGATATTGGCCTGTAGTTTTCTTTCTTTGTGACATCTTAGTCTGGTTTTGGTATCAGGGTGATGGTGGCCTCATAGAATGAGTTTGGGAGTTTGGGAGTTCCTCCCTCTGCTGTATTTTGGAAGAGTTTGAGAAGGATAGGTGTTAGCTCTTCTCTAAATGTTTGATAAAATTTGCCTGTGAAGCCATCTGGACCTGGGCTTTTGTTTGTTGGAAGATTTTAAATCACATTTTCAATTTCAATGCTTGTGATTGGTCTGTTTATATTTTCTATTTCTTCCTGGTTCAGTCGCGGAAGGTTGTGCTTTTCTAAGAACTTGTCCATTTCTTCCAGGTTGTCCATTTTATTGGCATAGAGTTGCTTGTAGTAATCTCTCATGATCCTTTGTATTTCTGCAGTGTCAGTTGTTACTTCCCCTTTTTCATTTCCAATTCTATTGATTTGAGTCTTCTCCCTTTTTTTCTTGATGAGTCTGGCTAATAGTTTATCAATTTTGTTTATCTTCTCAAAGAACCAGCTTTTAGTTTTATTGATCTTTGCTATTGTTTCCTTCATTTCTTTTTTATCTATTTCTGATCTGATCTTTATGTTTTCTTTCCTTCTGCTAACTTGGGTTTTTTTGTTCTTCTTTCTCTAATTGCTTTAGGTGTAAGGTTAGGTTGTTTATTTGAGATTTATCTTGTTTCTTGGTAGGATTGTATTGCTATAAAATTCCCTCTTAGAACTGCTTTTGCTGCATCCCACAGGTTTTGGGCCATTGTGTTTTCATTGTCATTTGTTTCTAGGTATTTTTTGATTTCCTCTTTGATTTCCTCAGTGATCTCTTTGTTATTTAGTAGTGTATTGTTTAGCCTCCATGTGTTTTTATTTTTTACACATTTTTTTCCTGTAATTGATATCTAGTCTCAGAGCATTGTGGTCAGAAAAGATACCTGATACAATTTCAATTTTCTTAAATTTACCAAGGCTTGATTTGTGACCCAAGATATGATCTATTCTGTAGAATGTTCCATGAGCACTTGAGAAGAAAGTGTATTCTGTTGTTTTGGGGTGGAATGTCCTATAAATATAAATTAAGTCCATCTTGTTTAATGTATCATTTAAAGCTTGTTTCCTTATTTATTTTCATTTTGGTTGATCTGTCCATTGGTGACAGTGGGGTGTTCAAGTCCCCTACTATGACTGTGTTACTGTCGATTTCCCCTTGTATGGCACTTAGCATTTGCCTTATGTATTGAGGTGCTCCTGTGTTGGGTGCATAAATATTTACACTGTTATATCTTCTTCTTGGATTGATCCCTTGATCATTATGTAGTGTCCTTCTTTGTCTCTTATAAGAGTCTTTTTTTAAGTCTATTTTATCTGATATGAGAATTGCTACTCCAGCTTTCTTTTGATCTTCATTTGCATGGAATATCTTTTTCCATCCACTCACTTTCAGTCTGTTTGTGTCCCTAGGTCTGAAGTAGTTCTCTTGTAGACAGAATATATATGGGTCTTGTTTTGGTATCCATTCAGCCAGTCTACATCTTTTGGTTGGAGCATTTAATCCATTTACATTTAAGGTAGTTATTGATATGTATGTTCCTATTCACATTTTCTTAATTGTTTTGGGTTAGTTATTGTAGGTCTTTTCCTTCCCTTGTGTTTCCTGCCTAGACAAGTTCCTTTGGCATTTGCTGTAATGCTGATTTGGTGGTGCTGAATTCTCTTAGCTTTTGCTTGTCTGTAAATATTTTAATTTCTCCCTTGAATCTGAATGAGATCCTTGCTGGGTAATCTTGGTTGTAGGTTTTTCCCTTTCATCACTTTAAATATGTCCTACCACTCCCTTCTGGCTTGCAGAGTTTCTGCTGAAAGATCAGCTGTTAACCTTATGGGGATTCCCTTGTATGTTATTTGCTGCTTTTCCCTTGCTACTTTTAATATTTTTTCTTTGTATTTAATTTTGGATAGTTTGATTAATATGTGTCTTGGTGTGTTTCTCCTTGGATTTATCCTGTATGGGACTCTCTGCACTTCCTGGACTTGATTATTTCCTTTCCCATATTAGGGGAGTTTTCAGCTATAATTTCTTCAAATATTTTCTCAGTCCCTTTATTTTTCTCTTCTTTTTCTGAGACCCCTATAATTCAAATGTTGTTGCATTTAATGTTGTCCCAGAGGTCTCTGAGACTGTCCTCAATTCTTTTCATCCTTTTTTCTTTATTCTGCTCTGCAGTAGTTATTTCCACTATTTTAGGTCACTTACCTGTTCTTCTGCCTCATTCTGCTATGGATTCCTTCTAGAGAATTTTATGTTTCATTTATTGTGTTGTTCATCATTGTTTGTTTGCTCTTTAATTCTTCTAGGTCCTTGTTAAACATTTCTTGTATTCTCTCCATTCTAGTTCCAAGATTTTGGATCATCTTTACTATCATTACTCTGAATTCTCTTTCAGGTAGACTGCTTATTTCCTCTTCATTTGTTTGGTCTGGTGGGTTTTTGCCTTGCTCCTTCATCTGCTGTGTGTTTCTCTGTCTCCTCATTTTGCTTAACTTACTGTGTTTGGGGTCTCCTTTTTGCAGGCAGGCTGCAGGTTCATAGTTCCTGTTGTTTTTGGTCTGTGCCCCCCGTGGCTAAGGTTGCTCAGTGGGTTGTGTAGGCTTCCTGGTGGAGGGGACTGGTGCCTGTGTTCTGGTGGATGAGGCTGAATCTTGTCTTTCTGGTGGGCAGGACCACATCTGGTGGTGTGTTTTGGGGTGTCTATGACTTTATTATGATTTTAGGCAGCCTCTCTGCTAATGGGTGGGGTTGTGTTCCTGTCTTGCTAGTTGTTTGGCATAGGGTGTCCAACACTGTAGCTTGCTGGTTGTTGAGTGGAGCTGGGTTTGTGGTGAGATGGAGATCTCTGGGAGAGCTGCCGCCAACTGATATTATGTGGAGCTGGGCGGTCTCTGGTGGGCCAATGTCCTGAACTCAGCTTTCTCACCTCAGAGGTACAGGCCTGACACCTGGTCGGAGCACCAAGACCCTGCCAGCCACACGGCTCTGATGAAAAGGGAGAAAGAAAGAAGGAAAGAAAGAAAAAAATAAATAAAGTTATTAAAATTAAAAAAAGGGCTTCCCTGGTGGCGCAGTGGTTGAGAGTCTGCCTGCCGATGCAGGGCACATGGGATCGTGCCCTGGTCCAGGAAGATCCCACATGCCACGGAGCGGCTGGGCCTGTGAGCCATGGCTACTGAGCCTGCGCGTCTGGAGCCTGTGCTCCGCAACGGGAGAGGCCACAACAGTGAGAGGCCCGTGTACCACTAAAAAGGAAAAAAAAAATGATTAAGAATAAGAAAATTTTTAAGGAATAAAAATAGGAAAGAAAGAAAGAAAGAAGAGAGCAACCAAACCAAAACTCAAATCCACCAATGATAACAAGTGCTAAAAACTATTAAAAAAAAAAAAAAAAACAGTGGACAGAGAGAACCCTAGGACAAATGGTAAAAGGGAAGTTATACAGAGAAAATCACACAAAGAAGCATACACATACACACTCACAAAAAGATAAAAAGGAAAAAATACATATATCTATATATTAAAAAAAGGAAGAGAGCAACCAAATCAATAAACAAATCTACCAACGATAATAAACTCTAAATACTAAACTAAGATAAACATAAAAACAGAAACAAATTAGATGCAGAAAGCAAACCCCAAGTCTACATTTGCTCCCAAAGTCCACTGCCTCAATTTTGGGATGATTCGTTGTTTATTCAGGTATTCCAGAGATGCAGCGTACATCAAGTTGATTGTGGAGATTTAATCCGCTGCTCCTGAGGCTACTGGGAGAAATTTCCCTTTCTCTTCTTTGTTCGCACAGCTCCTGGGGTTCAGCTTTGGATTATGGCCCCACCTCTGCATGTAGGTTGCCTGAGGGTGTCTGTTCTTCGCTCAGACAGCACGGGGTTAAAGTAGCAGCTGATTAGGGGGTTCTGGCTCACTCAGGGTGGGGGGAGCGAGGGGTACAGAGTGCGGGGCGAGCCTGCAGTGGTAGAGGCCAGCGTGACATTGCAACAGCCTGAGGTGTGCTGTGTATTCTCCCGGGGAAGTTGTCCCTGGATCACAGGACCCTAGCAGTGGCGGGCTGCACAGGCTCCTGGGAGGGGAGGTGTGGACAGTGACCTGTGCTTGCACACACGCTTCTTGGTGGCTGTGGCAGCAGCCTTAGCATTTCATGCCCGTCTCTGGTGTCCGAGTTGATAGCCGCGGCTCGCGCCTGTCTCTGGAGCTCGTTTAGGCGGTGCTCTGAATCCCCTGTCCTTGCACACCCCGAAACAATGGTCTCTTGCCTCTTAGCCAGTTCCATACTTTTTCCTGGACTCCCTCCCGGTTAGCTGTGGTGCACTAGCCCCCTTCAGGCCGTGTTCACACAGCCAACCCCAGTCCTCTCTCTGGGATCTGACCTCCGAAGCCTGAACCTCAGCTCCCTGCCCCCACCCGCCCTGGCCTGTAAAGCAGACAAGCCCCTCAGGCTGGTGAGTCCTCATCAGCACCAATCCTCTGTGAGGGAATCTCTCCACTTTGCCCTCCAAACCCCTGTTGCTGTGCTCTCTTCCGTGGCTCCGAAGCTTTCCCCGTCCGCCACCCGCAGTCTCCGCCCGCGAAGGGGCTTCCTGGCGTGTGGAAACCTTTCCTCTTTCACAGCTCCCTCCCACTGGTGCAGGTGCCGTCCCTATTCTTTTGTCTTTGTGTTTTTGTTTTGCCCTACCCAGGTATGTGGGGATTTCCTTGCCTTTTGGGAAGTCTGAGGTCTTCTGCCAGCATTCAATAGGTGTTCAGTAGGAGTTGTTCTGCATGTAGATATATTTCTGATGTATTTGTGGGAGGGAAGGTGTTCTCCACGTCTTACTCCTCCGCCATCTTGAAAGTCTTCACTTTACTCTTAATGGAGAGAGCTGGGCTGCATATGGGATTCACCCAGACTGCCCCACCTATGCCTCTTAGATTAAAGAGTAAGAAACAAAAGCCCAGAGGGCAAAGTGATGGGGCCAAGGAAACACAGATGGTTCCATTTTGGAAACTACTAATCTGTATGCTTATTGCTGTGTGTGTGTGTGTGTGTGTGCGCGCACGTGTGTAACAACAATCATTTTGTTTATAACCTCAATTGTCATTTCAAGGAAGGTGGGTCCTGTGACTGTATGGAGGACAGGTTATCTATCTGAGCTGTGTTTTGGACTTGGGTATGCAAATTTGGGAATGGCAGCTAGGTCAGGACAGAATGACCTTGCATAACAGAGCAGGAGGAATCTGGGAAGGAGAAAGAGGATCCAGGAGATTAGACCAGGGGGATGGGCTGAAAAAGAGACCCCCAGTGGTTGTCCAGCAAAGGAGGGCTTTTCAGAACATAAAGTCTGGTTGTTTGTTTCTTCTTTTTAATTGTTTGCTATGGGGTGTGCAATATATATTCCCTCACAAAACTGTCAGGAGATTCTCCACTGTTCATTAATGTGATGTGAATAGATTTGGGGAGGGGCTGGTGCACTTAAAGAGTTGCTGAGATCTGAGCTCATGTTGGCGTAATGTGAAACAGACAGCTGCTGCAAGCGGCTGGTTGAGAGGATGAGGAGACAGCTGACATCTGGGTTCTACGTGGAAGTCCACGGGGGCCCGGCAGTCCTTGTCATAATGGGCCCATTTAGAATTGAGCATGCATAGGTTTGCACATGGAGGTGACATTCACTGATCTTATAGCTATTGCCAGTCCATTAGAAAGAGGTGTAGCATTTTGTGCAGCTGTGTGCCAGGCCCGAGGTCTTTGGCTCTCTTTCCTAGCTTCTAGGCTGTCTGAGTGGAAGCCTCCCTCAGGCCATCCTGATCAGTAGTGCTGCTTCCCAGCCACTGGCTGCTTTCCTGTTCTGCTCTCAGCCAAACGTTACCCATACATGTTCAAACCATCATGGCGGAACTGGGACAAGCATGCTTCAATGTTGGCAAATGGAATGTCTTCCAAGACCTTCAAGATTTTTCAAACACCATACCAATGGTATCTTTTTCCTGTTCCAAACTGCTGAGGTTTCCTAATGCTGATGGTATCAAGTCTAAAGTCCTGATCCTGTTGTTCCAAGTTGTGTACTTTCTGGCCTTAACCTACATTCATGCATTCATTCATTTGCCAGATACCAATTTTGCTTATTTAAAATTGAAGATGTTCTAGTCACTTTCATCTCCCACCTAAGAAAATAAAATCCCTTTCCACCCTTCCCTGAGTAGTCCGTGAGACATTCAATCTTTGTGCACCATCCATACTGACCTGGGCTCCTGGAATTCTCTTCCCCTCCACTGTGCTTGGTTGAATCTATTTCAGTTTAGCTCTCAGGTTGCAAGGAATGGCATTCAAACGAATCGCCAGGAAAAGAAGGTTAAGAAGTGGCTGTAAGGTTACAACATAGATTTGGACTGCAGATGACAAGACTTTAAGTTCCAAGGTGGCTTCAGGGATTAGCCGGTTCACTTCTCTTGTCCCGGGGCAAGGTTTCTGTTTTCCTTTGCTGTTGCCACTTACCTTGAGTGCTGGCTCCTTTACTGACAGCTGGTTCTGTCTGCTCCTTATTTCTATTTCCTCATAATTTTGGCTTACACACGGCTCTGACTTGCCCTGAACTTTCCAGCCCCATCTTTACCTGAAGCTAACGCCTGAGGCAAGTCTTTTAGCAACTGCCTGTGTTGCCAGATCTCCCATTTTGGTTTCCCAGTTTCAGATTCCAGAAGGGAATCTAACTGACATAGCTTATCTTTTTATGCTGGTCCAAGTCATAGATCTCAGCTTGCTCAAGGAAGAACTGCCCTTGCATCAGCTTTCTCCAGTCAGGTCGGTCAGCCTTGGCTGGTAGACAAGGGTCCAGTTCCATCAGTGGGGACTGGAGTTGGGGTGTTTCCACATGGACACATTTAGGTGTGAGCTGGCACACCTCTGTAACAATGACCTTAAAGCCCAGCTCAGGTCATATCTCCTCTGTATTTCTCTTCTCAATTACTTCTTCACTTATTTGGTACTTACAGTATTGTATTTTTAGTTTTCCTTACCTGTGCATTTGTCCTTTGTCACCCAGATGTTCAATAGCTTAAGGTCTGAGACTCTTAAGACAGAGGCCTAAGAACCTTGCAATCAAGGCTAAATGACCACCCAACCTGAATTCTTAATTGCATTGTGATTTCAAATATTCTCTACTGCTGTCCCTGGAAATCACTGAAACATTTAAAGAATGCTAACTGTTTAGAATTTACATCTGTTTCTCAGAATACCTCATATCTGGAGGTGTCATGAAAATTCCATGCCCCAATTTTTGAGGTTGAAAATATGGGTACAGTGTTCATAAGGGATAGAGGACTTCTCTAAATGTGGTAAGGGAGGGCAACTGCCACACTGGAGAGAGATTACAGAAACAGAGTAAGTTGGACTTGGTGACTCTGGCTATAGGGAATAAGGAAGAGTGGTATCTATTAATAGAGACACCCATGTTTTGGGCTTGGGTGATTGCGTGGAAAATGGGAAAGGAATTGTAAACTTAGAAAATGGGAAGAAGTTTTGATGTGATCCATATTTTACAGACCTTCAAATATTTACTAAGTCAATGAATATTTATTTAATACCGAGTCTCTTCCAGGCACTAGGCCAGGACGGGTGGCACCAAGGTGAGCAAGACACAGTGCCTGCCATCAAGGTGTTCTGTCCAGAGTGGGAGATAGCTGTGGAAATAAAAATTATAAGACAGTGTGATAAGTACTATAATGAAGAGAGACCCATGCAAGAGATAGTGGTAGACCAAGACTTCTTAGGAAGGTCATAAAAGTTTTAACAGAGGAGAAGATACCTGAGAAGGGTCACGAAGGATGACCAGGTGATTAGGGAGAGTATTCTTGCTATCAGAAACACCATTTGAAATGTCTTGGATACATTCAGAGGAGTGATAGGAAATGAAGCAAAGGTCAGTACCTGGAGAAACTTATGAGTCAGGCTAATGAGTTCAGATTTTATTTTACAGGGAAGAGGGAGTCATTGAAGAGTTTTAGCATGGTAGCAAGGAGAGCAGATTTGAGGTTATGAAATGATCACTCAGGCAGCAGTGTACAGTGTGAATTTGATGGGGATGAGATGGGAGGCGAAGAGAGTGGCTAGGAGATTATTGAAATAGTTCATAAGAGAGATGAGGAATGCTTCATCCTAGGGAGTTGCAGTAGTGATGCAGAGAAGTGAAGGCTGGAAAGACATTACAGAAATAGAATACATAAACCCTGGTGACTCACTGGATGGAGGGGATGGGGAAGAAGGAGGAGTCTTGGGTAACTGGGCCAGTGTTGATAATAATAACCAGACCCAAAAATACAGAAGTTGGTTTTGGACAAACTGATCAACTATACTAGACTGCTGTTTCCTTAAGAACAGGGACTATGTCCTATTCACTGTCACAATACCTGTGCCTAGCACAATGTATTGAACACCTAGTGATTAGAGAATTTTGAGCACATGAGTTTGAAACATCTGAGGGATATCCAGGTAGACACATCCAGTACTTAGCTTTGAAATTCAAGAGACAGATATAAGCTAGAGAGACACATTTGGGAATCATCTTATGTAATGATGGGTGAGCTTATCCAGGGAGACTACAGAGAGAGATGAGAAGGGGGTGGAGGATAGAATGTTGGGTAATAGCAATAGTTAAGGGGCAGGTTGAAGCAGAGGAGCCATTTGCAAAACTAGGAACATGGTGTCATGGAAGCCAACGTGGAGAGAGTATTCAAGCCTGGGAGAGGTCAACCACATCAATGGCCATCAAGAGCTTAGAGCTCCCACTAGTGTCAGTCCAATCATTCCAGTTAACTGGTTTGCTTCTGGCCTTAGAATCATTGACTGCCTTCCCATCAAAGCCAGTCCTTCCAGGTATAGTCCCAGGTCCATAATCTCTGTTTTCTCATCCAAGGAGCCATAGTGGTAAGTGACTGAACCTGTCTTACTTTTCACATGTTGGGATGATTAAGTGAGATAATGCATCAGCAGCTCTCAAAAACTTTTGGTTTCAGGACCCCTTTATACTCTTAAAATTTATCAAGAGCCCAAACAAGCTTTTGTTTAAATGTGTTATATCTATTAATATTTACCACATTATAAATTAAAACTGGGAAATTAAAAAAAACTCATTTAAAATTAATAATAATAAACCATGATATGTTAACATAAAGGACTTATTTTATGAGATATCACTATATTCTCAAAAACAACTTAGAGAGAAGGATAGCATGGCTTTACAGTTTTGCAAATATCTTTAATGCCTGACTTAATGGAGACAGTAAATTCTTGTATCTGCTTCTGTATTCAATCTGTTATGATATCACATGCCATGTAACCTCTAGAAAATTCTACTGTACTCTTGTGAAAGGATGAGAGCTAAAAAGGGCAAATAACATCTTGGCATTATTACAAAAATAGGTTTGTCTTTCAGGACACCTGAAAGTGTTTCAGGAAAACTCAGGGATCCTTAGACCATACTTTGAGAATCACTGATGTATGTGAATGCACTTTGGAAGTTAGAAAGTCCATGCAAAGGTGTTATGATCACCCTGAAAAGCTATACTCTGGAATCAGAGGGATCTTTCTCATGTGGCTATAATTTGCCCCCAGAGAAACATTATGTATGAGTAACACTGCTCCCAACAGGTACTTAGGCCATGATAGAGGAAGAGTTTCCAGCCCATATTTTTTACTTTTTCCTTCCCGCGAATTAAATTTAAAAATGTGAGAATGTGCTGTAAAAATGCAGGGTGTTAATCCAAATTATGTTGTTTTAAGTTAAGATCTTGTTATCCTCAGGCCAACCATGAAGAACAAATAAATTAAAATATACACACACATATATATGTATGTAAATGTGTTTATATATCTATGTATTTCTCTCTTTCTCTCTCTCTCTCTCTCTCTCTCTCTGTCTCTCAACCCTTCTCCCTCTCTCCTGTCTCTCTGTCTTCTTCTCAGAGAGAGAGAGCAAGCGAAAGTTTTGTGCTAGAAAATTTCTATTTAACACAGAAGAAGGCAATAATGAAGGCACAGAGGAACAAAACATCCATAAGGCATACTGAAAAAAAAATAGCAAAAGGACAAATGAAATCTTATCAGTAATTACTTAAATGTAAATGGACTAAAACTCCAATAAAAAAGCAGAGGTTGGAAAAATGGATGGAAAACTTCAATCCAACTATATGCTATCTACAAAAGACACATTTTACATTCAAAGACACAAATAGGTTGAAAGTGAAGGGATGGAAAAAGATATAACATGCCAATAGTACCCAAAAGAGAGCTGGAATGGTTTTACTAATATCAGGCAAATAGACTTTAAGACAAAAATTGTTACTGAGACAAACAAGTACATTTTATAATAATAAAGACTATGGTGGAAATTAATGAAAAATAGAATTAAAAAAGGGTTAGAGAAAATCAAGGAAATGAAAGGTTGGTTCTTTGAAGACCAACAAAACTAAGAGACGTTTCACTAGACCGACCAAGAAAAAAATACTCAAATTACTAAAATCAGGAATAAAATAGTAGGCATCACTACCAATCTTACAGAAATATAAAGGAATACTATGAACAATTTTATGCCAAAAAATTAGATAACACAGACAAAACGAACAACTTCCTAGAAAGTTACAAATTACTTAAACCAAGAATAGATGATCTAAATAGATCTATAATATGTAAAGATATTAAATTATTAATTAAAAAAACTTCCCACACACAGAAAAGCTGAGGCCTAGGTGACTTCATTGGTGAATTCTAACAAATCTTTAAGGAAGAATTAACACAAATGATTCACAAACTCTCCCCCCAAAAAAATAGAAAAGGAGGGAATACTTTGTAATTCATTCAATGAAGCTGTTACTACACTGATATCAAAACCAGACAGACATGGCAAGAAAAGAAAGCTATAGGCCAATATCTCTAAAATATAGATGGAAAAGTCCTCAACAAAGTACTAGCAAACTGAGCCAGCAACATAAAAAGTATCATACACATGATCAAGTAGGATTTATCCCAAGAATACAAAAGTGGCTTAACATATGAAAATCAATTAGTATAATACACCATTCCACAGAATGAAGGACAAAAGCTACATAACTACCTCAACAAATGCAGAAGAAACATTTGACAAAATCTAATGTGCTTTCATGATAAAAATACTCAACAAACTAGGAATAGAAGGGAATGTCTTCAATCTACTGAAGGTCTTCGATGAAAAACCCACAGCAAACACCATACTTAATGGTGAAATACTGAAATCTTTCCCCTAAGATCAGGAACAAGGCAAGTGCTACTGCCACTTCTATTCAACATTGTAGTGGAGGTTCTAGCCAGAGAAATTAAGCAAGAAAAAGAAATAGAAGGGATTCAGATAGAAAAGGAAGAAGTAAAAATACCTTTTTTTTTTTTTTTGCAGATGACATGATCTTGTACATAAAACATTCTAAAGAATCCAATCTAATAAAAATCATTAGAACTAATAAATGAGTTCAACAAAATTGCAGGATATGAGATACAAAATCAAGTGTATTTCTATACATTAGCACTGAACAGCTCAAAAATCAAATTTGGAACGTGTAAAGAAAAAACACACTCCTTCTGTGTGTCTCCTTTACTCTTACACTATCACCACACTACTCCTGACTCCTGCGGTCACCAAATGTGTGTGAGGGGCTTCCCCACACCAAACAATCCTGTGACACTAGCTGGGTGTCCTACAATTTAAGTCAATTCTGACACCATCTACCTGGAGATAGTGTCAGATCCCACAGGTTAAGTGTTCAGTCCTACGATACTGCTCCCCTCCCCCACTTCAGATGCCAATTGCATGTCCAGGTTGTTACCTGTGTTTCTGACCAACTGGCTATAGATCACAGGTTTTCACAACCTCCTCCTTGGTTTAGATTAATTTGCCAGAGTGGCTCACAGAACCCAGGAAAACATTTTACTTACTAGATTTCCTGCTTGTTATAGAAGAATACAACTTAGGAACAGCCAGTTGGAAGAGATGTGGGAAAGAGTGTGGAGCTTTCATGCCTTTTCTGAGCTCTCCACTCTCCCAGTAACTTTGCATGTTCACCAACTTGGAAGCTCTCTAACCACATCTTTTTGGGATTTTTGTGGAGGCTTAATTACATAGGCATGGTTGATTTAAATCATTGGCCACTGATGACTGATTCAACCCCCAGTCCCTCCTTCCCCCTAGAGGGTATGGGGTAGGACTGAAAGTTGCAGCCTTCTAATCATGGTGGGTTCTCCTGACAACCAGCCCCATCTAAGGGGCTTTCCAAGAGTCCCCTCATTAACATAAGTGGTTGAAAGGGGCTTGTTATGAATAACAAGATACCCATTTTACCCTTATCTCTCTGAAGCCACATCAGGAACTGAGGACAAAACCCAATTATTGTAACCAAAGATGTCCCTATTGTTCTAACTACTTAGGAAATTACAAGGGTTTGGGGAGCTGTGTACCAGGAATGAGGATGAAGACCAAATTTGTATTTCATATTATAGATCACAATATCACAGAGAGCAATCCCATTACAATAGCATCAGAAAGAATAAAATACTTAGGACTAAATTTAACAGAAGTAATGTAAGACTTGTACACTGAAAACTATAAAAATCATTGAAAGAAATTAGAGTAGACCTAAATAAGTGGAAAGGCATTCAAGGTTCATGGATTGGAAGACAATATTGTTAGGATGGCAATACTTCCAAAATGGATCTATAGATTCAGAGCAACTCCACACAAAATCCTAGTTCCTTTAGTTTTTTCTTTGCAGATATGGACAAGTTGATCCTAAACTTCCCATGGAAATGCAAGGGACCCAGAATAGCCAAAGTGATCTTGAAAAAGAAGAATAAAGCTGGAGGACTCACACATCCCAATTTTAAAACTTACTATAAAGCTACAGTAATCAAGGTAGTGCAGTATTGGAATAAGGATGGTCATAGAGATCAGTGGAATAGAACTGAGAGTCCATAAATAATCCCTCACATTTATGGTCAGTTGATTTTTGACGTGGTTGCCAAGCCAATTCTATGGGGAAGGAACAGTCTTCAACTAATGGTGCTGGCACAGCTGGATATCTACATGCAAAGGAATGAAGTTGGATACTGACCTCACACCATATATAATAATTAACTCAAAATGGATAATGAACTTAAATGTAAGAGCTAAAAGTATACAACTCTTAAAAGAAAACATATGTGTAACCTTTGTGATCTTGGATTAGGCAATATTTTTTAGATATGAAATTAAAAGTATAAGCAACAAAAGAAAAAACAGATAAATTGGACTTTATAAAAATTAAAAAACTTTGGTGCTTCAAAGGATGCTATCAAGAAAGTGAAAAGACGATCCACTGAGTGAGTGAAAATATTTGCGAATCATATATTTGATAAGGGATTTATATCTAGAATATATGATCCAACAATAAAAAGACAACCCAATTAAGTGGGTAAAGAACGTGAATCGACATTTCTCCAAAGAAGGTATATAAATGGCCAATACGTACATGAAAAGATGCTCAAGATCATTAGCCATCAGGCAACTGCAAATCAAAACCACAATGAGATACCACTTCACACCCACTAGGAGGGTAATAATAATAATAATAAACAACTGATAATAACACGTGTTGGGAGGATGTGGAGAAAGTGGAACCCTTCATACACTGCTGGTAGGAATATAAAATGGTGCAGCCACTTTGGACATAGTATAAATAGAACAGTAGAGTAAATAATAAAGGAATAAATAAAGAACTGCCCTATTCTGGAAATTCCTTACAAAGCTAAATATACAGTTACCATATAACCCCGCAATTCCACATCTAGATATATACCAAGGGAAATGAAAATATATGTCCATACAAAGCTTACTCCCAAATGTTCATAGCAGCATTATTCAAAATAGCCAAAAGGTAGAAACAGCTCAGATGTCTGTTAACTGATATATGCATAAATAAAATGCAGTATATCCATACAATGGAATATTATTTGGCCATGAAAAGAATGAAGTACTGATACATATTACAATGTGAATGAAACTTGAAAACATTATGGTGTAAGTGGAAAAAGCCAGACACAAAAGGCCACATACTGAATGACTGTAGCTATAAGAAATATACAATAGTGTAAATTCACAGAAACAGAATATATAAGTAGTTTCCAGGGGGTGAAAGGACCTGGAATGGGCAGTGACTGCAATGGCCATGAAGTCTCTTTCAATGGTGATGAAAATGTTCTGGAATTAGTGGTGATGGTTGCAAAATTTGTGAATATACTACAAACCACTGAATTGTACATTTTAAAAGGGTGAATTTTATGGTATATGACTTATACCTCAATAAAGCAGTTATTCCAAGAAATCCTAGATTTTTGCTTTTATCATGAATACTATCTTCCATTTCCTTCCAATCCACTGACCAGCCTTTTTGCCAAAATTTACACAAATCCCAAGAGTCTAGAAGTTTGAGCCTCCATCTCCTCTCTAGTTTGGTCTATGGATGGAAATGCCAGTGGAGGTGGAGATAGCCCTAGGAAAGGGGTCAGAAGATGGAGTTTAAATCATGATTCTGTCTTTTACTGGCTTGTTGACCTTGGGCAAGTCACCTTGCTTCTCTGAGCCTCACGTTCCTATTATGAGAACACAAATGACCCTGACCTTATACATCTCCCAGGGTTGTGTCAGCAGATACCCTGTAAATGAGAAAGTTTACTAAACTGTAAGCACTACACAAATATTAGTCTTTGTGATTGGGATCTCCATACTTAATGTCAGGGTGCACAGATTGTGAGGGGAGATATTACCACAATCCTGGGCGACTTTAATCACAACCCGAAAGAAGTGCAGAATCTCAAGTCTTGTTATAGTTGTCGCCTTCGGCTGTCTGGGAACAATGATGATATTCTCCAGTGCCCAAGAGATTGCGGTCATTATTGTTAAGTGTTTATTTAGAGGACCTTTCTTTTAAGGATTTTCATTTGTCTGACCTACTGTTTTGCTTTTTTGCTTTTGTTTATTTTGGTGTTTATAAGCATCATTTATTAAAGCACAGCATTCTTGAGCTTTGGTCAAATGTTGATAGGCATGAATTAAAGGTTTACCTAACAGAGTCATCTCCAGCTGCTTCCTAGAAGCAGCACAGTACACAGCAGAGACGTTAATGTCAGCCCTATCTGGCTTTAAGTTCCAGTTTTACCACTTCTTGCCGTGAGACCTTGGGCAAATGATACTGCTTAATGTCCCTGAGCCTCGGTTTTTTCATCTGTAAAATAGAGATTTCCAGCTTCATAAGTTGTTGCAAGGAGGAAAAGAGACAATGTTAGCACAAGGTCAAGCACATAATAAGAAGTTAATAAATCTAGTCATTATTACCGGGCCCAGACAATGAGTAATCAAGGTCAACTTCTTACCCAAGGGCAGAGGTTAGCAAGGCTGGCTTTGGGCAAACTGAAAGGAAGAGGCTCTGACATTTATCAACTGCCTACTCGATGCTGGGTAATTTTCCACATGCTCTATCACTTGATCCCCACAGCCCTGAAATATGGGTTTTAATTCATATTTACATGTGACAAAGGAGGCTCAAAGAGATTAAATAGTAGTCTAAGGTAACACAGATTATATTGGAGTGTGGAATCAGGTTTGACTGATCCCCCAAGTCAAGGGTCTTTCTTTCATTCTGTGTGACCCCAGCCCACAGGCCCTGGGGTCTTATTTCTCTTTCCCTTCCATCTTGTCTTCCTTTGGCTGCATAAACACAGGCCTGCCCTTTGCCTAGTGACTCCATCTGTCGCATTTCTCTCTTCCTCATTCCTCTGCCTCCCGCTCCAGCCAACGTCTGGATGCATGCCTCCAGGCAGAGGTCGGATTCCATGTTATGGAATGCTGCAGAGGTAAATCGGGGACTGGACGCAGGGTTGGACCAGATGAACAAAGGTCTCTTCAACTTTATTCATCTTTCAAGGGTCAGCTCAAATATCACCTGTAGCCGTCTCTGAATTAGTTCTTTTCATTGTTCTTTGTACTTGTAACCTCTGTTATATATTTACCATTACATTGAAACTATCTGCTTATTTGTCTATTGGTCTTCTAGGCTCAGTAGAATCTCCAGCCTCAACTAATACTGATTTAATAAAGGGCTTCTTAACATTTTTGTCCCATCTACACTTTGGCAGTTGATTAAGCTCATAAACGCCTTCTCTATTTATAAATACATAAAATATATAGGACTACAAAGGAAACCAACTATATAAAAATATAATAAACATTTAGAAAACCCAATTTGGCAATAATAATATATTGCTTATTTATCAGCACATTAAATAACAAGATCTAGTGGTAGGTCTAATAACCACTATGATTTTGATGTAGTGATGAGCATAAATAACACCCCAAGATCTACAGCAAACTTAATAAAATATATAAATACCTGTGATTTTTATTATGACAAGTCATAGTTGCTGCAAATACTACTCTGGTTTGTTCCTTACACACATAAATGAAGACAGTGATAAATTTCAATTTCAGGTATTAAAAATAAAGATGTATTTTTTTATCTTCCAAATTAACAATCCCTTGAATTCTATCCAAAGACTCCAGATTAAGACTCCCTGATTTAACAAGTCATCTGAAAATCTAAGGTGATCAAGACTACTGTGTATAAAATAAATAAGCTATGAAAACATATTGTACAGTATAGGGAATACAGCCAATATTTCATAATAATTTTAAATGGAGTGTAATCTATAAAAATATTGAATCACTATGTTGTACACCTGAAATTAACATAATATTGTAAATCAACTATACTTCAATTTAAAAAAAAGGACTAACTTCCTTCACTGTGCTTCCATAATACTCGTAATTGCACTGAGTACTTTGAATTACAAACACTGATATTTGTTTATGTGTTTTTCTTGCCCACTGGACTGTAAACACCTTGAGGGGGAAGAACTGTCTTATTTATCTTTGCTTCCTAGAAGAATGCTTAGCATAGAGTAGGTCCTCAATAAGTAGTGGAGAATGAATGATAAGGTTTATCTTATTATTCAATGATAAAAGGTTCAGCACTGCAGCAGTGCATCTCCTTGACTGTTTATAGCCTACCCATCATTCAAGGTGCATCTTTCCTTTAAGATGCCCCTGACTACTCCTGGCCTCACAGCTCTCTCTTCTAAGACTGTGTCCACTATGTTGGGACTCACCTTGGCACTGAATTAAGAGCCAGTGTATTTGTTCCCCCAATTTTTCTATGTTTATATAAATATTTGTTAAGCATATATCTGATAAGGGACTTGTATCTAGAATACATAAAAAAAAAACTCTTACAAGTCAATAATAAAAGACAAATAACTCAATTAAAAATGGCCAGGGCTTCCCTGGTGGTGCAGTGGTTGAGAGTCCGCCTGCCGATGCAGGGGACACGGGTTCGTGTCCCGGTCCGGGAAGACCCACATGCTGCGGAGCGGCTGGGCCCGTGAGCCATGGCCGCTGGGCCTGCACGTCCGGAGCCTGTGCTCCACAACAGGAGAGGCCACAACAGTGAGAGGCCCGTGTACTGCAAACAAAATAAAAATAAAAAGAAAAAAAAAATGGCCAAAGGATCTGAATAGACATTTCTCCGAAGAAGGTACATAAATGGTCAACAAATCGCATGAAAAGATGCTTTAGTGTCATTAGTCATCAGGGAAATGAAAAGCAAAATCACAATGATATACTGCTTCAGACTCACTAGATTAGCTATAATGAAAAAGACAGATATTAACAAGTGTTTTAGAGGATATGGAGAAATTGAAACTCATATACTGCTGAGGAGAATACAAAATGGTGCTATAACTTTGGAAAACAGTCTGGCAATTAGCCTGGTAATTAAACATAATTACCATATGACCTAGCAATTCCACTCTTAGATATATACCCAAGAGAAATGGAAACATGTGTCCACACAAAAATTTGTATATGAATGTTCACAGCAGCTTTATTCATAATAGCTAAAAACCTGGAAACAATCCAAATGTTGATCAACTGATGAATGGATAAATAAAACATGGCATATGGATACAATGGTATATCATTCAGTAATAAAAAGGAATAAAGTCCTGATAGATGTTACAACATGGATAAACCTTGAAAATACTAAGCTAAGTGAAAAAAGGCAGTCAAAAAAGGCAATAAATTGGATGGTTCCATTTGTATAAAATGTCCAGGATAGGCAAATCTATAGCGGCAGAAAGTAGATCACTAGCTGTCTAAGGCAAAGGGGGTTGAGAAGAAATGGGGAGTGACTGCTAATGGATACTGGGTTTTTTTCTGGAGTGATGAGAATGTTCTAAAATTGATTGTGGTGAATGCTGTACAATCCTATGATGATACTACAAACTATTGAATTGTACACTTTAAATGGGTGAACTGTATAATATATGAGTTATATCTCAATAGTGCTATTACATATGCTTTTTTTTTTTTTTTTTTTTTTTTTTTGCGGTACACGGGCCTCTCACTGTTGTGGCCTCTCCTGTTGCGGAGCACAGGCTCCGGACGTGCAGGCTCAGCGGCCATGGCTCACGGGCCCAGCCGCTCCGCGGCATGTGGGATCTTCCTGGACCAGGGCACGAACCTGTGTCCCCTGCATCGGCAGGTGGACCCTCAACCACTGCGCCATCAGGGAAGCCCTACATATGATTTTTAAAAGCCAAATAAAGGCGAGAGAGAGCATAATTTATTCAGCAAACAGAAAGATGTTTGGCAAGGCTGGATCACTGAAGGATTTCTGGATCCCCTTGCCTCTGGCAAAGGAGAGGCATTTGAAACTGGAGAGTTAAGCAGGAGCCAGGTCTCATATGATCTCGTTGAACATGTTATGGAGTTTTGATTGATTTGAATCTGAGGGTATTGCAAAGGTTTCCAAAGCGTTTAAATAGAGGGATGAAACGATCAGATTCATAGTTTAGAAAGATGTCTAAGGATATGGGCGAAGAGAAGTTTGAGGAAAGGCTTCGTGGAGGCAAGGAGACATGTTGGGGGTTGTAGGCATCCACGTGGGAGGTGACAGTGCAAAGGATCAGGGGAAAGTGGAAGCAGAATCGACAGGACTTGAGTTTGATTGGTTATAAGGGATGGGGGGAGTGAGGGGGAGCTAGGGCTGAGTTTTAGCAAGGAGGGGGTAAAAGTGTTGAGTTTCAGGTGCAGTCTACGAATGCTAAGGTGCCTAGACTCATCTGCCTGTGTGGGTGACCCAGGTCTGAAGCTCAGGAGAGAGAGGTGAGGATGACTTAGAACCTCTTGTGGGGAAAGTCTTTAAGAATTTATTCTGAAGCAGAAAGTCTGGGAAACCAAGCTCTGTGTTCTAGGCAGGTTCCCGGAATGCTAAGCTCAAGTGACTGCTTTAAATGCTGGAAGGTTCTCTGCCTCATGATTCATTTAACCACAGACATCCATTTCGTGCCTTTTTCTCTGAGCCTATTACGTCACTCCATGCAAAGGACTTTGAAGTTTTAGAAGTGACAATGCAATTTTTAATATGTCTTTGAAAAACCACTTTGGAAATCTGTTTGGCATTATTTAATAAAGCTGAACATATGCATTCTTTAAGACCCAGCAATCCTTAGGGATATGCCCAACAGAAGCACATACATATAGTCACCAAAAGACATATACTAAAACACTCATTGTTGCACTATTGATAATAACTATAAGTTGGAGGCAACCCAAATATCCGTTAATCGTTTAATGGATAAATACATTGCCGTATAGTCACACGGTGGAATACTTACACAAAAATGATAATGAACCATCTACAACCAAACACAAAAATGTGGATGAATCTCACAAACATAATGTTCAATGAAAGAAGCCAGACACCAGTGACTACTTATTAAAGTTCTATTTATAAAAACGGGCAAAAGGGTGTAGTTACTGGAAGCGAGCCTGAAGGGGCTTCTGGGTACTGACAGTGTTCTGTTTATTAATCTGGGTTCTGATTACTTCAGTGTGCTCTGCTTGTGAAAATTCAGCAAACTATATAATATGTGCTTTTCTTTATGTATATTATACTACTACAAATTTTTTTTTTAAAAAAACAGATATTTTTTAATTGGATTAACTAAGATGTTGGCTGCTAACAAAGCCTATTGATTTTCTGCACAGACTCTAAGTGGGGTTACTATAAGTGTCGTTTATAACCAAGAAAAGTAATTCTGATTACCACCTGAATACTTTGGCACAAGTATTCAATTCATCTGCTTCCCAAAAGCTGGTGGCGGGTGTGGTCTGTACATGTATAGGCAGTAAGGAATGCATTGTCGTTGGGAATTTAAAACAATAATGAAATGAACTCAGAGTCAGTTTGCTTTTTTATGATTACCATGCACTAGCAATTCTAAACAATACCAAATATCTTTTCCCTCCCCTAGTAAATGATATGCTAAGTTTGAAACAATTGCTGTGGCTACTGTCGAGCTGGGCTGGACTGTTCCCACTGCCCCACCTTTAGTAGGCCAATGATAGAAATGGTAGCTATGATTTTGTAGGTATGTACATTGTATCAGAGACTGGACCTGGTCCTTTTGGTATATGAATCTTATTTAAACCTCCCAGCTGTGTGGGTTAGGTGTTATCATCCCATTTTACGGATGACAAAACTGAGGGCCAAGCAATTAAGTGACTTGCCCAAATTCACTCAGCTGGTAGAGGGAGGACTGAAGCTGTCAGTCTAAGCCTTCTGAGCCAAAGCCCACTTTCCTACTAGGCTTTCCTGTCCTTTGGTACCAAGAGGTATGTGGAGGACCCTTGAGATGTATTTGCTGAATGAGTGAAAGGGTAAATGGATGAATTGATCATTACTTTAATTAGTTCAAGGAGGAGGTTCTATATGACTATAACTTCTTACTTAAGTTGGTTTAGATAAGAAAACTCTCCATGTGCCTCTTTCCTTCAAATTTGAAAGGTAAATCCCTTGAAAGCATAGCTACCTTTCTTTGCTTATTGTTTCATACACATCGTCTAAATCTCACCATTATTTTAAGTAGGTTTCATTATTTCCATTTTACAGACAGGGAAACTCCAAACTGAGTGCTCAAGTGATTAAGCAATGGGCGTGCAGCTAGTAATAAGAGTGTAAGGATTAACTCAGTGGTTAAGAACAAGGGCTTCGGGGTCTGGAAGACCAGTGTTGGTGCTACCTTTTGCTAGCAATGTGACCCCGATAACATTTACAACATCTCTGGGTCTCAGTTTTAGAACCCCCCAAATTGGAATTATAATAGTATTCACCATAGAGATTGTACACTGAAATGCTAGCCAGAGCCAGGGGTTCTGCATTTTTGCTTTAATGAGAGACTTGACACCTGCCTGGGATGCCCCTAAGGGGGTTGGAGGGGGATTCTGGGGGTGGAGGTGAATTGAACTCCATTCTTTAGGCTCAAGCTCACTCATTCCCTGAAATCAGTATTTCTGGAGTGCCCATGATGTTCTAGCATGGTTCTAAGTTCTGGAAATGCAGAAGTGAATAATGCTCAAGCCCTTTCTTCTCTTGAGGGAGGCAGACATGAAAACAATCAATGAAAACACAGTGTCATTTCATGGCATCTTCAAGTTCTGGTAATCTCATCACAGCAATTCCAAGGCTGAAAAGGCCGCTGGCAGCTCGCGTAAGCACATCTGCCTTTCAGGAGGACAGCACCCAAACTCTTTCAACCCGGTGAAGGGCTCCGTTTCCGTAAAGCCCAGAGAAAGTGTATTTTACAGTATTCTGCAGTTCATCAGGCATTTAAAGACACTCAGGTCTGGGAGCCAGGTCATTTAGTTAGTCAACAAACCCACGACAGAGTTGCCAGCGCTCATCATTACCAGCAACGAGCCCTTCGTGCCTGATGTAACACAGGCAGCACTAGATGTGGGTCCAGTCCTGTCCTTTGGAGGTTTACAGCCTAAGACAGACAATCTAACCTGGACAGACACCTCAAGACCATCATAATGATAATATTAATCAGCACAGCCCTGGGTCTCTTGGTTGACCATATGCAGTATTTCTTACACCCACTGGATCCTTCTCCTCCTCCCCCCTCCCTTTCTTTCCTGCTCAGACCTCACCTCTGCTCTCAGCCAGAGAGTACAAGCCAGGAACCCTCTCACCCAGCGTTCTGAACAGACCTGTGAATGTCAATATACTATCTTCGGGCTCCCCCAAATGAACATTTCAGGCTATTTGTGGACACACACCTCATTTCATGCTTATCTCTGTGTGCCACTCGTATGGGTCCCAATGCGGTTTGTATATGTTCTTAGTTGTTTGAGGGGGACATTTGTGTTTATTTGCATGGATGGGAACATAATAAAGAGAATCTGAGTAGATGTGATTAAGACCTGTCTTGTTCTAGAAAGTACTCTAGTGGTTTATTTGGTGGTGATAAAAAAATAAACCAAGTCTTATGAGTTAGAAGTAGGGAGAAAGAAAAAAAGAAAATGGAAGGGTGTTAGGCTGGGGTTTAGGGAACAGGAATCAGGCAAAAAGAAAGCCTGCATTCCATAATGACCTCTCACTTTCCAGGTGAATAAATGTGTGTGAACATAAATGTGTGGATTTCAAGCTAGGGGTATTTCAGATACTTCAACATCTGTTTCCCACCCTCCCAGAGTTTACCAGGTTCTCAGCCCAGTCCCCCTGTAGCCTTGCTTGGGTGGATCAGGAAGGTGGAGAGGCACCCCCTCTCTCCCTTCCTAGCAATTCTGTGGTCTCTTTCCCTACTCCACCACCCGTCTTTTTTTTTTTTTTTTTTTTTAATTGGTTTGGCTTTTTCCGCAGATAATTACATTTTGGGAGTGGCGTCTGAAAGGTTAGCTGGAGTGGAACAAGGAAAACACGACTTCTCCTCTCACCTGCCCAGGTAAGCCTAAGGGAAGAGCAAGTGTTTCTGGAGGTGACAAGAATGGCCAAGGGCAGGAAGCAGAGAATTGGCCAGGTGACCTGGGAGAAGAGGTAGGTGAGCACAGAACAGAAAGGACTAAGCCAACAGAGGGAAATGAGAGAGTGAAAGCAAAAGAGTACCCAGGTGCAATCTGGGTGCCAGGGGAGAGGCTGAGGCACAGTTCCCACAATTTGGCTTTCGGCGAGGGCAGCAAGACATTGCAGGGAGGGGTGTGTCACCCAGAGAGGAAGAGTTCTACTCCATAAAAAATGAGGCCATTGCCTGGACCTAGGCAGTGTCAGGGTGGGGTTTGGGTCCAGCTAAGCAGAGCTAGCCTTCAGATTCATGGGCGTGAATATTCCTTCGCAACCTGCAGAGACTCCAAGCCCTGCAACTGAAGAGAGCAGCCCTGAAATCCTAGGCATAGTGTTATGTGCAGAAAGGCTCTGCTAATTTCTTGAGACTTTTGCACAAAGTACTATAGGAGGCCTCTGTGAAAGCCTGCAGTTCCAAACACTGTCACTAACTAAGCCCTCTAGGCTTATATACGGGCCTCCCACTTCCTGAAGAAAAGCTACCTTCTTGTTGAAGGCTACTCATGTCTTCGGTGGGGTCTAGCTAGTCCTTGCTAGTCCCCTTTCTTGTTTCTCGTCCCCTGGACAAATATTGCCTACTTTGTTGTTGCATTGCAGAGAAACAAGGACTCATTTTTCAATTAACAGGGAATTTGGAGGCTGGGGTCACCTGTTTGGGGCTAGGTCACTGTAATATTGAGCTAAGATATCTCAACGTTGGATTGCTTGAGAGGAGAGAGTGTGGCCCATGTGAGGATAGAAAGAATCACAGAAGGAAGATGAGGTGGATGATGAGTTCGTGCTTGAGTCTGGAACGTGGCTTCCTCACTCAAAGCTCCCCCCACTCCCATCATCTCCCAAGCTCTCCTAAGCTTTAAGGATTCTTCCTCATATGATCTGAAACAGGTCTATGGATGATTATGGGAGCATTTGGGGCATATGTTGTGCTTTTGGGAAGGATATAGAAACATGTTTGAGTTTCCAGTGGGACACTGAAAATTTGTGGCTATTTGGGAATGTGCTTGGTGGCAGGTGGTGGTCTAGTTACCAGCTGATAGTTGCTATTTGTGGTTGAAGGTCAGAGGGATGTAGCCCAGGAGAGAAGCTTAGAGACAGAAAACTCTTAGCGTTTCTCTCTGCAGGGAGGTGGCAACTGATTCCCAGGACAGTGGATTACAGTGTCCTGGATCCTAATATATAAGAAAATAAAAACATGAAGAAATGAAAGTCTGGATTGTATTTCTTCACTTTCCTTTTTATTAAACCTCTATTTGTGAGAACAAACTGCAGATTCTCAGACCCTAGAGATATCTATAATTGAATCCCATATAGTGGAGATGAGCAGTTCTTAATGAGAGCTGTGAATTGAGGGTTAGGGGTTGGGGCTTGATGCATGTGAATGAGGGTGTGGGTGAGTCTCCACCTGCTATTCTCACATATGAAAATGCACTTGCCGGCATAGCCCCAAAGAGTTCTGGAAATTGCCATGTTTCTCCCAACACGAGTGAAGAAAAAGGCTGAACTGATATGCAGCAGCCAGGCATGCAGGGTAATTTACAAAATCTCAGAATCATGGAAACCGTCCACATGGATATTTTTAGTCCTGAGTTACAACATGTTTCTGACTCAGCCTCTTGCTAGTGTGGATTTGCACCTGCCCGTGATTATTTTGTTTCTGGCTTAACCTGGGGAATTAGAGGGCTTGGAGACTTCCTCCAGAACACCTAGTACACATTAAGACATCCTACCAGAAAAAAAATAAAATAAAATAACACCACCCACAGTACAAAGGGGCCACACTTGCACTAGATGAGAAAACACTTCCCTCTTTGGGGACTTGACCATCAGCTGGTGAACAGGGCCAAGGTCAGTCCCTCTGTGATCAGGTAGCTCCCATGGGTTCCCATCGCCTCAGGCTGCTCAGCCCTGACTCAAGCCAGTTTTGCACAATTGGTCATCAGGGGAATACGTGAGAAAATATGGATGGATCATTATTTTTCACCATTGGAAAAACACCTGAAAGCCTACAGCAATTAAACCTTGCCCATTCATACATTGTCTTAAATATCATTACATGTACCTTGGCTAATTAGTAGCTTTCTACAAGCTTAAATGTTGAGCTGTCTAATAATCATCTCTGAACTTGCCCTTTCCCCTCCTGCAGAGAGCTCATGCATGGTGGAAGAATCTTCTGACTGCCGACTCCCTGGTCACAGTGTCCAAAAGGTCACAGTTGAACCTCTCTCACCAAAGGCTTCTGGATGTTACTGATAACCAGGTAACACGTATTCAGTAGCTACGTGAGCCAGGTGCTGTGCTTTCTGTGCAGCGTGTGATTTGTTCTTTCACCATAAATGCCTAGTATCATTGCTGTTTTACAAATGAGGACTATGAAGCTCAGAGAAGCCAACTAATAGGCCTAAGGTCAAACCACTTGTAGATGGTAGAACCAGGATTCAAGGCCAGGTCTGCCCAGCTCTGCTTTCGATGCCCATATCCTCTATACCTCTATATTCTAAACTAAGGTCTGTGACACCAACAGAGAAAATAGTTCACTCATTCATTCGATATTTGTTGAGTATCTGTTGTGATAGAGGCAATATTCTAGATCAGGGATTGTTAAACGTTTTCCATAAAAGGCCCGACAGTAAATATTTTAGGCTTCACAGGCTATGTGGTCAGTCACAATGATTCAACTCTGCCGCTATATTATAAGAGCAGCTGTAGACAATATGTAAATGAATAAGCATGGCTTGTTTACAAAGTTCTTGTAAAACTTTGTTTACAAAAGCAGCCTGTGGCCAGATTTAGCCCATGAATCGTGCCCCTGCTCTAGGCACTGGGGTTTTAGTACTGAATTTTAAAAAAAAGCACAAAAATGGCTGCCTTTGTAGTGCTTACATCTTAGAAAGGGGAAACAATTGTGTTTCCTGGCCTGTTTATCATGCAAAAACTATCACAGTATCTTGGAGACATTAGGGGTGACCTAGTTCACTACTCTTCTCCCTGGGTAGCCCCCCTTATACCTCTCCCGGCTGGTGGGCCTTCATTCTGTGTGAGTGCAGCCAGCATCAGGGGAGCTACCCCCATGCCCCCCACCAAGTCCATCCTTCTTACCCAAGCCCTCCTTATCTGCCTCCTGTCAATTTGACCCGTTCATCCCAACTCTGGCCAGAGGGCCTCAGACTTTAAAGCATCAGGATCACTTGCAGGGCCTGATAAAATACTTTGCTGGGCGCCACTCCAGAGATCCTGATGCAGTAGGTCTTGGGTGAGGCCCAAGACTTTCCATTTCTAACAAGTCCCTAGGTAATGCTGATGCTGCTGGTCCCTGGACCACACTTTGAGAACCAATATTCTCTAGCAATAATGAGCGAGTCTAACGACTCCTCTTACACAACTTTCCAGGTATCTGATCATCAGTATCACATCAGCCTGAAGTCTTCTTCAGGCAAAACCCTCTTATCAGGCCCTTTAACTCTCCACATATGAGAAATAGCTTACAGATGACAAGCTCTGTCACCACCACTCAGGCTGAATCCCTAGGATACAATGCTAATGACCTCCAAGATGGTCACTGCAGTTCTGCACGAACAATGGGAAACAGTGAAACCGGTTTTCAGGGCCAAAGGGTGAGAAGCAGTCCAACGCTGAGACAGAGCGGAGCAGAGGACAAGAGCACTGGGACAGCAGTCAGGAAGGCTGGATTCCAGTCCCCCTCTGCTGTGTGACCTTGGGCAAGGCACCTCCCCTCCCTGGGTCTCAGCTTCCTCACCTACAACGTGGAAGCTGGCTGAGGTCCTTCCAGCAGTGGTAATTCTAGAATTCTTTAACAGGTGGGGAAATCTCAATAGACAACCCGACCACCTCACTCCCGGGGACACCCTCGGGTGCCACTTACCCAGACTGCTCTCCTCTTCCAGCAGTCTGTGAGATCTGCCCTTTCTCTCTACTCTGTATTCAATTCTATTGATACTATTTGTTCTCAAGGGTTGCTTTGCATTCGCTGAGTCTGTTAAAATCTGATGTGTGATCTGTGACTGCCACAGGCTTACATCAATGACGCTCCTTTGCCGCACATCTGTGAGCAGAATGTTCTTTCTGCGCCTCAGATCAGCAGTTTGGGAACCCACAAAGCCAAACTGAACCTGCCTCCTTCTGTTCCTTCCACTTGGCCCCAGAAAGTACTCTGTTGGCTTCCAAGATTTCTGCAGGGACCAGTGGGCCCCCAGAGCCAGCCAAAGTGGCTCAAGACTCTCCTTCTACCCTGAGATCCAGGCCTCAGCCACAGAGCAAGAGCTCCCTGGTTCCTGCCACCTACACCTGTGGAAAGTTAAATTGTCATCTATCCCTTTGTCTGGTCCAGCAGCTCAGCAGCCCTTCAGTTTAAATAACAACCACAAAACAAATATCACTGAGGACTCTTAGCAAGGTTTCTTTAGTCCAGTAGGATGTGGAATCCACATTCTGGTCAATATTGTAAAGGGGGTTCATTTCCCTTCCTGTGAAAATGACAATTGCCATATAAAGAATAAATCTAGCTTAACGAGTTTAGGTAAACAGGCCTACTAGGTGGGTCAGCCGTCCATCCATCCTCAGGAGGTGGTATAGCAGGAATCAGGTAAACAGCTGAGTTAGGGGCTGCTGGTGAGAAGTTCCAGTTTGGTTGGAAGGTAAACCTGGTGAGGGAAGAGAAAGCACCACTTAGGTCTAACCAGCAGCAGATTTGTTATATCAGTTCATGTGGTAATTATTCATTCTTTGTAAGCCACCTATAATTATTTCCAGGTGAGTCAGTAAATCTTAGTAAAGCATTCGGGTTCTGACATGAGACTACCATGGGTTTTTATCTTGACCATGTTGTTTACTTGCTACATGCCCTGGGCCAGTTTTCTTAATCCATCAGCGTCTGTTTTCTTCTATATAAATGGCAATGATAATACCTACCTCCCCAGAACTGGGAGTTAAGGGATATAACATACATAATAGTGTAACATACATAATAGTGCTGTTAATATTATTTACAGTGCTTGTTCCAAAATATTAACCCAATTGCTTAACATGTAATAAGCCTTTAATAAACGTAATGAGATTAAGTTAGAAACTGTGGTGAAATGTTCCAATTATTGCTTTCGAAATCCCTGTTGAGAGATGAAAGATGTATGTGCTGAATTTCCTTCATTCAGCAAATCTTTCTCTCTGGGTAACCTCTAGTGCTTCTAGAAATTCAGAGTCTAAGAAAACACGTGAAGTTGAGAATTCGATAGAGAACGTTGATGCAGAAGGAATCTCAGATATATAAACCTAGTTAACCCACAGAGAGAGGGGCTACCTGCTCAAGGTCATGCAGTGGGTTAATGGCAGAGCCGGGATTGGGTACCATCCTATTTGAATCCCTCTAGCGCACATGTTTTCTCTGTTGCTTTATGCCGAGCCTCACTTGAATTCCTGGGCCATATTACTGAAACTACTCAGGCTGTTGGTGCCAAAGCTACAGTGACCTTTGTGCCTTAGAGGTCAGGGCCAGAACAGATGGGAGGGAGCTGGGTTAGGATGGGAAAGAACAAGGAAGTAGAGAAGCAGGTCTGAAGCTCACCCTGCCCATCCCCCATACCTTACCCTTGGTCTACCAGCCTCCCACAGCACCTGCTTCTAAGTACAGATGTCTGAGGACTTTACAAACCTGGCTTATCTAACCCAGATGTCGTATACTTTCCCTTCATGGGAGAACTAAGCCCCCATGAAACTGACAGAAAAATCACTTTAAGGGCAGCCATGAAACTTTCATTGACTCTATTGGTTTTGCATCTTTGGCCTTAAAACCTTTGACTCTATCCACTGCCTCAGATGGTCATTTTTCCCTGGATACCCAGAGATTCTTTTCAGTAGCATTTTATAGTTCTCATGGCATCTTCTAATCTTCACCAGCTCCTCCAGGGCCTTTCCACCAGGCAGGGATTTTATCACTAGGTAAAGCAAAGTCTTGATTTGGAGACCTGGAGGCTCTGGGCTCTGTAATGGGCAGCGTTTTTTTTCTCTCTACTTCTATCTGAATTCAGTTTCTTTCCCCAACCCCCTCTTTTGCAATTAGACTAGGTCCTGAAGGGCAAGGACCCAGCCTTACCCTCTTTGTGATGCCTGCTGGCTTAGTGCCTGGCACACAGCAAGTGCTCGGTACACAGGTGAATTAACAACTGAACTCCTCTCCCTTCTAAGGCTTTGCTATCTCTCTAGGGCTGCCTTGGATGGAGCTGTGGACAGAAGCCAAGATAGCAGGAGAGGAGCAAGAGGGACTCAGAAAAAGGCTGCTCAACCTGGTTTTGGTGCTGGAATCAACTATTCCTGACAAGTTGCTAGTGGAGAAGCAGCTCTGTTTACTCAAATACCCAGCTTTGCCAGTGGTTCTATTCTCTTTTTATGTGAGGATTCTAGTATCAGTCATCAAAGAGTTTAAGAGTTTCTTCATAATTTTCCAGACAAGACCTTTCCCCCCCATTATCCATCTATCCAACGTTATTGAGAGTCTTTTATGTAAGATGCACTGTGCTAAAAGCTGAGACTGTGAAGATGAGTGAAGTATATCCTGCCCTGAGGGTATTTTACACCTGCCCTCTTCCAAACAAGAGCATGGAGAGGTGCAGGGACAGATAGATACGTGAGTGGGGTACTGTGGGGACCCTGCGATGGCATCAGCCTAGCCTGGGGGTGGAGCATGACTTAAAGAACAGGGGGAGAGAGGGAGAACAGGGGAAGGTAGGGGGTGAGGGGGCACATGGCAAGAGCAAAGCCCTGGGAGGAGAGTTTGAGAAGGAGACTGAGAGGCAGGCAGGGCAGATCTTGGACAGCCTAGGCAGGTACTAAAAGACAAAAATGCATATTCAGTTATTTATATTTTAAAATAAAATCAATATATGTGTACAGCAAAAGAAAGGAAGGAAAGGAAGTGAGGAAGAGGAAGAAAGAAGGAAGGAAGGAAGGAAAGAAAGAAAGAAAGAAAGAAAGAAAAAGGAAGGAAGGAAGGAAAGAAAGAAAGAAAGAAGGGAAAAAGAAAGAAAGAAGGAAGGAAGGAAAGAGAAAGAGAGAAGGAGGGAAAAAATATTTCAAAAGAAAACTGCAGATGAATAATGGATGACTTGAACAGTCAAAAGGGGAAAATAAGAAATTTTGCAACATATCCTTGTGTGAAAATGGGGTGAGAGAATAATGTTTGTAGGCAAGGATGTGAAGAAACTAAGGGGAAATAAAATGCTGAAGAAATATGGCAGAAAGAGACGAGAAGGAAAGGTGACATAGGATTCAGAGCCCCTTAATTAAGACTGAATAAAAAATACTTTTTAAATCATCTATCTCTGATACACTTTTTTTAAATTGAAGTATAGTTGATTTACAATATTGTGTTAGTTTCAGGTGTACAGCAAAGTGATTCAGTTATACATATTTTTCAGATTATTTTCCATTATAGGTTGTTATAGATATTGAATATAGTTCCCGTGCTATGCAATAAATCCTTGCTGCTTATCCATTGAAAGAAAGAAAACCGTCAAATGAATCTAAAATTCTGCCTTTCTTCAGTCAAATCCATCTGAAAGCAGCAGAATACACCTTCTTCTCAAGTGCACATGCAACATTCTCTAGGACAGATCACATGCTGGGCCACAAAACAAGCCTCAGTAAATTTAAGAAAATTGAAATAATATCAAGCATCTTTTCCAACCACAGTGCTATGAGATTAGAAATCAATTACAAGAAAAAGAAATTGTAAAAAACACAAACACATGGAGGCTAAACAATATGTTACTAAACAACCAATGGATCACTGAAGAAATCAAAAGGAAATCGAAAACCACCAAGAGACAAATGACAATGAAAACATGACGATCCAAAACCTCTGGGATGCAGCAAAAGCAGTTCTAAGAGAGAAGTTTATAGCAATACATACTTACCTTAGGAAACACTGAAAATCTCAAATAAACAACCCAATCTTACACCTAAAGCAACTAGAGAAAGAAGAACAAACAAAACCCAAAGTTAGTAGGAGGAAAGAAATCATAAAGATCAGAGCAGAAATAAATGAAATAGAAATGAAGAAAACACTAGAAAAGATCAATGAAACTAAAAGCTGGTCCTTTGAAAAGATAAACAAATTGATAAACCTTTAGCCAGACTCATCAAGAAAAAAAGGGAGAGGGCTCAAATCAATAAAACTAGAAATCAAAAAGGAGAAGTTACAACTGACACCACAGAAATACAAAGGATCATAAGAGACTACTACAAAAAACTATATGCCAATAAAATGGACAACCTAGAAGAAATGGACAAATTCTTAGAAAGGTACAACCTTCCAAGACTGAACCAGGAAGAAATAGAAAATATGAGCAGACCAATCAAAAGTAATGAAATTGAAACTGTGATTTAAAATCTTCCAACAGGACTTCCGTGGTAGTACAGCAGTTAAGAGTCCGCCTGCCAATGCAGGGGACATGGGCTCGAGCCCTGGTCCGGGAAGATCCCACATACTGTGGAGCAACTAAGCCCGTGTGCCACAACTACTAAGCCTGGATTCTAGAGTCTGCGAGCTGCAACTGCTGGGCCCGCGTGCCACAACTACTGAAGCCCACGTGCCTGGAGCCCGTGCTCTGCAACAAGAGAGGGCACCGCGATAAGAAGCCCGTGCACTACAATGAAGAGTAGCTCCCACTCACCACAACAAAAGAAAGCCCACATGCAGCAACGAAAACCCAACATATCCAAAAATAAATAAATAAATAAATAAATAAATAATCTTTCAACAAACAAAAGTCTAGGAGCAGATGGCTTCACAGGTGAATTGTATCAAAGAGAAGAGTTAAAACCTATCCTTATGGAACTCTTCCAAAAATTTCAGAGGAAGGAACACTCCCAAGCTCATTCCATGAGGCCACCATCACCCTGATACCAAAACCAGAGAAAGATACCACAAAAAAAGAAAATTACAGGCCAATATCACTGATGAACATAGACGCGAAAATACTCAACAAAATACTAGCAAATCGAATCCAACAATATATTAAAAGGATCATACACCATGATCAAGTGGGATTTATTCCAGGGATGCAAGGATTCTTCAATACCCACAAATCAATCAGTGTGATACACCACACTAACAAACTTAAGAATAAAAACCATACGATTGGGCTTCCCTGGTGGCGCAGTGGTTGAGAATCTGCCTGCTAATGCAGGGGACATGGGTTCGAGCCCTGGTCTGGGAAGATCCCACATGCCGCGGAGCAACTAGGCCCGTGAGCCACAACTACTGAGCCTGCGCGTCTGGAGCCTGTGCTCCGCAACAAAGAGAGGCCACGATAGTGAGAGGCCCGTGCACCGCAATGAAGAGTGGCCCCTGCTTGCCACAACTAGAGAAAGCCCTCACACAGAAATGAAGACCCAACACAGTGAAAAATAAATAAATTAATTAAAAAACAAACAAACATACAATTATCTCAGTAGATACAGAAAAAGCTTTTGACAAAAGTCAACACCCATTTATGATAAAAACTGTCTAGAAAGTGGTCATAGAGGGAACTTACCTCAACATAATAAAGGTTATATATGACAAACCCACAGCTAACATCATTCTCAACAATGAAAAGCTGAAAGCATTTCCTCTAAGATCAGGAACAAGACAAGGATGTCTATTGTCACCACTTTTAGTCAACACAGTATTGGAAGTCCTAGCCATGGCAATCAGAGAAGAAAAAGAAAGAAAAGGAATCCAAACTGGAAAAGAAGAAGTAAAACTGTCACTGTTTTCAGATGACATGATACTATAGATAGACAGTCCTAAAGTGCTACCAGAAAACTACTAGACCTCATCAATGAATTTGGTAAAGTTGCAGGATACAAAATTAATACACAGAAATCTCTTGCATTCCTATACACTAACAAAGAAAGATCAGAAAGCGAAATTAAGTAAACAACCCCATTAACCATCACATCAAGAAGAATAAAATACCTAGGAATAAACCTACCTAAGGAGACGAAAGACCGGTATTCTGAAAACTATGAGACACTGATGAAAGAAACCGAAGGTACCCAAATGGAAAGATACACCATGTTCTAGGATTTGAAGAATCAATATTGTCAAAATGACTATACTATCCAAGACAATCTACAGATTCATTGCAATCCTTATCAAATTACCAGTGGCATTTTTCACAGTACTAGAAAATTTGTTTTTTTAATTTGTATGGAAACATAAAAGACCCTGAATAGCCAAAGCAATCTTTTTTTAAAAATTATTTATTGATTGATTTATTGATTTTTGGCTGCATTGGGTCTTTGTTGCTGTGTGTGGGCTTTCTCTAGTTGCAGCAAGCAGGGGCTACTCTTCACTGCGGTGTGCAGGCTTCTCATTGTGGTGGCTTCTCTTGCTGCAGAGCATGGGCTGTAGGCGTGTAGGCTTCAGTAGCTGTGGCACGCAGGCTCAGTAGTTGTGGCTCATGGGCTCTAGAGCACAGGCTCAGTAGTTGTGGTGCACAGGCTTAGTTGCTCTGTGGCATGTGGGATCTTCCCAGACCAGGGCTCGAACCCATGCCCCCTGCACTGGGAGGCAGATTCTTAATGACAGTGCCACCAGGGAAGCCCCCACCAAAGCAATATTGAGAAAGAAAAACAGAGCTGGAGGAATCAAGCACCCTGACTTCAGACTACTACAAAGCTACAGTAATCAAAACAGTATGGTACTGGCAAAAAAACAGAAATATAGATCAATGGAACATGATAGAAAGCCCAGAAATAAACCCACACACCCATGATCAATTAAGCTATGACAAAGGAGGCAAGAATATGCAGTGGAGAAAAGACGGTCTCTTCAATAAGTGGTGCTGGTAAAACTGGACAGTTATATGTAAAAGAATTAAATTAGAACATTCTCTAACACCATACACACAAATAAACTCAAAATGGATCAAAGACCTAAATGTAAGGCTGGACATTACTACAAAACTCTTGGAGGAAAACAGAGGCAAAACACCCTTTGACGTAAATTGCAGCAATATCACCTTTGATCCAACTCCTAGAGTAATGAAAATAAAACCAAAAATAAACAAATGGGACCTAATTAAACTTAAAAGCTTCTGCACAGCAAAGGAAACCATAAACAAAACAAAAAGACAACCCACAAAATGGCAGAAAACATTTGCAAATGAAGAAACTGACAAGGGATTCATCTCCAAAATATACAAATAGCTCATGCAGCTCTATATAAAAAAAAACAAACAATCCAATCAAAAAATGGGCAGAAGATCTAAATAGACATTTCTCCAAAGAAGACATACAGATGGCCCAAAAGCACATGAAAAGATGCTCAACATCACTAACTATTAGAAAAATGTAAATCAAAACTACAATGAGATATCACCTCACACAGGTCAGAATGTCCAACATCAAAACTCTACAAAAAGTAAATGTTGGAGAGGGTGTGGAGAAAAGGGAACCCTCCTACACTGTTGGTGGGACTGTAAATTGGCACAACCACTATGAAGAACAGTATGGAGGTTCCTTAAAAAACTGAAAATAGAACTACCATATGATCCAACAATCCTACTCTTGGGCATATATCCAGAGAAAACCAAAATTTGAAAAGATACATGCACCCCAGTGTTCACTGCAACACTATTTACAATAGCCAAGACATGGAAACAACCTAAATGTCTATGGACAGAGGAATGGATAAAGAAGATGTTGTACGTATATACAATGGAATATTACTCAGCCATTTAAAAGAATGAAATAATGCCATTTGCAGCAACATGGATTGACCTAAAGATTATCATATTAAGTGAAGTAAGTCAGAGAAAGACAAATATCATATGATATCACTCATATGTGGAATCTAATTTTTAAACAATGATATACATGAACTTATTTACAAAACAGAAACAGACTTACAGATATCAAAAACAAATTTATGGTTACCAAAGGGGAAACTTGGGGGGAAAGGATAAATCAGGAGCTTGGGATTAACATATACACGCTACTATATATAAGATAGATAACCAACAAGGAAGTACTATATAGCACAGGGAACTCTACTCAATATTCTGTGATAACCTATATGATAAAAGAATCTGAAAAAGAATGAATATATGCATATGTATAACTGAATCACTTGCCTTGTACACCTGAAACTAATACAACGTTGTAAATCAACTATATTCCAAACAATTAAAAAAATTAAAAATAAATTAAAAAAGATAAAATTCTCCCTTTCTGCCTACCTCCCTATCCTTGGTCCGTTGCCACAAATAAATTATAAACAGCTTCCAAGGCATCCTTCCAGGAAATAATGCATATATTAGAATATTTCAATATTTATGTATGCATACTCTTTCTTATTTACACCAATGATCATGTACAGTGCTTATTGTTCTGCATCTTGATGTTTTTAGGTGTTTTTTTTACCTTATGTGTTAGAAATATTCTTGAACCAGAAGGTACAGATGTATGACATTGATTTTAACAGCTGCAGAATTCTCCAATCATTTATTTAAAGCCTCCCTGTTGCTGGACATTTAGGTTGTCTTCAGTTTCTATTATGAACGTTGCTATAATGAACATTTTGGTTCGTGTGTTCATTCAACAAATATTTGTGGAGCATCTCTGTAGGCCGGGTACTGCTGTGAAAGCTAGCATACAGTAGTGCCATATATTATCGTTCTTTTGTGAGGATATCAATAGAGTAAACGAGAATTGCTGGACTAAAGGAAATGTGCATTTTTAGTTCTGATAAATATTTCCAAATGCTTGCTGAATGGCTGCAGAAATCTATACTCCCTCCAAGATTATGTGTAAATGGTCAGTTTCTCCCTCCTCCCCAGCATGGAATATTATCAAACTTTAAATACGTTACCAATCTGAGAGCCAAAAAATGCCCTCTAGTTGCTACTTAACTGCATAATAATGAGTGAAATTGGGCATCTTTTCTTGCTTCTTGACACTTGTATTTCTTTTTCTGTGAATGGCATGTTCCTGTCCGTTGGGCATTTTTCTACTGAACTGTAGACTTCCTACAGTTCTGTGCCTGTTCCTTGTAAATTAAGGAAATTAGTCCCCTGTCATATGTTTTGCAAACATCTCTTCCGGGTAATCTTTTGTCTTTTGACTTTGTACATGGTATTTTTGCAATGCTTCCTGGAAGAGATGAGGTTCAAGTTGACTCTTGAAAGATGAGTAATAACAATGAATAACTCTGTCTAATGCTTCTTAAGTGCTGAGCACACTTCAAATTGCTTCCTATGTATTTGATATTGTATCATTAATTTTTACAACAATCCTAGGAGGTGAAACTATTATTATTCCCATTTTAAGAGGAAGAAACAGAGGCACAGAATGGTTAAATCACTTGTCCAGGGCCTCATAGCTGCAGCAAACCACAGATGGGATGCAAAGCAACGAAGAGCTATTTGCCAGGTAGCCTAGGAGAGTTAGCAAAGGCATGGAGGTGTGAAACAACACAAAATATCAGGGGAATTTCAAGATAGGCTGCTTCTGAGGGAGGGAAGGGAGATAGAGGTCGAGAGGGATGCAGGCCAATTTTCCATGCCTTTGCAAGGGGTGGGTTAGTCTGGTCTCCCCAACCAGGGCATCGTGCCCTTGAAGGCAGGGTCTGTGTCTAAGCCCCCTGTTATTAGCACCGTGCAGAACATGTCCAGGCAGCTGGAGAAAATGGAAATGCCCGTCACTGTGCCTGTGCCAGGCATATGTGATGCAAGGCATTCTACAGCCTTAGCTTATGACTCAGTAAGCCTTTGTGGGTTCACTGATTTAACTCCTGGGTGTCTCAGCCATGGGTGGCCAGGCCCTCTTTCCACAGTCCATCCTCTGCAGATGGGCTCTCTGCTCTGCGGTCATTGGCAGTAAATGCTTCTCCAGTCCCACCACTGCATAGCACATTTCAGGGATGTTTCCATGTTCTCAGGGGACTCAGAGGATAAGAGAACTAAGTAAGTCTGTGCTCAAAGGTCACGTCACCCCTCCAAAAGTAGGTATAAATAATTTTGGATTATCTGTCTCCTGTCATTAATGTACTTGTGCCCTTCTCACACGGGGGTGATACTAAGCCCTGTGTGATGGACAGAAGGCTTTAGACTAACCAAATGTGCATTCAGTTCCTTTCTAACAATGCTTGGCCTTCAACTTGTCTGTGCTTGACAACCTTCCCATAAGGCTTCTCAATGTTGAGGCAGGAGCTGTAGAAATACTGGCTTCAGAAGTAGTATGGCAAGGAAGAAAGAGTCCTGGATAAGGAGGCTAATATTATAATATTGCAATAACATCCAGTCCCAAGGATGGCAGAACCCTGCCACTCCCCTCCCTGCACCTGTGGCAGACATTGCTAATCAATCGTGCACTCTTTTCTACAGAACCTATATGTAGCCTCAGACTCCTCAAAATGCTGGACCCAGTAAGCATTCCCAGTTAATTGCACCTGGCTCTTGAAATGAAATGTATTTGTCATCCCCAACTTACTGGTTTAAAGCAGAGTTCTGGAGTCAGATAAACCTGAGTTTAAATTCTGTTTGTGTGATCCTGAGCAACTTAGCCTCTCTAAGCCTTCATTTTCACCATGAGAACGTTCCTCAGAGAGTGTATGGGAAGTCAAATGGGGATAGTGTGACTTGAAAGCTCCTTGAAAAACACAAAGTCCAGTTCCAGTGTCAAATCTGAGAAGTCATCTAGAATCTCCAGACTGTTCCCAGTTCTCTTTCATGAAAAATCAGACGGAAAGACTAGGCCATCTCCAAAGTCCTTCCAGCTCGTTCAGTGGGACTGGGTTGCTTCCCTGTCACTCATTCATTGATTCATTCAATGGCTTTTTCCCAAGTGCTACTTTGGGCTAGGCAGGCACTGTTCTAGGCTCTGGGGCAAAGGCTCTGTCCTCTAGGAGCTTCTATTCTAGTAGGGAGGGAAACAGTAAACAAATTGTGTAATGTCAGCAGGTAGAAGGGCATGGAGAAAAACAAAAGACAAAAAAAAAATGGGGGGCTTCCCTGGAGGCACAGTGATTGGGAGTCCTCCTGCCAATGCAGGGGACGCGGGTTTGAGCCCTGGTCCGGGAAGATCCTACATGTCGTGGAGCAACTGGGCCCATGCGCCACAACTACTGGGCCTGCACTCTAGAGCCCACAAGCCACAACTACTGAAGCCCGTGTGCCATAACTACTGAGGCCCACGTGCCTGGAGCCCGTGCTCCGCAACGAGAGAGGCCACCGCAATGAGAAGCCTGTGCACCGCAATGAAGACCCAATGCAGCCAAAAAATAAAATAAATGAATAAAATAAATAAATTGTTTTAAAAAATTGGAGAAAGAGTGTCTGGGGCAGATTCCTGAGCTGCAGATTCTAAGGTGAGAAGTACCCTGTCAAGAGAGAGCCCAAGAGACTGAGGCTGGGAGGCTGGGGGCAGTCCTTTGCCCTATCAAAGCACTTGGGAATGATAAGAAGATTGCAAGACTGCCAGCCCTCCTCCCATGCAGTCTATCAGGGAGCTGGAGCCTCTCTTTCTGCGAGAGACTTGGGTGGACTACTTGGACTTTAAATCCATTTATGTGAGAAATCTTTGCAGGGAAATCCTCAGTCCTTGTATCAAGGCTAACAGAAAGGGAGAGAGGATGAGAGCTGTGGTCCCATTTAGGAGTCTTGAGGAAGTAAGGCAATCACCTCAGAGCACTACTGACAACTGGCCAACCGTTGTGGGAGACTGCCAAGCATTCCCTGGCAGGCAGCTGTCACGAGCCTTCAGAGGGGCAACTGCAGGCACCTGCCAGGAAGGATTTGAAAACCTGACCAGAGGGATGACAAGAGGGCCTTAAAAATGGCACCAAGATGATAAAACCTCAGATAACCAAAGTGAGGGAGAAAAAGAGAAGGCACCAGATCCTCATCTGAACCAACAAGGAACCTGAGGGGGGCCTAAGAAGGACAAAATACAAACGTGGAAGTGGATTTGACACAGGAACCAAGAAGCGAGGGAAACTAGCATTAATGGCTTCATGACAGGGCTCTGTATTTTAGATTTACTGAGCATTTATCATGTGCCAGGAGCTGTTCTAAGTCAGTTAGTCTATTATCTCATTAAATTTCTACATCAGCTCTGTGAGGTTATTATCCCCATTTTACAGATTAGAAAATTAAGGAACAGGTGGGTTAAGCAGCTTGTGTAGGGCCTCTCACCTAATAAATAGTGAGGTAGTACTCAAGAAATATTACATAATTGAATGGATAAATGAATGTGAAACTAATCTCTTTTCCTCTTGAGATATTATAGTAGAGTATTAGCTCCTTGGACATGGTTTATCAGCAGTTCACCTTAGTATTTGACAAAATCTCTTGTAAACTCTTGTAGAAAAGAGTGGAGAACTGAAGGGGGAGTGATGGTTGGTTGGTGGGATTTGTTATTAGGTCAGGACGTCCATAAGAAGGTCTCCAGTGGCATTTGCCATTCATGCCTCTGTTTTGTCAAATGTGTCTTTAACTTCTGACTTGGACAAATGCATGCTCATCGAATGTGAAGAGGACCCAAGAGGAGTGAGGTATAGAATGACAGAATGAGAATCCCCAATAATGTCTGGGACAATAAAGGAACAGGGTGAACTTTACCAAGGACAAAGGGAAAGCCCTGCCCCTGAGGCTGCAAAAGCTACCTGCCCTTGACAACCGGGGCAGACTCAGAAGAAGTGTAGATGAAGAAGACCTTAGTATGCAAGAGGACTCCAAGTTCAAGTTGTCAGTGGAATGTGCCTCCTTAAGACCCGCATATAGTCTGAGGTTCTGCTGACAGTGGGTAGCCAGAGAAGGGGTTCCCAAGGTACTTCACACTGGTCAGACCCCAATTGGAGCAGGTTGGTTTCAAGCACATCTTAAGAGGGACACTGAGCATGCCCAGAGAAGGGCATTTAATGAAATCTCTGAAAGCTATTTGACATTCAGAATATAAGGAGGTACTAGGCATGCTTCCCTGAGAAGACACAAGTCTTAGGAGTTATGTCATAGCTGTCTAGTTATTTGAAGAGCTTAGCCAAATAACTCTAAAAGGCCAAAGTACAGTCAAGGAGTAAAAGCATATAGTGTGGCAAGCCCTCACAGTGTAAAGGTTTACCACGAAGATTTTGTCCTTGAAATACCTGAGTTACTTAACGCCTTTTAGCTTTAATTTCCTCCTCTGTAAAGTGGAGCTAACAATAGTATATCTCTTCCCAGGAATATTATAAAAAGAAATTGGAAAATGCCTGTAAAGTACATAACCCAGTGCCTGACACACAGGAACCACTGAAGGTGTTAGTATTTATTTTACTTTAAAATGACTTAGGCTTAGAGCTGACTAATAGTGGAACAGATTGCTATCAAAGGCAGTGAGCACACTTCCTATCACAGATCGTTTCTAAGTGTTTACAGGGGTGGTGTGGAAAGGACTCCGTCACTGGGCTGGGGACCTGACTCGATGGGCCCCAGCGTCTCCTTTCTTCCACTTTTATTTTAAGGAACCACCTTACCTCACCCTCCATCTCAGTTCCCAGGGTTTGGGTGAGTCTGATCCCACCTTGAGACCCAGAGGTTGGTAGCAGACCCAAGCTTGGCCCTTCCCTGGGTGGGGTAATTTATTCCCCTCCCACAGGACATGCCTGTGACCCATGTCAGGCCAACAACAGCTTCAAGATGGTGCTAAAGCTACTGCCACAAAGAAGGTTTCTTTCTCCTGGGGTTGCTAACCTTAAGCCTGAATCTCTTAGTGGCGTTACTGAGAAAGAAGTTGAGAGAGAAAACTGAATTTGAGAGATGGAGTGAAACAAATTCCTAATGACATTCTTTGAACAACTAGATCCAGCTCTTCCTAAAATATTCCTGGACATTTCAGCTACCTGAGTCAACAAACTCCTCTAAGTTAGTTTGACCCAGAGATGAATAGCCAAGCCTCCATCCTACTCCCTTTAGGAGGATAGGGATCTACAGGAAGCTGGGGAAAAAAACTACAAATTCCTTTGGGCAATTCCCATCGAAACAATAGCCCACATATGAATGCAGCTATGTGAGAGACCCCAAGTGAGAACCACCCAGATGAGAGCCCAGTGAAACCCCAGAACCGTGAGTGATCATAATAAAACATTAGAGTAGTTGCAGTAGGTAACTGAAACACACATGGAACAAGGGCACCTCAAAATCTGGAGCCCAGAGTGAACTTTCAGTTTGTTTCTGGGCTACTTGGAGGCTCTAGCTGAGATAGAGTGACACTATAAATGCAGCCTTTATAACCCCTTTGTCTACCTTTTTCCTTATCAGTGGTTAGGATGACAGCCCTTCTTAAATTCCAAAGAGTTTCTTTTATTCTTCTCCCTCATCAATTCACCTCCCTCTTATTCACTCAATCTGTGTGCACACACATTCAACACTGCGCGTAGTAATAAGGGGATCCTGTTCCAATGTCAGGTCAATCCCTTTCACCTTACTTTGGGGGGGGTGGATTAAATCAGGGAAACCCTTTTGTTCCTTGGAGTAGCTGTTACTTATAATGAAGTTAGTGAGTAGGTAATATCTATAAAATTAAAGTGCATGTACTCATGGATTTAGGAATCCTGCAATAAGCATTTATTCTGTGGATACTCACAAAGGTTTGCTAAGATATCTGCACAAGGATATTAATTGAAGCACTTTTGTAATTGGGTGGGGGGAGAACACATTATCCATCCACAGGGACTGGTTGAGTAAATTATGGTACATCCAAATGATGGGATCTATGAAGTCAGACTAAAAAAAAAGAGAGAGATAAATCTATGTTGATCTGGAAAGAACATTGGTAGGTCTTATGAAGTGGAAACAACACTCTTACCACGCAGCATAACCCTGGTGGACACCATCCACGTTGTGGAGCCCCATCAGGGCTCCACAAAGCACAGCGGGGCTAGTGACCACAGAGTTGTGTAATCCTCAGGCTATTTTGGTGTGTTAATAATATTTAAGCACAAGCAGATATGTAGGTATATACAAAAATTTTTTCCCCTGGGAAAAAATCAAAATAAACTCTTAAAAGTGGCACCCTTGGGAGAGGGCTAAGTAAGGGGATGGGAGATTACACTTTTCATTTTGTACATTTTTGTATGTATAGATTATCTAATCAAGTACTTGTCTTCCTTAATGTCTGTGGATATTACTTGATGGTGGGGAAGAGGAGATTATGGGCCATGTCTGTTTTATTCTTTATCCCTCTCTGTACTTATTTTTCAAACACTGACATGTGGCTTTTTTTTTAAGCCACTAAGCTGTACCATACGCCAAGCATAATTTTTGAAGGTTATTCAAGTGATCCATTTTTCTCATGCAAAGTATATATTTCTCATGTTGCAACATTTGCTCCCATGAGATGCTTGTTTCTACTTGTGAAAGAAGCCCCGAAATCCTTGGGCAAGCACATACTTCTGTCCCCCGTGCAGTTAGCGGAAGGTGGGACTGGGGTAGCAGGTGGGTGACAGCTCCTGCAGAAAACCGCCGCCCCCTGCTCCACCTGCCTTGGTCAGTCCCTGCCAGGTGGCCCATGCCATCAGCCATCGGATTCCTCAGCGCTGCTCCCTGCATGCCAGCTCCCAGGGCTTGTTTAGCTGAAGAGGGAGTTGAGTCAGCAGATTTGCCCGATGCGAGGCCGGCCTGGTGCCAGCACAATGTCCTGCCTGGCTTCAACCGGCCAACTCCAGCAATAGCTGGCAAGACGGGGTCAGAGCCGCCTCTTGGGTTCTGGAAATGAGCTCACCTCCATTGGCTGCCCTAGGGAGACAGATGCTCGGCCAAGGGGAGCTAGTCTGGAGGAGGGGCTGCCACCTCACCAGCACCTCGGGGAGTGGGAGGGCACTGGGTAGAGTCTGAGGAACCCCGAGTCTCCCATCTGACACCATCTTCTGGGCAAGGGCAGCTCCCAACATGGCCCCTCTGCGACCTCGTGGACAGGACTTCTTGCACATTTCTCTGCAACACCCTCTGTTCTGTTTCCTCTGCCTCTTCTTGGCTGGGGTCCACAACTATCAAAAGCCAAATAACTAGGCCACTGGGGGCGTGTCTGCGGGACCCGCGACGTCGCGACGCGTCAAACAGTGGCGACTGCGTCAGCGTGAGCTGGCTTCCGTTGTCGAGCGGTTTCCAGACGCTGAGGCGGGGCCCGCAGTCATCTTAGGATCGGCCGGCGGGGAGCACAAACACCTTGTGCCCTCTACCGCCGCGTTGTGGATCGAGCGGCGGTGTCAAGACGCAGCGGGACAAGCCAGCGTCACTTCGGCCTCTTCGCTCTCCCGGACACTGCACCTGGGCTAAGTCGGCAACATGAGCAGCAACAACTTGGATGAGAACGACGAGTTTGATGAGCAGTTGCGAATGCAAGGAGTGTACAGAGGCACTGAGGACGGCGACACCGAGAAAGATCCCGGTGGAGAAAACGATTCTTTCCAGCAGCAGCCGACTGACACCCCATACGAGTGGGACCTGGACAAGAAGGCTTGGTTCCCCAAGATCACTGAAGATTTTATTGCTACATATCAGGCCAATTATGGCTTTTCTAACGATGGTGCATCTAGTTCTACTGCAAATGTCCAAGATGTCAGTGCTAGGACTGCAGAGGAACCTCCACAAAGAAAATACCCCGAACCCGGTGATACCAAAAAGAGGGGAGAAAAGAGAAAGGCTGAATCAGGATGGTTTCATGTTGAAGAAGGCAGAAACACAAATGTGTATGTTTCTGGTTTGCCTCCAGATATTACAGTGGATGAATTTATACAGCTCATGTCCAAGTTTGGCATTATTATGAAAGATCCTCAAACAGAAGAATTTAAGGTCAAGCTTTACAAAGATAATCAAGGAAATCTTAAAGGAGATGGACTTTGCTGTTATTTGAAGAGAGAATCTGTGGATCTTGCATTAAAACTTTTGGATGACGATGAAATTAGAGGCTACAAATTACATGTGGAGGTGGCAAAGTTTCAACTGAAAGGGGAATATGACGCTTCAAAGAAGAGGAGGAAGTGCAAAGACTACAAGAAAAAGCTGTCTATGCAACAAAAGCAGTTGGATTGGAGACCTGAGAGAAGAGCTGGCTCGTCCCGAATGCGCCACAAGCGAGTTGTCATCATCAGAAATATGTTTCATCCTATAGATTTTGAGCATGAGCCACTGGTGCTGAACGAGATCAGAGAAGACCTTCGGGTGGAATGTTCCAAGTTTGGACAAGTTAGGAGTCTCCTCCTCTTTGATAGACACCCTAATGGTGTGGCCTCTGTGTCCTTTAGGGATCCGGAGGAAGCTGATTATTGTATTCAGACCCTCAATGGAAGGTGGTTTGGTGGCCGTCAAATCACTGCCCAGGCGTGGGATGGGACTACAGATTATCAGGTGGAGGAGACCACGAGAGAAAGGGAGGAAAGGCTGAAAGGATGGGAGGTTTTCCTCAACACTCCCAAAGCCAACAGAGGCCTTCAGTGTTCAGATTCTGTCTGGGCTCCAGAAAGGGTGGGGCCTTCTAGAGTTAGGCATTTTTCAGAGCACCCTTGCACATCTCAGACGAATGTTCAAGAAGCCGCAACTGAAATGGCATTTGAAGAACCTATAGATGAAAAGAACTTTGAAAAAACAGAAGATGGGGGAGAAGTTGAAGAAGCTGCTTCTGAAAAAGATGCTAAAGAAGGTGGCCCTGAAAAAGAGGCTGAAGAAGGCTGTCCCCAAAAAGAATCTGAAGAGAGCTGCCTCAAAAGAGAGTTTGGGGAAGGCTGTCCCAAAAGAGTGCATGAAGAAGACTTCCCCGACAGAGAGTCTGGAGAACGCAGCCCCGAGAAAGAGCATGAAGAGGGTAGTCCTAAAAAAGAGTCGGAAGAGAATGGTGCAGAAAGAGAGCCCAAAAAGAAGATATGCAAAACAGATCCTGATGAGAACGGCCTTGAGCAGGAGCCTGAGGAGGAGGCCAGCCCCCAGAAGGCGGCTGAAGATGGCAGCTCAGAACAAGGGTCTGAAGAGTGCTCGGAAATGCAGTTTGAAGACGACTCCGAAAAAGAGTTAGAAGAAAACGGCCTTGAGAAAGGTTTTGAGGAAGAGGGCTCTGAGAACGAACTTAATGAAAACATTCTTGAAAAAGAGGTAGAAGAAAATAACTCTGAAAAATCAGAATTCGAAGATGAAAGCTCTGAGAAAATGTTTTATGAAGAAGGCTCTGAGAAGGAGTTTGACAAAGAGTCAGATGAGAATGAAGAAGAGGAAGATGTGTATGAAAAAGTATTTGACGATGAGTCAGATGAAAAAGAGGACGAAGAAGTTGCAGAAGAAAAGGGGCTGGAAGATGTGGTTGAAAAGGACAAAGAAGACGATGCAGATGAAAAGGTGTTTGAAGATTCAGATGGAACAGAAGATGAGGAAGATGAAGACACAGATGAAAAGGTGTTCGAAGATGACGATTCCAACGAGAAGTTATTTGATGACGATGCCAGTGACAAGTTGTTTGAAGATTCCGATGAGAGAGGGACTGTGGATGATTCAGGGAACGTTAAGGAGGAAGGGTCCCTGTCCACAGGCAGCAGCTTTATCCTCAGTAGTGATGAGTACGATGAAGACGATGATGATGTTTAATCCCTTAAACTTGCTTTGTAGAGTGATTCCTCCATCTCTGTTTCACCTCTGCTCCAGGGTAATTACTAGTAGTGTTACATGAACGTGTGCCTAGAGGTAGGATGCCCTTAGATCAATGCAGTGAAGTGTTTGTGATTATCTGTACTGGCCGATTTTAAGTATATGTGAACAAGTCAACTGAATTCTTCTCTTTTGTCATATTTGTTAAGTGCATGCAGAATAATATTTTTAAAGTATTCTGATTGAAGTTTGTGATATTCAAAATTTTAAAATAAGTTGTTAATATGCAGAAACAAAATTAGACCTGAGTTAAATTGCATTTTTCATTCTTGCTATTGCTTTATTCGTACTAAAGTTTGGTTTTTCTAAGGACCTGAAAAATCCCTGTAGGAGTCTCCTTGCTTCAGCTTATGATGTTACCACTGATGTCCCCATTTCCCCTCTCTAAACCAGAACATGTTACTAAAACTTATGAAGTAAAGAACACTTTGGAGTTTTTCCCTGCCCAGTCCTCGCAAGTTACTTTTATTTTTCTTTTCTACCCTCTTGCCATGAAAATTGAGTCTCAAACGTGCAAAAGTAAACTTCCCAAGGTCCACAGCTTCCATTATTGAAAATACAGAGGAAATCAGAATTCTACCGTGTACTGTTTGGGCCCCTCTAGAAGCTGGTTAAAGTTACAGGACCTTTACCCAGAAAAATCTATGCATGCACTACATAATCTTTTGTATACAGTTTGGGGTGGTTCATGGATCCCCTGGAGTTTAAGAACTTTTGTCATGCATATTTCAGATTTTTGCTTTTGATTTTGTTCTAGAATCATGGTATCTAGTATATGCTAAGTTGTGTAGTCCCAATAAAAATTTGGGTTTTCTTGATTGTGCTTTCCAAATTCAGTATTGATGAATTGACTTCTGATGTAGCATTAAGAAGTTATTCTCATAAATTAGAAGAATTAAAATAAACTGCATTGGTGCTTTCTCATTAAAAAAAAAAGCCAAATGACTAGAAGAATTCAACAATAATTGAATTATTATTCAGGATGGTAAATCTGTGAAGTGGGAGACTTCCTTGCTGCCAGCCCTGAATCACTGTCTCTTTTGAGCATCTTCTAAAGGTCGGTCAGGCTGAAAGACCTCCCCTCTCAAACCTTGTATATATACCTACTTAGGCCTTGATCACTTCTTCTCACAAGTTTACTCTGCATCCAGGCTCTTCATGAATCAACAGAAGAACTGGCTGGAATGATCACTCTTCATTCTGGGGGTCCCATAAGCTCTGTTTGGCTTCATGTTCCTACTGACTAAGAAAAATGCTACCTTATCCCAATTTTCATGGTTTGACCGTCGGAGTAGCCAGCTGGTTCCCGTGGCATTTTATTGCTTTCCATGGTTTCACTTGCCTTGAATTTGAGCTGCTCGTTTTCAGAGGCAGAGAAGTATTCTGACCTTCCTTCAGAAGAAAGCCCCAAAGACTTCAAATATTGGGCATCCACTTGATATGAAAAACAATAAAGAATAGCAAAGTTCAAGAGATGATTTTATGCCAATAGCAGCTTCTGCCCGGAGACTCTCCACTTCAGGAGAGACGAGTCCCCCTTGTCAAGAGATCACAAATGCTGGTACCACTGGGTATGTGAGGGGGAGACAATGTTATTGACTGATGTGGTCAGGTCCTAGGAGAAACACTAAGAATTTTGATCTTACATATTCCTCCCAAGAATTCTGAGTGGAAGCATTTTTGCCCTTTTCTTCATAGAGGAGGGAACTGAGGTTCAGAGACATTTGGTGACTTGCTAGGGTCACATAGCTTAAATAGAGCCCCAGTCTGTCTCCTGCAAACCCCCAACAGCCTCTTTCTGGATGAATAAGGTGACACCACAGACTAAAGAAGTAAACAACTCCTTAGTTAGTGAATTTGCAGACTGAGTGTTCAGACAGACCCAACTTGCCACCCTCACCGATACCAAATAAGTGTGACCCAGCCCTCTGGTTCACTCACAATGGAGGCTCTGTGCCACGATGGCAAAGAGATGGTGAGTCTCTACATGCAGCAAACAGCATCCCTGCCCTCAACTTAATTCTCAAGAAAGTTTATCAAATAGGATTGAAAGAAAAACCAAAGGAAGCTGCAAATCCCCTTTCCAAGGCTCCAAAATTCACAGCCTTTAAGCCAAAGGCCCAGCTCACTTGTCCTTCCCAGTGTTGGTGGATCTAACTGTTGGAAAACCACTGTCCTCTGGGGCTATGTGGGCCCTGGTCCCAGAGCCTTTCCCTTCTCGTGGCAATATGGCTGAAAGACTGCACAGGGGCTACTGTCCCCCTGAAACACCTTCCTGTGGGTAATGATAGCAGCAGATGTTGACATTTAGAAAAGCACCTTGCAGGCCTGGGTTTTGGCCCCATGGTTTCCATGACGAGGCTAGAATGCAATCTCCTGGGGCCCAGCTCTGGCCAAACCATTATCAAAGTCAATTTTCAAATAGAGTTGACTCTCAATTATTCATAGATAAATGGTTCAATCTGTACACCCTCTTACTCCTCCTCACTCTTTCTCTTCCCACCCTGTGCCAGCTGCCTTTTGGCTCTCCCCATTAAGACACCCACCAGAGCGGGAGTAGGCAGAGGACTGGCGATCAGTCCATGTTAGGGCCTGTTAGCGATCACAGTGGAGGGTTTGTTTAAGGAGCAGGTTGGGTGGAATGTGGATTTCAAGTATTCTTGCTAATCTCATTCCCCCTTATGGACAAGAGACAACTACCTTGATTTCTTTGAGCCCCTCTGCTAAGTCTTGCCAGGAGAAGAAAGAGAAGGGCTGAAATCCACACCCCCAGAGCCAGGTCCCAGGCTGTGACTAGCTGGGTTGAGAAGGCAGGCTTGCCTCATGCTGCCCCATCTTGCAGACCTAGGATACATGTATGTATTTGCTCAGAATCTTCAAAGGACTGTCTCTTGTGGTTGATGGGAGGAAAATGGGTTTTGAGATAAATGAAACGCTCAAGAGTTTTCCTTTCTTGAGTGGTTGGCGTTTTAGATTTCCAAATCAAATACATTAGGAAATAAAATATGAAAACTACTTTTAAAAATTCTAATTCACACACTGTAGCAGACATCACCTCTTTCCTAGCAAACAAGAAGACTTCCCAGGCTTCGGATGAGTTACATTCCCCCAAAACGATACCATAACTTCTCCTTATGTTATTAATAATAATAAATCCTAACTCATATTGATGCATAAGTGCCTGATGCTATGTTAATAAACGTATATGAAAATATTTAATCTTTACAACTCCATGAGGTAGAAACCACTATTATTCCTGTTCGCAGCAAGTGAGACTTAGGGAAGTTAAGTCACTTGCTCCCGACGGCTCAGCAATAAAGGGGTTGAGTGGACTGTCTCACCTCATCAACGGACCTCATGGCCCTTGATCCACCAAGTGTTCCACCTTTGCTACAGTGTGGTCCACTTTACATGTTTTAACCTCTTCTCTTGACCAGAACTACAACAACCAAAACCCCAGTTATGTAATTGGCGATCCCCAGCCCCCTTCCTGTCCTCTCCATGTGGCCTCCTGATCCCCAAATGTCTAGCCTGAGGGCTCCTCTGCTCTGCTAGACCTTCCACCCCATTTAGCAGTGAATTGTGCACATCATGTGGTTCATGTATTTGTTCTTTCAGCATTGTTAGGTCTTACATTGTTATTTAACTTTTTCTGTGTAAACGTCATCTGCCTAGCGTCAAGAGTCTCCTGGGAAGGGACAGTGTCATGCGTCATACATAACTGTAATTTGTCATGGCTCTTACTATTATACTGGGCACAGAGTAAGCCCATAACACTGGTTTTCTGATTATTTAGTTGACTGATTCAGAGGTAGAAACCTCTAGTGTATCTCTCATGGTGCTTAACATAGCACTAGGTATATAGTAGTGTGGACGAAGAATGTCACCTGCCATAACAGTAAACAAAGGATGTTGCAACTATCAAGCCATCAGCCACTGCAGCTGCTCCCAGCTGTATACCCTGAGGGGATTCAGGATGGAAAAAAATAGGATACTGGCCCTAGATAGTTAAGGTGCATATCAAAGGAATGATTTCAAGAGCCCAGACTCTTGCTTGTTCCCATACATAGAAAAGCACTAAATTCATTAACTTGGGATGTCTGGTTTTCTTTAATTAACAATAATCTTTTGATGTTTTGACTATCTGATTTTTTTTTTTTTTTGCAAAAATTCCTATATATACTGGCTCCTCCCTCACCTCTTTGGAGCAGTCCCTCAGAGGTATCTGAGATCCTGCCTCCCAGGCTTAAGTTCTCAGTATGTCTGCTGAATAAAACATAATTCTCAACTTTTAGGTTGTGCATTTTTTTTCAGTCAACAGTTTATACTCAATACAATTTTTGTTGACTGTTTTGAGTATCAGACTACCCAGAAAAAAATAAAGAGTCTAACAGTTACTGAGCCTCTACTATGTGGTTTATGTGTATTATCTAATTTAAACTTCACAATAATTATGTGAAGTAAATACTGTTCCTATTTTTCATAAAGCCCCAAATCCACAGCTGATGAAGGGTGATACGAGGGTTCACAAGCAGAGCCCAGGCAGCAGGGTGAGGAGACCCCAGGCACCTGAGGAGGTTGGCCTGGGACAATCAAGGATCCCTCTTGGGGACACCCAGGAGGTAGTCATGTGGCAGGCAAGTAGGGTCCAGGGTCAGACAGGTCAGGTCCTAGGACCGACGGAGAGTCTGGGCTGGGTGTCTCAGCTAGCAGCCCCCAGGAGTGGCCCATGGGGAGTTTCTGTCCCCAACCTTGGACCTAGCTTTGAAGCCAGGCTCCACCCATGGCTAGTGTTTGTCTTTGGGCAATTGACAGAAAGCACTCTAGCCCATTGTTTTCCACTTGTTCTGGGACCTGAGCTGGTTCCAGCTGGATAAATCTGTGTCAGACCAGAGAGAAGGCTCCCTAGGAATCTGTGGGAATGTAGGGGAGTAGGCAAGAAAAGAGACAGTAGGATTAAAAGATTTAACAAAGAAAGCATTCCTTTACATGGGACAATGCCCCGCAGGCTGGTTCTGAAGCATATGTGGAGTGGGGTTTGTATAGCTCAGGAACATGAGACTTTGTGTTTACCTAAACTTCTACAAACTATTCAAGCATGCATGTCTTGGCGGGAGACGGGGACTGCTCTAGGGTTCCCAGTTCATCCTGCCAAGCCCCTGCACGCAGACTCAGTACATGCCTGCTCCCATTTCGAGTCCTGAAATGTCCATTGCAAGTCTTAACGGGAAGGCTGATAGGTGAGACAGACGTCTACCAGCAGGAAGGAGGGCAAAGACAGTGCCTTACCAGAAGCCACACCCCAGCCCACCCCAGGGTGCATACCCTTGCACACAAACCATTTCCATTCTGCCCAGAAGAGACAGCGCTGTCTTTGCCTGAGCTGCAAGAGAGGGGCCGCCAGACTGGGCTCTGCAGGTCCTGAGACAGAAAGGAAAGGGACAGGGCACAACCAGTAAAAGAATAACACAACCATTAAGAACAGGATACCACAAAAACCAGTTAGAACCTACTAGACCCAAGATGGCAGAAGATTCAACTTCCAGTAGACCTGAGCCTCATTATGCTCTCATTGTTATACATTAGCATATGCTACATGACACACCCACAGGTGCCAGGACAGTTCCCAGGCCGACCATAAAAGGCCAAAGAGTGGGCAATGCCCCATTTCCTAGAAATCCCTTCCTTTTCTCCAAGATGGTTAGACTATTTCTCCCACTCCTTAACCTATGCAATTACCCAGCCCATAAAAAAACTAACCATCTCCACACCCTGGGGCCTCTCACCTTTTGAGATGGCCCACACCCTGTCTATGGAGTGTATATCTCCCTGAATAAATCTGCTTTCACTCTACTTTGACTCACTCTTGAATTCTTTCCTGCTTGAAGCCAAGGACCCTCGCTTGGCAGCCCATCCCAGGGACTCACCCCAGACCTCGGACATGACCATCCTCTTGCGCCCCATTTCTCCTACAACAGTCCCGTCCTGTCCCATTTCTCAGGCATCTGGCCTCGGCATCTTCCCTTGTTCACCAGTGCCTGAATATAGTAGGTGTTTGATAAATATCTGTCCAATAAGTTAGCTAACAACGTTTCAGGTATGTCTATTAACCTGCCCCTCTCTGCAGCACTGCGGCTGGCCTGGTGATTACATAAATCTGGCAGGCAAGGTGGAGAATGGGGGAGAGGGGCGGGCAGGGGGCCCACTAGACAGGTGTGATGCTGCTCAGTTTTCAGAGCAAGACAGGGATTGGCTCTCGCAGACTTCCTTCCTTACGGATGCAGAAACAAGGCCTAGGGAGGTGAGGGGACCACACATGAAGATCTAGCCTCCTCATGCCCTGTGCCTCCCCTTTAATTACTCCCTATGGCTTACCAAGTCCTACCTCCTTAGCCTGGCACCCAAGGCCCCTCCAGACCCTCCCAACTTAACTCTCCAATCTCAATTCTCCTCATGCCCCACAGCTTCCACTCCTGTCGTACATTTAGTACTTCTAGTACTTTGTGGTTCCTCTACCTCCATCACCCTTCTCTCTTTTTCCCCTCTTCATGTGAGAAACTTCTCAATTTGGATTCCACTGCCATCACCTCCTCTGAGAAGTCTTCCTGGGATACCTCTAGGAAGGCTTAGAAGCAACTTGTCTTTGAGTCCAATAGCACATGCAATGGTGCTGTGTTTGGGTTACCTGGCTTTCTCTCTCTCCTTCCTGGGAGATCTTTGAGAGAAAGGATCTTCCACCACTATTGCCTGCTAGTTACACAGCAGAAGCTCAAGGAATGTGAATGACAATAGCTACTAGTTATTCAAACCAGGCACTTTAAGAAGCTCTTTCCATATCTTAACTCATTTAATCCTTACAAAACAACCCTAGGAAGGAGATTATTGTGATGTTTACTATTTTTAAAGTATTTGTTATTATAATCATCATGACCATCCCATTTGATAGGAGAAGACAAGCCAAAGGGGTCTGGAGGGGAAGGAGCACACAGACACCACCTTGCTGACCTCCACCTGCCAGCCAGAACCCCTTCCCTCTTCCCAGAACCTCTTCCCTCTCCCACTCTCGTGCCAAGCTCCTTGCCTTCTCAGCAATGTTCCTCCTCTTCACAGCCTTTTGAAACTGTAACTGTCTCTCCGATCCAGTCACATTTTCCATGACACTTTCTATGCCCTCTGGCCCAAACAGCTGGCTCCTGACTTCCCACGGCATTAACAGCAGCGTGTAACACATTCTTTGATTTCTCTCTTACTTGTGTCATAACATCACATTCTTTCCAACGTAATGGATGCTATGTGCTCCTCCAGGCAAGGGTCTGAGCCCTCTGCTCTTTTTGTCTTCCCTCCTGTGCACCCAGCCGACTTTTAGGGGCAGGAGAAATACTCAGTAAATACCTACTGATACTTGGAACAAAACACCCAGAAGATCCACCGCATCTTCACAGACGATTGTTGCTATTTGCCATCATCATAACTGTCACACCGTCTGGGGCTCCCTTGCTAGATGCATGTTTCTCATCTCGGGGTGCGCAGACAGAAGACCAGGTCTGGGGATATTTGGTTCGATGTAATGTTCTTGTCCCATTGTTTGCTGATCTCTGAGTAACTGTTAGGGGAGCCACTGACCAAAACCACCCGCCCTGGCCAGGCAAGATAGTAGCCACTTGCATGAGTTATCTTAACAATAGGAGGTCCTGGTAAGGAACACAGAACTAACAAGCTACCACCAACTGGAAGAATTCAGGAAAGGTCAAAAGGAGAGAGGAGACGCCAGCCCATATGTCCTACCAACTTCCCAGAATGATTCTCAATGGAATCTATCTTGGCCGAGCGATGTGTGCGCCATTGGGAAGGACCCTGAGTCAGAATGATTGGCCAGAGACAACCCGGAAACTAACCCCCTCACCATAAAACCCGAGACAGCGAGTCACGTGGCAGAGCAGTCCTCCTGGGTTCCCTTTCCCTCTTGCCCTCCACCCGGGCGCCCCTTCCCAGTAAAGTCTCCTGCTTTGTCAGCACGTGTGTCTCCTCGGACAATTCATTTCCGAGTGTTAGACGAGAGCCCGCTCTCGGGCCCTGGAAGGGGTCCCCCTTGCGACAACATAACTGGACTCTCCTTTTTCCCCTCTCTTCTTTTGATTTCCTTTCCTGACCCATAAGAAAGAAGAGGAGTTGGTTCAATATAAAACAGTTAAGGAGGTTGAGCCGCACTAGAAAAAGACACATAAAATACCAAAAAGTGTCCAGGAAAGAGGTCTGTGGATTGGCTGGGGAATGGGATCACATGTACCACCTCTGTCATTCTGGCGACCTCCTCATGATGGCCCAGCAACCCTGCAAACCCACGTACCAGTCTGTTTGAATGAGCCCATCGGAAGGCCAGAGAATGGGAGTTGAGAGACCACTTACCATGGGCATGACAGGAGCAGGGCAATTTCTCTCTAGATTTCACTCTTCTTACATGAAAAATGAAATAATAATGTCTAGCCTACCTACCTCATAGGGGGCTGTTGTGTAAATGAGAAAAGTACGTGAGAGTACTCTGTGGACAATAAGTTATTATATTCATTCATCCGATGAGTATTTATTGAGCACTCACCATGCACCCAGCACTGAACATAGTCAATGGGGATCCGACAGAGGGCACTGAACCTACACAGGTACTTCCTGCTCTTCTGATGCCTACAGTCCAGCGGGGGAATGACTTTCATCAAGTGATCACACTACTCAACAAGATATTAGGAAAGGAACAGGGTTCCATGAGACAGCAAAGTGGCAAAGAAGGAGATCACATGACACGCTTTATTGCTGTTGCTGCAACCTAGGCAGTGGTCCTCAGATTTTTAATTGGGAGAGTCACCCAGAAAGCCTGTTTAGCAGGTAGATCCCTGAGCCACATCCACAGAGAATTTAATTGAGTAGGTTTAGAATCCCTTCTGGATACTTACATCTTTAGAATGCTCCCCCGCTGCACCCCTCTAAGAGATTCTCGTGCAAATGACTTTGGGCAAAATTTTAAGAGAGTGACAGTGTGGTGCCTTAGTTGGAGACTGACGCCTACGGAGGTCTCCAATGATGGTCATGATGTGTTTCTAAGCTGACTCCACCCCGGGCCATTTTGGAAGCTTGTCTGGTGAGCCAACAGGTTTTCCTCTTTCCTTGAGCTAGTTTGAGTTGGGCTTCTGTCACTTAAAAATACCAGCTCCTGACTAATTTAGGTCCCTTCTGATCTCTTCAAGCTCTTCTCATGATCTCTGCTGGCTGTGTGCTGCATATACAATCCACAGGGGTGAAGTTAAGATTTATTGTTGGAAACAACATTTAGCATCATTATCTGTTCTCAGCCCCACCCCCTCTTTACAGCTCCCCACATTCATCTCCAGGCTTTTTTTTTTTTTTTTTTGCGGTATGCGGGCCTCTCACTGTTGTGGCCTCCCCCGTTGCGGAGCACAGGCTCCGGACGCGCAGGCTCCGGATGCGCAGGCTCAGCGGCCATGGCTCACGGGCCCAGCCGCTCCGCGGCATATGGGATCCTCCCAGACCGGGGCACGAACCCGTATCCCCTGCATCGGCAGGCGGACTCTCAACCACTTGCGCCACCAGGGAGGCCCATCTCCAGGCTTTTTATGAGTGCTGTGATATGTACAAATGTACAAAACAGGAACATCAGCAACCGGTCTCAAAATACTAATTTCTGACCGAACAAGACTGCTACTTATGCTTATGACTAAATACAAATAATTCTGGTTGGATAATTACTCCACATCACCAAACCACATATGATGGGGGTTGCATGTTTGGATTCTGGGGTCAGGCTATCTGGATGTGAAACCTGGCGCTGCTGCTCCCCTCTGCTGGCTCTGTGATGGTGGACTAAATCACTTCACTTTTCTGAGCCTTAGTTTTTTCACCTATAAAATGAGTATAATGAATAAGTCTTGTCTCATAGCTTTGTTGTGAGGATTAAATACATTACTGTATGTAAAGAATTTAGAACAGAGCCTGGTAACCGATTAGGGCTCAAAAAATATTAGCTAATATTATGTGGATTTAAATGGGTTTGCAGTAGCAATCTCTACATAGGGTTTCCCCAGCCTAATGACCTCTTACCCACACTAGGTAATCTTGTTTGTAATTGCACTTCCCTTTCCCTTGCTAATGAATATTATTTTCCATCTACATCTACTATTTACCTCCTGTCTCCTAGAACTTAGGCCTCCTTAACTTTCCCCTTTCCTTCCAGTTCATTGCCCCCTCCTTTTCGTGAACCCCTGAGTCTCTCTGATGTCCTTTCCCGTACCTCAAGGCTCCACTTTGAGCCTCTCTCACTGTGTATGTCTCCTCCATGGTCCTGGGGGCACCCAGAGACCACAGAGAAGCTCCAGCTACACCTATGCCCCTATGCCTAGCACACATCCCCGTGACCACTGCAGCCATGTGCCAAGCACTAGCTAGCTAATGACATAACTCATTCAATTTTTACTCGAGCCCCTGAACCTTGGTTCCCTCACTTGCCCATTGAGGATAATAATATCTACTTAATTGGATCACTGGAAAAATTGAAGGCCGTGATACATGCAAAGCCCAGGTTAGCGCTCAATAGCATTCATTACTGTAATTATTTTCATTATCTACATCTGTCAAGAAAATAAAACAGGGCTTCCCTGGTGGCACAGTGGTTAAGAATCCGCCTGCCAATGCAGGGTACAAGGGTTCGACCCCTGGCCTGGGAAGATCCCATGTGCTGCGGAACAACTAAGCCCATGCACCACAACTACTGAGCCTGCGCTCTAGAGCCTGTGAGCCACAACTACTGAGCCTGCACGCCTAGAGCCCGTGCTCCACAACAAGACAAGCCACCGCAATGAGAAGCCTGCACACCGCAATGAAGAGTAGCCCCCGCTCGCCGCAACTAGAAAAAGCCCGCACGCAGCAACGAAGACCCAACACAGCCAAAAATAAAAAACAAATAAATTAATTAATTTAAAAAAAAAGAAAACAAAACAAATGAAAGGGCTACATTTTCACACACATATGCCAACGAAGCTGACCACTGACCACCAGCCCTGGTTTGGAATGATGAGGGCTGCACTTCAGTGCCTGCCCTGGTTGGGAGGACCCTGTTACTAGTCACTACCATCACTATCATTTTGCTCTATAACTCCCTCTCTCATAAAATACACTGTGAGTGAAAAAATGTTGCCTGCCATATCAGTAAACAAAGGATGTTGCAGCCATCAAGCCATCACATTAGAGCCACTCTAAAGGTGAGCCCAGAGGGAACTCATGATAGAAACAGGATGCCTGCCATCAAGCCACTGCAGGCACCCCGCAACAATGTATCCTGAGGAGACTCAGGATGGGAAAACACAGGATTCTGGCCCTAGATAGCTGAGGTGCATATCAAAGGAATGATTTCAACAAGCCCAGACTTCTGCATCTTCCCATATATAGAAAAGTGCTAAATTCATTAACTTGAGATGTCTGGTTTTCTTTAATTAATAGTAACCTTTTATAGCCCGGAGATGGAAACAACCTAAGTGTCCATCATCGCATGAATGGATAGAGAAGATGTGGCACATATATACAATGGAATATTACTCAGCCATAAAAAGAAACGAAATTGAGCTATTTGTAATGAGGTGGATGGACCTAGAGTCTGTCATACAGAGTGAAGTAAGTCAGAAAGAGAAAGACAAATACCGTGTGCTAACACATATATATGGAATTTAGGGGGAAAAAATGTCACAAAGAACCTAGGGGTAATACAGGAATAAAGACACAGACCTACTTGAGAATGGACTTGAGGATATGGGGAGGGGGAGGGGTAAATTGTGACAAAGCGAGAGAGAGGCATGGACATATATATACTATCAAATGTAAGGCAGATAGCTAGTGGGAAGCAGCCGCATAGCACAGGGAGATCAGCTCGGTGCTTTGTGACTGCCTGGAGGGGTGGGATAGGGAGGGTGGGAGGGAGACACAAGAGGGAAGAGATATGGGAACAGATGTATATGTATAACTGATTCACTTTGTTATAAAGCAGAAACTAATAAAAAAATAGTAACCTTTTGATGTTCTGACTACCTGGTGTTTGTTGCAACAACTCCTATCTATCCTGGTTCCTCTCTCACCTCTTCAGAGCAGTCCCTCAGAGCTATCTGAGAGGCTGTGTCCCAGGTTTAAGTCCACAGTTTTGTCTGCCAAATAAAACATAATTCTCAACTTTTAGGTTGTGCATTTTTTCAGTTGACAACACATAAAAATTACCATCTTAACCATTTTAGAGTGTGCATTTCAGTTGTGTTAAAGATTCATTGTTGTACAACTAACCTCCAGAACTTTTCATCTTCCAAAACTAAAACACTATACCATTTAAACAACTCTCTACTTTCCCCCTCCCCCAGCCCCTGGCAGCCACCATTTTACTTTCTGTCCCTATAAATTTGACTACTCCAGGTACCTCATATAAGGGGAATCACACAATATTTGTCTTTTTGTGGCTAGCGCATTCACTTAGCATAATGTCCTCAACTTTTAACCATGTTGTTGCATGTGTCAGAATTTCCTTTCTTTTTAAGGTGGAATAATATTGCATTGTATGTATAGACCACATTTTGTTTATCCATTCATCTGTCAATAGACACTTGGGTTGCTTCCACCTTTTGGCTATTGTGACTAATGCTGACATGAATGTGAATATACTAATATCTCTTCACGACCCTGATTTCAATTTTTTCGGGTATATACCCAGAAGTGGAATTGCTGGATCATATGGTAAGTCTATTTTAATTTTTTGAGGAACTGCCATACTGTTTTCCATAGCAGCTGCACCATTTTACATTTTTACCAACCACGTGTAAGGGTTCTCTACATCCTTGTCAACACTTGTTTTCTGCTTTTCCAAATGATAGCCCTGCCAACGGGTGTGAGGTGCTCCATAACTCTCCTTTAACCCTGGCTTTAGGGGTTCTCTAACCAAGGACAGGCTTCAGAAGCAGATTTTCCGAACACTGCTCCAGGGGACCGGGCAGAGTCTTGACAGAGGGAGCCCAGGCCCCATACCTGGGATCTTAATTCATTTACTCTTCAGAATTACCCTAAACATTAGTAATTTCATTTCACAGGTGAGAAAACAGATCAGAATGGCTAAGCAGCTTGCCTAAAGGCACACAGCTGAAAAACTGGAATTTGAACTGGGCTCCACACCATGTAGGTACATGAGAATTGTCATGGGTCAACGTCCACACTGTACTCCAGAGTCCAAGGTGAGAACACTCCCTCTCTGATTCTCTTGAAGCAATACAACCCTGAGGTTCTGCTCAGCTGCCCCTCCCCCAGCTGTTCAGGGTCCTTCCAGGCTGGATGAATAGGAAACAAAGCAGATTGCATTTATTATTTAACCAAGCTTCCTGGTGCACCTGTTGCAGCACTGGGTGCTGTTTATGATTGCAATAAAATCTGCGGTCCGAGCATTGGAGGATTTACAAGAATTCCCTTCGGGGCTTCCCTGGTGGCGCAGTGGTTGAGAGTCCACCTGCCAATGCAGGGGACACGGGTTCATGCCCCGGACCCGGAAGATCCCACATGCCGCGGAGCGGCTGGGCCTGTGAGCCATGGCCGCTGAGCCTGCGCGTCCGGAGCCTGTGCTCCGCAACGGGAGAGGCCACAACAGTGAGAGGTCCGCGTACTGCCAAAAAAAAAAAAAAAAAAGGAATTTCCTTCAATTCCAAAACTCAGAGTGAGGGAGGGGCAGGCGTCAGCCAGCTGGGTCCTTCGAGTGGGACCTGCTTGCTGAGAGGGCCGTTGAAATACGATGCACTGGTCTGGGCTTTGCCTGACCTTTGTGCAAACAGCAGCACAAAAACCTCTCCCCCTGTGGAGGCTGGGTGGGGTCACTCAGATACGCCACGTTCTGTACAGAGGGACAAAGTAGGAGGTAAGGCAGGGTAGGCTGCCCCGGATCCCAGCTGGACAGAACTGGTCTTGCCTGACCCAGGCTTGCAGAGTCAGCCAGCTTGTTCTACCTGAAAGTCTTTGTCCCAGACATGGGTATCTTAACCGCACCCTGAGGGATTACTGATCAGTCAAGGCACAGCCTCAGTAGAAGCGGTGAGAACCTTGCATCGGTGAATACACATGTACTCCGACGTTACCTCCCAGCCATAGGTTAGCAAGGCTTGACCATCCCCAGGGCTGTTATGCTCTTGACTTGTTTCAGAAGTGACCGTCATACTGTGGCCTGGTCACGGAGGGGCCAGAGGTCAGCCCAGTGAGAGCTGTGCCCTCAGATAAAACTGGGAGAGAGGCCAAAAGATGCTTGCAAGCCCAGCTTTCAGTAGCAACGTGGAGCGGGAAGGAAACAGTGAGCGGAAGGCCTGGGGCTTCGACCGGAAGGAAGCCCACCAGGGGTCTTGGAGCCAAAGGAGACTTTCTTGGTAGGGTCCACAGCTGATTAGGCTTGGACAAAAATTGCACAGGTATCACAGCCCATGAGCTAGAAAATGAGATGAGGGGAATGGCAGAGCTGTTAGGGATGTACAGGAGCTTGTCGTGAGCTCCTGTACAAGAGAAACAAGGGGGCAGAACGTAGTTGGTTAAAGGTGTGAGGAAGGGACTGGCCAGTTTCAATTTATCAGTAAAATATCTATTAAAATCTACTTTGTGCAGGGCTAGCGGGAATTTCTAAAATGAGTGCAACCCTCAAGATGTACGCTTTAAAAAGATCACATCTTCATATTCAGAGGCTGTATGTGTATATTCGTATGGTTGAACGCTCAGACCCTAGCCTCAGAGAGCTTGAGTTCAAGTCCAGCTTCACACGTGCACTGTGAGCTTGTGCAAGTGGCTTACCTCCTGTAGTTCTCAATTTTTAATCTGTAAAAGGGGTATAGTGGTCCTCATTGTAAAGCACTGGACACACTTCTATGCCACACACTGCTTGGCCCAGAGTGAGCACTCAGTAAAAGCTGGAAATTATTACCGAATTTCAAACCAGTGCTAATAAAAAAGCAGAGTGGCACCTACTCTGTGCAAGGCACTGGGTCAAATTATATACATGAATTCATAATATTTACTGCTTATGACTATTACCCAGGCAGTTATTATCGCCATGTTACAAACAAGGAAGGGAGGAAACGGCATCCCAGGTGAAGGGCTTGCCCTGCCATCAAACCAAAGCCAGGTGAGCTGTTGGAAAATGGTGATGCACACATCCCTTCGAATTGGCTTTGAGCCTAGACTTGCTGGAGGAAGTATAGTAAGATCCATCACTGAGAATTCATCATTCCTAGGCCGGTTCAATGGGATGGAGTTGGATCTCTTTCTTACATCCAATGGCTTCCTCCATCTTGTCAACAAAACTGCACTGAGGTGCCCAAACCTCCCCAGACACACTTTTTGCTGCATCAACAGTGGCTCCCGAGAGGGCCCAGCAGCCCTAGGAGTTCTATGGGATTAATGTGGAGGGGAAAGAGGCTGAGGCAGGGATGTGGAATGAGAACAACCACTTCACTGAAGGATTAGCTTTAGAAAAGGGAAGCCAGGTGGATCAAAGGGAGAAAGAAAAGGGCACCTGCATCTTACTCTCAACATGTCCACACACAGGCTCCGGTGTCTTCACATTCAGCTCCTGTTTAGACCTAGTGACTCAATAGGATCTTAGTCCTAGAAAGGACTTAGGGGCCAATTGGTCCAGCCACACTGTTTTACTGATGGCTCTGAAATGCAGGTAATGTGCCCAGGGTGACACTGCTAGCAGGTGACAAAGTCCAAACTAAAACCTTGGTTCCCTCATTCCCAGTGCAGTGTTATTTCCATCCGCCTCCTATGGCTCCCAAATTGCTCACTTTCCAGACCCCTCCTATAAGACTTTGTCCCTGGCCCCAAAGCAGCAGGCCCTTTGGACAGCAGCCGGCACTTCAGGCAGAAGCAGGAGAGGGGGCCCGCCCTGCAGGTTCATTTCCTTCACTGCAATGGGACCAACTGGAATCAGAGCATGAACAGGTTGAGTGTGCCTCAGTGCTGTCTAAACCAGCCCTGATTACTAACCAGCGTGCTTAGATGCAGCTAAAAATAACTGACTAATCACCACCGGGAAGAATTAACAAGGACTCAGAAGAAAGGAAAATGTCTTAATATTCCATCTCTCTACAGCTGGGCTCCAGCTGAGGCCAGTCTCTTCCCGCTGCCACAGGGCAGGTAATTAGGCAGCACAGAAGCTCTAACACTTATGGGCTCTGGGAGGGGGCCTGCCCCCACCCACAGGAGGGTAAACAGAACAGGGTTACTTAGGGTGAGGTGAATTGGAAAACAGTGAACACAGAAGAAATGTGAGGCAACAGGAGGCAGGTGTTGAAGGATAAAACAGTTGTTGCATTTGACACCCCTTCTCCTTTGAGACAGTAAAATCCTTAGTTAAAAGGGAAACTTCATTCTGCTCTGCAAACCCTCTGACGATCTCCCCCTTCCTCCTGTGCAGGTGCCTAGTTCTGAAAGCATCACTGGCGTCCGTGCCCTGGGGATTATATTGAAATGAGGTCTTCCTGGCAGTCACCCTCTTTGGACAAGGACCAAGACAGACCCACAGTACACTGAACACTGGGATGGAGCCGAGCAGGTGAATAAAACCATGAAAGGCTTGATTAGAATGATTCCTTCCCATAACCTTAAAGAGTAGGACTAGTGAACATTTATTGCAACTTGAACTCGGAAGAGGTCAGTTCAAGAGAAATAAATCGAAAAATAGCATTTTGTAGAGGGCAGGGTAATATTTGAAGAGCTTACTTTCTTCAAAACGTATAATGGGCTTAAATAAATAGAATTGGTTTAAAAGGTTCATGAATGACAGGTACACTATTAAAAACAACTGCCAGGGGCTTCCCTGGTGGCGCAGTGGTTGAGAGTCCGCCTGCCGATGCAAGAGACACAGGTTCGTGCCCCGGTCTGGGAAGATCTCACATGCCGCGGAGCGGCTGGGCCCGTGAGCCATGGCCACTGAGCCTGCGCGTCCGGAGCCTGTGCTCCGCAACGGGAGAGGCCACAACAGTGAGAGGCCCGCGTACCACAAAAAAACAAACAAACAAACAAACAAACAAAAAAAACTGCCAGTGAGGAGCTGTTTGGGAGCACATCAGAGCCGTTTAATTCAATGTCATAGCCAACATCCTCACTGATGCATCCCCCAGCCTGTGCACATGGTGAGGGCAGGTGCTGTGTCTGCTGGGTGTAAGAATAAGAGACAGAATGATATAAGGGAAGAATGTGGATTAAAAGAAAAAGAGGAATGTGGACTTTGGATGCAGAAGGTGGGATCAAGACCTGCTTCATCAATTTCTAGCTGGATCGTAGCTTAGCTAGATTTAGAAAGCTAGATTTAGCTTGGTTCTCCGGGTCTTTCTTTTCTCACCTGCAGAGAAGGATGATAGGAATATCATTTTCTCTGTAGGGAGAATCAAACCACCTAACACAAGTAAAAACATTTCATTCATTCTAATGAAGTACAAATATTAATGACTTATGCAATGGAAAGAGACAGATATGAACTGGCGAGGTTTGGGCAATCTTTCTGATGCACAGTATAAGACGAAGAAGCATTTAACTGCTCAGCACCCGCACCCCTTTCCCATCACAGCCCTCCTTGAGTAGGCGGGTTTCGGCATGTGACTTTTTCTGTTGCTTATTCTGGTCCTTGGGCTCTAGTGGCTGGGCGCACCACTGCTGTGGCCCGGGAAGCGTGCTTGTTGCTGAGTTGCAAGAAGGCAGAGTTCTGGAAGTCTCTCTGTTGTCTTCCCACAGCCAGAGAGGCCCCATCCTGCTGCCTGAGTCACACTATCCTCCCCAGGGAGGAGAGAGTGACCACAATTGAAATGGAAAGGCTTTAGAGGACCCTGCCTGAAACACTAGGGAAAGGCAGATCTGGAATTTTTAAAAATCCACTAGTCTGAAGTTGTTCCTGCTCCAAACGAGTAGATTTTTGGGGAGGGGGTCTTTATCTGACAATATTCAAAATTCCTAAAGAGCATGATGGCACTGAAAGAGAAAAGAGCAGGAATCAAAAAAAGAAAATGGCAGCTGCATCGCTTCCTAGGTGCATCATACTCTCAAATGACTGAACGACTCTTGAGCTTCATCTGATAAACAGCAAAAGGAGGCTTGCCCTGCTGCCTCTCAGGGCTGCTGTGGGATTCACGGGAGGAACTGTATGGGAAACGACGTTATGAACTATAGCATCTCATTCAAATAGGAACTTCATCCATTATTTGAGCTCTTAGGTCGATGATTATTAATATAATAGCTTAGATTAGCACAGCACTTATTCTTTTTTGGTCAAGGTTATTAAAGTATAAACTACTACATAAAATGTGCCCTTTCTAATGAAGATATAGAACAGTTCCACCACCCCTATCATTTCCTTATACTTCTTTGTGGTTAACTGCTCTTCCCATCCTGAGCCCCTGGCAATCACTGATTTGCTTTCTATTCCTATAGTTTTACTTTTTCCAGGATATCATATAAGTTGAATAATACAGCGTAAAGCCTTTTGAGTCTGGCTTCTTTCACCTAGCGTAATGCATTGAGGTTCATCGAAGTTATAGCATATATTCAGTAATTCATTCCTTTTCATTGCTGAGTAAGTAGTATTTCATTCTATGGATGTGTACCATAGTCTCTTTATCCATTTGGATTGTTTCCATGAATAAACCACTATTAACATTTGTATATAGGTTTTTATGTGAGCATATGTTTTTATTTCTCTTGGGCAAATACCTAGGAGTGGGACTGCTGGATCATAGAGTAAGTGTCTAACTTTATAAGAAACTGACAGGTTTTTTTAAGTGGCTGCAGAATTTTGCATTCTAGCACATCACTTAAAAAAAAAAAAAAACCTTTAAAAAGTCATCCAAAGCCCTCATGTGCCCAATTTTATTTTATTCTCCAAATAGCTCTGTGAGATAGGGAGGGTAAATATTACTGCCCTCCTGTAATAGACGGGGATGTGAGGGCTAAAGAGGAGAAATAACTGGTCAAAATTTGCTGTGGCAGAGGCTGCTATGTCCCCAGTATATATCCTCTCCCCTTCTCCCTCATAGTAGAGCCTCCTGCTTCCTGCTGAGTTTTGACTGAGCACATGGTACCCATCAAGAAACTACATTTCCTTTGGAAAGATATCCCATGCTCTTGGACTGTAAGAATTAATATTGTTAAAATGGCCATATTACCCAAAGCAATCTACAGATTTAATGTGATCCTTATCAAACTACCCATGACATTTTTCACAGAACTAAAACAAATAATTCTAAAATTCATATGGAACCATAAAAGACCCAGAATTGCCAAAGCAATCATGAGGAAAAAGAACAAAGTAGGACGCATAATCCTCCCACATTTCAGACAATACTACAAAGCTACAGTAATCAAAACAGCACAGTACTGGCGCAAAAAAAAAAAATGATATATAGATCAGTGGAACAGGATAGAAAGCCCAGAAATAAACCCACACACCTACGGTCAATTATCTTGGACAAAGGAGGCAAGAATATACAATGGGAAAAGACAGTCTCTTCAGCAAGTGATGCTGGGAAAGTTGGTCAGCTGCATATAAATCAATGAAGTTAGAACACACCCCACACCATACACAAAAATAAACTCAAAATGGCTTAAAGACCTAAATATGAGACATGACACCATCAAACTCCTAGAAGAGATCATAGGCAAAGCATTCTCTGACATAAATCATACCGATGTTTCCTTAGGTCAGTCTCCCTAGACATAGAAATAAAAACAAAAATAAACAAATAAGACCTAATCAAACTTACAAGCTTTTGCACAGCAAAGGAAACCATAAACAAAACAAAAAGACAACCTACAGAATGGGAGAAAATATTTTCAAATGATGCGACCAACAAAGGCTTAATGTCCAAAATATACAAAACAGCTCATACAACTCAACAACAAAAAAACCAATTGAAAAATGGGCAGAAGACCTAAATAGACATTTCTCCAAAGAAGACATACAGATGGCCAATAGGCACATGAAAAGATGCTCAACATTGCTAACTATTAGAGAAATGCAAATCAAAACTATAATGAGGTACCACCTCACACAGTTCAGAATGGCCATCATTAAAAAGTCTACAAAATAACAAACGCAGGAGAGGGTGTGGAGGAAAGGGAACCCTCCTACACTGCTGGTGGGAATGTAAGTTGGTGCAGCCACCATGGAAAACAGTATGGAGGTTCCTCAGAAAACTTAAAATAGAGTTACCATGTGATCCAGCAATCCCACTCCTGGGTATATATCCAGACAAAACTATAATTCAAAAAGATAGGGACTTCCCTGGTGGCACAGTGGTTACAAATCCACCTGCCAATGCAGGGGACACGGGGTTGATCCCTGGTCAGGGAAGATCCCCCATGCTGTGGAACAACTAAGCCCATGCACCACAACTACTGAGCCTGCGAGCCACAACTACTGAGCCCGTGCGCCACAACTACTGAAGCCCACGTGCCCTAGAGTCTGCATGCCACAACTACTGAGCCCACATGCTGCAACTACTGAAGCCTACATGCCTAGAGCCCATGCTCCACAATAAGAGAAGCTACCACAATGAGAAGCCCACACACCACGATGAAGAGTAGCCCCCATTCATCACAATTAGAGAAAGCCTGCGTGCAGCCATGAAGACACAACGCAGCCAAAAGTGAACAAATAAATAACAGTTATTTTTAAAAAGTATATGTATGTATAACTGAATCACTATGCTGTACAGTAGAAATTAACACAACATTGTAAATCAACAACACTTCAATTAAAAAAAAACATAAAAAAAGAAACTATTGGGTGGGCCAAAAAGTGCCTTCAGTTTCTTAAGTAAAAATAAAAGACACATTTCTCATTTTCACCAAGAGCTTTATTGAACAACGTATTCACCCTTTTGTTCCACTACCTTCTGCCATTTTTCAGGCAACTTCATAATTCCATCTTCCCAAAACTTTTTATTTTTTTGAGCAAAGAACTGTTCCAGGTGCCTTTTACAGTCTTCCAGGGAATTGAAATTTTTTCCAATAAAAGAATTTTAAGACCAAAATAAATAAATAAATAAATAAATAAAGACCAAAATAAATGGAAATCTAAAGATGCAGTGTCTGGTGAATACGGTGGATGAATCAGAACTTCCCAGCCAAGCTGTAACAGTTTTTGCCTGGTCATCAAAGCAACATGCGGCCTTGGGTTATCATGAAGGAAGACTGTGCATTTTCTGTTATAATTCTGGATGCTTTTCTTCAAGTGCCACTTTCAGTTGGTCTAACTTGGAGCAGTACTTGTTGGAATTAATTGCTTGGTTTTCCAGAATGAGCTCATAATTGAGGACTCCCTTCCAATCCCACCATATACACAACATCACCTTCTTTGGATGAAGACTGGCCTTTGGTGTGGTTGGTGGTAGTTCATTTCCCTTGCCCCATGATCTCTTCCATTCCACATTACTGTACAGTATCCATTTTTCATTGCCCATCACAATTTGTTTTAAAAATGGGACATTTTCATTATGTTTCAGTAGAGAATCACATGCGGAAATATGGTCAAGGTTTTTTCCGCTTAAGTTATGTGGAACCCAAACATCAGAGCGATTCACATAACCAAGCTGGTGCAAATGATTTTCAATGCTTGATTTGGATATTTTGAGTATGTTGGCTATCTCTCGGATGGTATAATGTTGATTGTTCTAAATTGTTGTTTCGATTTGATCGCTATCAACTTCAACTGGTCCACCGGACCGTGGAGCATCGTCCAGTGAGAACTCTCCAGCACGAAACTTCGCAAACCACTTTTGACATGTTCCATCAGTCACAGCACCTTCTCCATACACTGCACAAATCTTTTTTTGCGTTTCAGTTGCGTTTTTACCTTTCTCAAAATACTAAAGCATAATATGCCGAAAACATTGCTTTTTTCTTCCATCTTCAATATTAAAATGGCTACACAAAAATTCACCAATTTTGATGTCTTTTTTTAAATGCATGTTGATATGACAGCTGTCACATACAATCTAACAAAGCTGTTTTGAATGAAGTTAAAGACAACTAAGTGTTACTAGAGCCATCTTACGGAAAAAACCAAATGAACCCTTTGGCCTGCCCAATACATTTCCCAGCTTCCCTTGCATTAGGAGGGCCATGTGACTAGACTTTGGTCAGTGGGATCTGAGTGGGAGTGATATGTGCAAAGTCCAATTCACTTCCTAAAAACTGAATTTGCTAACTCTCTATATCCTCTTTTCCCTTGTCTGCTGGCTGGATTGTGGGTATGGCAGCACCTCACTTGCACTTGAAGCTGAAGGCAGTACAAAATGGAAGAAACCTGGGTCCTTGATTGACAACATGGGGCAGAGCTGTCCTGACAGACAGGGCCACTGAGACTGCCATGTGTTTCTTATTTATCCCATTGTCACTTTGGAGTCTCTTTGTTACCGTGGCTTAACACATTTACCCCAGCTAATCTAGTCATGCACCAGATAAGTGGGAGTATAGTATAGCCAGTTCACCAGCTTCGTCAATCTCGTACAGAAGATTATGGAGAAAAAAACAGCTTTGCTGAAATCTAGATATACCATCTTTATATCCATTCCCTGATCAACAGTTTGATAACCCCTATCAAAGAAAAAAGTGCGTCTAGGGACTGGTATCATGTATTCTCCATGAAGCCTCATCAGCTCCCAGAGTTCACCTCTTCTCATCTTCCACACCCCCCATAGTGTTAGGCCCACTGGACAGTGGTGAGAGGATTTATCTTATTCGTGGAGAACTGCATGTGAAGGAGCAGTGGGATGTGCACTTGCTGGACGTGAGGATGGTTACCACAAGGCGTTTGAAGTCATACCAAGGCATTTGCACCTCGTAGATTAAGCAGAGGCAGGAGATCCTTACACAGGGGACTGAGGAGATAAAAATACAGTTTACAGAAGTGGCTTGTGGCAGTTGTGCAGTGAGGAGATGGGAGAGGTGGAGTCCGGGAGTAGGAGGCCCTCGCAGGGAGAGATTGTGACAGAACAGGGCTGAGAGTTCAGAACGCACAGGAAGAGTTTGGGCAGTTACTGGTCTGCAGAGTGAGGAGAAAAGGCGCCAACGATGAAGGGAGAGTGAGTGGGGGTGGATTTAGGTGATAGGGGATGGAGTGGATTGTTAAGAACCCCCCAGGGACACCCATAGCCATACCCCCTTGCTATTTCCTTTCCTACTTTTTGAACAAGCACTTCTTTTTTCTTTTTTAATTGAAGTATAGTTGCTGTACAATACTATGTAAGTTACAGGTATACAATTTAGTGATTCACAATTTTTAAAGGTTGTACTCCATTTGTAGTTATTATAAAATATTGGCTATATTCCCTGTGTTGTACAGTATATCCTTGTAGCTTATTTTATACCTAATAGTTTGTACCTCTCACTCCCCTACCCCTATATTACCCCTCCCCCCTTCCCCCTCCCCACTGGTAACCACTGGTTTGTTCTCTATATCTGTGAGTCTGCTTCTTTTTCATTATTTTCACTAGTTTTAGTATTTTTTAGATGCCACGTGTGATATCATACAGTATTTGTATTTCTCTGACTTATTTCACTTAGCATAATGCCCTCCAAGTCCATCCATGCTACTGCAAATAGCAAAATTTTATGCTTTTTTATGACTGTGTAGTATTCCATTGAATATATATACCACATCTCCTTTATCCATTCATTGGTTGATGGAGAACAAGTACTTCTTCACTTGTTGGCAACACCCTATTTGTTTTAGTCTTCAAATCATGTGGCAAGGGCCAAATAGGGCCTGACCTGTCCTCTGCAGTATCACACAACATGCCCAGCCTGAATCCCTGAATCCCAGAGCAGGTGAAGGAGGGGGAAAAGGCTTTGATGCCATAGGTAATGGGGAGCCACTGCAGGTTTTGGAGGAAGAGTGTATCTTACTAAAAATGGTATCTGAACTACTAGTGTAAATCCCACCACCAACAAATAATCATGTATAAAAATGATTAGATTTATTTGGGTTATTAATTAATTCAATTTGTCTAGGACCTAAATGCAGTCTTTTTTTTGGGTGTGTGTGGTACGCGGGCCTCTCCCTGTTGTGGCCTCTCTCGTTGCGGACGGAGCACAGGCTCCGGACGTGCAGGCTCAGCGGCCATGGCTCATGGGCCCAGCTGCTCTGCGGCATGTGGGATCTTCCCGGACCGGGGCACGAACCCGTGTCCCCTGCATTGGCAGGCGGACTCTCAACCACTGCGCCACCAGGGAAGCCCCCTAAATGCAGTCTTGAAGGGAAGATATAAAGCTGCTTGGAGTCTACAGACAAAGGTGAATGATAAGGAGTAATGGATTCAGGAAGAGAAGGTATCGTGAAGAGTACACAAGGGATAACTTCTGTACCCTTATTTAGAATTATATAATTTTAGAAATAGATGGGGTCTTCAAAAACACCAAAGGATAAAGAAAGATATGGAAGAATGGAGAGTCCTGACTGAGAGTCAGGACACCTGGGGACAAGCCCCAACACTACCCCCAACTTGCTCTGGGACCTCAGACCAGTCATTACCCTCTCTGGGCTCCATATGGACCAACAGTACTTTATGTTTCCTGCAATTGCTAACATTCTATCCATCTAGTGCAATTAAATAACACCTAAATCAAATGTGAACACATCAGCTATACTGTTGATAGTGAACGGGTGGGCTTGCAAATAAGAAAGAAGAAAGCAATAATTTATAGATCTGTTTCTCAGACAAGATACAGGTGCCCCTAGGAATGTTCAGCCATGCCCCAAGGAGTATAAGTAGCCACAGGACAAACATGGAATGTCTTCTTGGAATGCCAATTATATTTGCTAGTACATGTTTTAAAATGTATTTATATGATATCAAAAATAAATATATTACAGAGGAGAATACAATATTCCAATAAGTTTAAAAGACATACTATGAAACTTCAAAAAATTTTTGAGCATGGGGAGAGCTCTTTGGAACTATGCCTAGGGATTCCCAATGTGTGTGTGTGTGCGCACATATCCTGGCTCAATAGATCTGAGCAGACAGAAATCCATGAAATATGTATTTGAAAATTGCACTCAGCTTATAATAGAACTAATCCAGTTTGAGGGAAAGGTGCAAAGAAGATATACAAGTACACATGTGGTGAGGGAACCTCATAAGGAGGCCCAGGGATATGAAACTGGATGAGAATTCACAACGAGGCAGGGCCAGAGCAGAGGGAAGGGTGGGGAGACCCCTGTTGGGGGTGTGTGACATTTTGTCTCCACAGTGGCCCCCTCAGCCATCACCTTTGTCGCGGGTTTGACCTCCTGGGTGAGCTGTTGTTGATGGTGGGTCTGGTAGGGAGGAAACAGTGAGGGGACGAGGAGGCAGGACTAGGGGCTGCCGGCGAAGGGTGGGGTGGAGCTGAGGAGAGGTGGAAGGTGAGCTGCTGTCTCTTTCAATCCCAGTGCCAAGCCTTTCACTGTCCCCAAGGCCGCTAAATCCCATCCTCACCATGTCTCCTTCCCTGACACCTTGGAGGCCACTAGCTTCCCACCCCACCTTCATATCTCTCCACACCTGCATCCCCCCTTCCTCCAGCCTCCAAGGCTGAGGGGGGGTCCTTCCTGTCACAGGCCTACCCGCTTCCAGGCTCTTCAACTCCCACTTCCTGTCGCCTGGAGGCTGTTCCCCAGTCACTCCTCCTCTTTCACTGGTATTTTCACTCTCACCCTCCTTTCTTGTTTTCCCCCGAGTCTATACGTGTAATCACATTTCTTCCCCTAAACCCAGACTTCCCTTCCTCCTCAGATCCTCTTCCCTGTCTCCTTCCCTCCTCCTTGGAGTCCTGGGTGACGCTGCCTCTTCACTCCCTCGGGTCCCCTGAACGCCACAAACCACTGCCACAGCAGCAGACAAACACAACAGGTGCCCGGGGTACCATGGAGCCAAAGTGTTGTGAAGAAATAAAGTAATAATAAAAGCATACACAGGGGCTTCCCTGGTGACGCAGTGGTTCAGAATCTGCCTGCCAATGTAGGGGGACACAGGTTCGAGCCCTGGTCCGGGAATATCTCACATGCCACGGAACAACTAAGCCCGTGTGCCACAACTATGGAGCCTGTGCTCTAGAGCCCGCGAGCCACAACTACTGAGCTCGCGCACCACAACTACTGAAGCCCACGCACCTAGAGCCTGTGCTCGACAACAAGAGAAGCCACCACAATGAGAAGCCCGTGCACCACAACGAAGAGTAGCCCCTGCTCGCCGCAACTAGAGAAAGCCCGTGCACAGCAACAAAGACCCAATGCAGCCATAAATAAATAAAAAAAAAATAATAAAAGTATATATGGATGTATGCACGTATATGTATACATATATTAAAACACTGATATTTAAATTGATGATATCTTGGGGAAAATCAAAATTCTGTTGGCCTTTATTACAATTACAAGTTAGCATTGATTTTATTTTGATATATACATGGGGAGGACGACACAATCTTTTTAGTGCTTAGAGCTTCTAACAGTCTTACTCTTGCCCTGGAAATCAGGACTTTACCCCTGATCATCCATGTGCCACTGAAGGCACTGCTTCCCCAGAGACTTAGGCCAGAATCCTTGGAATCACCCTGCACTCTGTCTTGCTTACTCCTCACTGCAGGGAACCACCAAATAGTGATGACTTTTTTCTAAACCACTTATATCTCAAATTTACCACTTTTTCCCTATCGCTACCACCCCCCGCCTCACCCACACCCCCATCGTTTCTGAACTGGTGTAGCACAGACGTCCCTCGCAGTGCTCCCTGCCTCCAGCCTGGCCACTCGTGGGTCCATCCTCCACTCTGCAGCCAATGAAGGTCTTGTGATTTCCTCACTTGAAATCATTCATGCATTACCCAGCTTGTATACCAGAGACTAAGCCCTTAGCCTGGCTTCAAGGGCCTTCTAGGACCTTCTCCTAGTACTTCATCAGACTCATCTCCTGTCGCATCCCATGTAACTGCTCCCTGGTGGCTCCTCTCATAAGCCACGTAGTTTCCTGGCTCTGTGCCTTTGCTTATGTTGCCGCCTCTTTCTGGAATTTCCTTCCCATCTTTCTTCACCTGGTATCACTTTCTCCTGGAAGCCTTCGCTTAACTCCCAGGATAGGCACCCACTCTGGACACTCAAGATCTGTGAACATCTCTATCTTATAACTTACCTAGTGCACCCAAAGCATTTGTCTACCTATAGCTTCCCAAATAAACTCAAACATCTTATTCATCTTTGTAACCTCAGCCCTTAGGCCAGGGCCTTATATATAGTAGGTGCTTAGTAACTACTGAGATAAATGTAAGTTGAACTGAACAGGAATTCACACTGGGTGTGAGAAGATAGGGCTTGGGGATTGTGTGATGGGGGAGGATGATTTGGAGTCCAGAGACTATGTGGGCTGGGCAGGGTTGAGGAGATGCAAATGTGATGTGAGGGCATGTCACAGGGAAGCTGTGTGTGTGTGTGTGTGTGTGCATGCGTGCACGCGCGCATGTGTGCGTATGCACAAGCTTAAGAGAGAAAGAGGGAAAGATTATAAATATAAAGAAAGAGTAAGTGGAGAGGAAAAGGGAGGGAGACGACAGCTGGAAAGGAAGGAGTGAGGGATGGGGAGAAGCCCACAGGTTGGACCTTTCCATAGTCATAGAAAGCATGCAGCCAGCAATAAGAGAAGCAATGGAGGTGACCTCCACATTTGGCTCTGCTTGGGACTGGAGCTGGCTTGGGAGATAACCAGGATCTATAGACTTTAGAGATTTTGTGTTTCTTTCTTGAGTTCAGGGTTACTTTTTCCTCCCCTCTGAGCTCTTTTGGATACAGAGGCTTTTATTGCCTTGACAGAATAAAACACTAGCTGTTCATAAAAGTGTCTTTTTGCTCAGGGAACACAGCCTTCCTCTTTACTCTGTAAGGTGCTTTCTTGCCCCCAGAGAAATCACTCCTGGCTGTGAGTCCGCAGGCCTCTGGGAGGTATAATTTGCTAAAGGAGTTAAAATCAATACACCACCCAGAGCAGAGCCATGCCCAAGGCTGGAAAGAGTCCTTTGTGTTCAGGAATCTGAAGAGTGCTACTTCTCCCAAGTGGCATCTTGAGGGGCTGACGCAGAAAACCCCCAAAAATAGGCGAAATGAGAGCTTTGCCCCAGCATTTGCAGTCGGAACTTTGGAGAGAGAGAGAGTCTTTTTTTATGTTGCTCTTCAGCAGCAGAATAGGGAGGGAAAGGCCGAGCTCTGCCCTCTGAACCTGGCCTCAGGCTTGGGTCTGCGGTCCCAGCCCAGCTGCAGGCCTGTAGGAGCAGCCAGGTGGGCCAGGCCGGGCCACTAGGGGAGCCCTGGCAGCGGAGTCAGCGCCCTCCTGCTCACGTCCGATTACTCTAAGGCTTTTAAGGGCCTGCTTTGTGCAGGCACCACAATGGGTATCAGAACACCAACATGCCAAAGACTTATCCTTGCCCTTGACAGGGTCACAGCTTGGTGGACGAAACAGGTTGTCAGTAATTTCCGCACAGAGCGGTTAAGTGTTTCGTGTGAAGGAAATTCAGGATGCTATGGCGCCTGGGAGGACCACCTGTTCCAGCTTTCATAATAGTGTCAGCAGAAGATTGAAGGTCCAAGGGACCAGCATGGACAGAGACCCAGAGGAGAGAAGTGACAGGTTGTGTGGACTTCCACAAGAAGTCTGCTGTTGCCCAAGGGATAGATGTAAGAAGGAGATGCAGGAGATAGGGCATCCCAGGAGGATGGTTTTGACTTCTCGGCCACACAGTTTACTTTCTTCTTATCTTCCTTTCCTACTCTGACTTTTTGGTCAAAAAATACAGATTTGGGCTTCTCTGGTGGCGCAGTGGTTGAGAGTCCGCCTGCTGATGCAGGGGACACGGGTTCGTGCCCCGGTCTGGGAAGATCCCACATGCTGCGGAGCGGCTGGGCCTGTGAGCCATGGCCGCTGAGTCTGCGCGGCCGGAGCCTGTGCTCCACAATGGGAGAGGCCACAATAGTGAGAGGCCCACGTACCGCAAAAAAAAAAAAAAAGAATAGTCGTCTTTAAGCTTTGTGTATGAATAAATGAATTGTATATTTCTCAAGCATGTGGTCCACATTGGGCACACAAAAAGCTATTTAATAAGGACTCATTTAATTAATAAATGATACCTTGGGGCTTCCCTGGTGGCGCAGTGGTTGAGAGTCCGCCTGCTGATGCAGGGGACACGGGTTCGTGCCCCGGTCTGGGAAGATCCCACATGCTGCGGAGCGGCTGGGCCTGTGAGCCATGGCCGCTGAGTCTGCGCGGCCGGAGCCTGTGCTCCACAATGGGAGAGGCCACAATAGTGAGAGGCCCACGTACCGCAAAAAAAAAAAAAAAAAAAAAAAAGAATAGTCGTCTTTAAGCTTTGTGTATGAATAAATGAATTGTATATTTCTCAAGCATGTGGTCCACATTGGGCACACAAAAAGCTATTTAATAAGGACTCATTTAATTAATAAATGATACCTTGGGGCTTCCCTGATGGCGCAGTGGTTGAGAGTCCGCCTGCTGATGCAGGGGACACGGGTTCATGCCCCGGTCCGGGAAGATCCCACATGCCGCGGAGCGGCTGGGCCTGTGAGCCATGGCCGCTGAGCCTGCGCGTCCGGAGCCTGTGCTCTGCAACGGGAGAGGCCACAACAGTGAGAGGCCCGCGTACCGAAAAAAAAAAAAAAAAAAAAAAAAAAGATACAGATTTGAGGGGTGAAGGAAGGGTGGGAGGAAAGAGTCCTTCCCCAGGCCTTGCCATCCAAGTCCCTGGTCACCACCCCAGCGGGGCCATTTTCACTGAGGACGGTGGCCTCCAGGAGCTCAGAGGGGCAGCTGATGTGTGTCAGGCTATGAGAACCTAAGACACAGCAGAGCAGGGGACAGAGGGCTGGCCAAGGCCCACAGCTTCATGGAAGGCCAGGAGGGCATTCTTACTCCCTTCTCAACTTCCAGCCAACCAAGGCAGTACAAAATTATTTACTTTCCTTCCGTTGATGACTGCTTCTCAAACATATTAGTTGCTTTATATCCTCTGGGCATAGCAGAGTTCGAACATTCTGTCATAGCAGGACATCCCTTCTTGGAAAGCATTCAGAAGAAGCTGCCCTTTCTGGTCTAGAGCAAAGGCGACCTCAGGTAGATGCTGCTGCAGTCAGGTGCTTTCTGTCTGCTGCTACCTTTGGAGAGAGGCTGGACTGCTGAGAATCGGCGAGCAACCTGCGGTTACTGATTCTGGAGGGGGTAGGCCAAGGACTTGACAAAACTGGTTATTTAAGATAGAGTTGTTATTTGCAGGTTCTTATTGAAAGACAGTTTCAGCCCATCAGAGCTCTTCAGGCAGGTGTCTAAAGGCACGGATAGATTGCCTTCTCAAAATGAAAACAACTGCACCACTGGGCTTGCTGCTTGTCTTCCTTTCTCTTCCTTCTGGGTGTGATGGTCGGACTTCCTAGGCCCCAGAGGAGGGGCCTAGATCCCACAGAGTGAGCCTTGCAACCCGGCAGTGGTTCCCTCCAACTTGCAGAATAAATTTCAAACCACCCCTCCCCCTGCCCCAGCATTGCCCAGTCTGTTTTTTATTACTAACAGGGGAGGTGGGGCGGGGAATGTAATCCAAAACCAAGCAGCAGACAAACTGTATTTTGCATCTTTGTGGCCTGAATGAAACAAATCATCAGGGATGACTGTTTACAACCAGAACTGGAAGTCCCACTTTGGCCTTCCCCTCACACTCCGGCTTCTGCTCAGCCCCCTGAATAATCGACTCTATTTCCTGCTTACCTGTTAGCTGACCCCAGAAAACACCACTGCTGGGGATGCAACCTGGCTATTCCAAATACGGAGAGAAATGGACCCTTATCATTTGCTTCCTAAATGTGCCAGGGCTTTTTGTTGTGTTGTTTATTTTTCTCTTTTGACTGACAGTCAACACACCTGCATCTTAGACTGTCCTACTACAACTGTCCTTTGGTACAACCAATGTGCACTTGATATTGTTATGACCTTGTGAAATGACCTTGCCATTTTTCACACTTTCAAAACTGGCTACTGTGCAAGATTCTTTTTCTCAACTGTATAACTTCTCTCTGCACCAGCACACTCTTCAGTCTCCTTGCTGGTTTCTTTGCTAGCAAGATAATAAACTCGGACATGTACTCAAGATCAATTTGTCTAAGGCATTTAAGGTCTTGACATCACTCTGCCCTCAGGGCACACCCAGCTACAAAGGTTTTCTCAGCCTCCTCCTTCCCAGGCACTTTCAAGTGCATGGAGGACAGGTAAGTCTCTACCCCAGTCCCATACCCACTCTATCTCCACCTTCCCTTTTTAATCTGTTTATTCCTATTTGTCTTTCAAGACTCATCTCAGAGGCATCTCTCTGAGAAGACTTTCCTGATGGACACTCTTCCCCTCCTCATCCTTCGATTCCTCTCTCCATACCAGGTTAGGGAATTCTTTGTGCTCCTATGACCACCTTGTTTACATTCGACATCATGAGAAAAGTACAATTTTTAAAAACTACCCAGGGGCTTCCCTGGTGGCACAGTGGTTAAGAATCCACTGCCAATGCAGGGGACACGGTTTTTAGCCCTGGTCCGGGAAGATCCCACATGCTGCGGAGCAACTAAGCCCACGCGCCACAACTACTGAAGCCCGCACACCTAGAGCCCGTGCTCCACAAGAGAAGCCACCACAATGAGAAGCCCACACACCACAACAAAGAGTAGCCCCCGCTCGCTGAAACTAAAGAAAGCCCGCGCGCAGCAACAAGGACCCAACGCAGCCAAAAATAAATTAAAAAGAAAAAAACTTGCCTAGATTGATAATGTAATTGTAAAGTACATGAGAAATATTAACAGCTAACACTGATTGAGCGCTTGCTATGCACCAGGTGCCATTCCAAGAGCTTTACACAAATGATCTCATTACAAATTGACAACAGCCCCGTACCTCTTAGCCACCAAACCACCCCTTCCCTTCTTCATGGCTGGCAGAGCCCTAATTTCATTTGAGTGTCTACCATTCTTCCAAGTAACTCAAGGAAAGCTATATCCCAATTGGCCTAAACCAATTATTGTGATCCCATTTCTCTTAGAGTGATTGGTTTCAGCATAGACGTGGAATAAAATTCTGGCCATGAGGAATGAAGAGAAGTCTACTGAGTGGGAGAAAAGGACATGCTTCTCAATAATTTCTGGATGCCAGAAACTTTGGCAATCATTAGCAGTTAGGAGGGAAATTAGCTTGAGAACAAGGAGACATCAAGAAAATGTCAGAACCAAGAAATGGAAAGTAATTGAGTCTTTGATGGTGTCATTGATTACTGAGGTAACCAAACCAGAAGTATCAGGACTTCTTTTTATGTGAGGAGATATATTTTCCTTATTGTTTAAATTGAATTACTTGTAGCCCAAAGCATCTTAATCATTGCAAAATCGATTAGAATGTTCTATTATTATTTCCATTTCACAAATAAGATAACTGAAGCTCAAAGAGCTTAAGTAAGTAATTTACTCAAGACTAACTGCTTGTAAAAATTAACCTGACTCTAGGACTTTTAGACTCCACACAATGCTCACTCTCTGAGGAAAGAGCCCAATCTTATTCGGGAATTTTTTTATCCTTGCTTCTAGCTGGCATATAATACGTGCTCAAATACTTTTTGAATATGTGAGTACTTGTATGATGTGAACTTTTATGGCCATTCTCCCCTTAACACCACTGAAACACCTGAGTCTCCTGAAAAGGAACAGAAAGATATATTTCATTTGGGTCCTGCACCACTACCGCTGGATCCCCTGAAGAACCAGTATTTAAAATAAGGAAAAAATGTATTATAACAGTATTACAAACAGGAAAGTAGCTGAGAGCAATGGCTTAGAACCTCTCCACTCCAACATAATTGCCATTTGGGGGGATTCCCTTGTAGTCCTTTTTATACGCTTACTGGGCAGTTTGGTAGATGCATAAAAAGCACTTGATAAAATGTGAAAGTCATTTATAATTTTAGAAAAAAAATCTTAGCAAACTGGAAAATGAAGAACATTTCCTTAACCTTTTAAAGTATATTCCATCAAAAATCAACTGCAAACATCTAATTTAATGTTGAAGATTTAAATGATCTCCTTTAAGTTCAGGGTCGAGACCATCACTGCTTCACTATTTCTACTCAACATTATATTGGAAACCCTAGCTAGTGGATTAACAAAAGGAAAATAAAAGTTGAAAAGACAAGAAACAAAGCTAATATTTTTCACAGGCAATATTATTATCTACAAAAAAGAAAAAACAGAAGAATCTTTAGAAACACTATTAGCATTAATTTTAAAATGTTTTGCAAAGTTGTGAGATCAATATGCAAATACAGATTACATTCCAATATACCTACAACAATTAGAAAACAGCATTTTCCATAACAACAAAACCTGAAATTTCTTAGGAATAAAACCCACAAAAAGGATATGCAAAATCTCTATGGATAAAATTACCAGAGTTTATTGAAAAACATAAGACCCAAATAAGTGAAGTATAAAAAGTTTATGAATTGACTTTGATTATTATAAAATTTCCAATCCTCCCCAAATTAAACTATGAATTCAACATGAAGAACAGAGGGGCACTTGACTTATCAAACATCAGTACTTGAAATAAGGCTATAGTAATTAAGATTTCAAAAGCATGGGAGGGACTAGTGCTTCTCAAACTTTCAGGCTCCCAGGAATCCTCTGGGGATCTTGTTAATCACAGATCCCAACTGAGAAGGTCTGGGATGAGGCTTGAGATTCTACATTCCCAACAAGCTACGAGGTGGTATTGATGCTGCTGTTCCATGAACCACAACTTTGAAAAGCAAGGGAGTAAATAATTGAAAGAAGAGAGTAACAAGCCCAGAAACAAACCCATGCATTTATTAAAGCTTGCTATATGATAAAGACGGCATAGCACATTAGTAAGGAAAGTGGACTATTTAATAGATTGGGCTGACCCAAAGTCCGTATAAGAGGGATACAGGAGTGTCAAAGTTAGGGAGAGATTTGAAGATTATATGTGGCTGGCTTTGAAGATGGAAGAAGGGTCTACAAGCCAAGGGATGTAGGTGGGCTTTAGAAGCCAGAAAAGGTGAGGAAACTGATTCTCTCTTAGAGCCTAAAGAAAGAATGCAGCCCTGCTGACATGTTGATTTTAGCTCAGTGAAAGACGTTTTGGACTTCTGTCCTCCAGGCTATAACAAATTTGTTGTTTTAAGCCACTAAGTTTGTGGTATATTGTTACAGGAGTATTAAAAAAACAAATGCACCACATAACAAAAGTCACCATAGAACAAAGTGAAAAGATAAACCACAGACTGGGAGAAAATTTTTGCAATTCATACAGCTGACCAAGAATTAGAATTGAAGACTATAAGAAAGACTATAATAACATCAATAAAAATAAATCAAGAGGCCAACTAGAAAAACAAGCAAAGGATATGTATAGCATTCATAGAGGGGGATACCTGAATGACCAAGAAAAATAAGAAAAGATGCACAACCTCATTAATAATCCTGGAAGTGAAAATTAGAAAAACAGTGAGATGCCATTTTACACCCATCAAAAAAAATTTTTTTGAAAAAAGGAATCACTATCTTTTATTTAAATCCAGACACCTAAAACAAATATCATATAATATCACCTATATGTGGAATCTAGAAAAATGGTACAGATGAACTTATTTGCAAAGCAGAAATAGAGACACAGATGTAGAGAACAAATGTATGGATACCAAGGGGGGAAGGTGGGGTGAGATGAACTGGGAGATTGAGATTGACATATATACACTACCATATATAAAACAGACAACTAATGAGAACCTACCGCACAACACAGGACACTCTACTCAATGCTCCGTGGTGACCTAAATGGGAAGGAAATCTAAAAAAGAGGGGATATATGTATATGTATAACTGATTCACCCTGCTGCACAGCAGAAACCAGCACAATATTGCAAAGCAACCACACTCCAACAAAAATTAATTAAAAAAATAAATTCATACACTTATTCTCAGTCTTCATCTGGGTTGAACTCTCAGCATCTTTTAAAACTATTTTTCAAAAAAGAAAAAATTAAGAAAACAAGTCATTTTCTTTTTTTAGATTCCATATATATGTGTTAGCATACGGTATTTGTTTTTCTCTTTCTGACTTACTTCACTCTGTATGACAGACTGTAGGTCCATCCACCTCACTACAGATAACTCAATTTCGTTTCTTTTTATGGCTGAGTAATAAAAAAAAAAATGGTTATAAAGAACTGAGGGGCAGGACAGGAATAAAGATGCAGATGTAGAGAATGGACTTGAGGACACAGGGAGGGGGAAGGGTAAGCTGGGACGAAGTGAGAGAGTGGCATGGATTTATATATACCACCAAATGTAAAATAGATAGCTAGTGGGAAGCAGGTGCATAGCACAGGGAGATCCGCCTGGTGCTTTGTGACCACCTAGAGGGGTGGGATAGGGAGGATGGGAGGGAGACACAAGAGGGAGGAGATATGGGGATATATGTATATGTATAGATGATTCACTTTGTTATAAAGCAGAAACTAACACACCATTGTAAAGCAATTATACTCCAATAAAGATGTTTAAAAAAAAGAAAAAAAAAGAAAACAAGTCCATCTACAAGAACATCAAAAAAAGTAAAATACTTAGGAATAAATTTAATAAAAGAAACATAAGACTTGCACAATAAAAATCATAAAGTGCTGTTGAAAGTAATTTTAGAAGTCCTAAATAAATGAAATGCTATCCCATGTTCATGAATTGGAAGACTTTGTACTGTTAAGATGACAATATTCCCCAAACCCCATCTGCCCTTTTTTTTTTTTTTTTTTGGCAGAAATTGAGAAACTGATCCTAAAGCAATGGTAATTAAAACAGTGTGGTACTGGCATAAGGCTAGACATATAGATCCATGAAACAGAATCAAGAATTCAGAAATAAACTCTGACATTTATGGTTAATTGGTTTTCCAAAAGGGTGCCAAGATAATTCAATGGGGGAAAGAACAGTCTTTTCAACAAATGGTATTGGGACAACTGGATATCCATATGCAGAAGAGGCTGGATCCCTATATCACACCATGTAACAAAATTAACTCAAAATAGACCAAAGAAGGAAAAAAAAGGATCAAAGACCTAAATATGTGCACTAAAACTATAAAACTCTTAGAAGAAAACATAAGAGTGGATCTTTGTGACTCTGAATTAGGCAATGGCTTCTTAGATATGACACCAAAAGCTCAAGCAACAAAAGAAAAAATAAACTGGAATTCATCAAAACTTAAAACTTTTGTGCTTCAAAGGACGCCATCAAAAAAGGAACAGACAGGGCTTCCCTGGTGGCGCAGTGGTTGAGAGTCCGCCTGCCGATGCAGGGGACACGGGTTCGTGCCCCGGTCCGGGAGGATACCACATGCCGCGGAGCGGCTAGGCCCGTGAGCCATGGCCGCTGAGCCTGCGCGTCCGGAGCCTGTCCTCCGCTGCGGGAGAGGCCCAAGTACCAAAAAAAAAAAAAAAAGAAAAGAAAAGAAAAAGGAACAGGCAACCCAAGAAACGGAGAAAATACCTGCAAATCATATATCTGATAATGGTTCAGTATTCAGAACAAATAGAGAACTGTTATAACCCAACTCTTAGAGCCCACTTTAAAATTGGTCAAAGGGGCTTCCCTGGTGGCGTGGTGGTTGAGAGTCCGCCTGCCGATGCAGGGGACACGGGTTTGTGCCCCGGTCCGGGAAGATCCCACATGCCGCAGAGCGGCTGGGCCCGTGGGCCATGGTCGCTGAGCCTGCACGTCTGGAGCCTGTGCCCCACAACAGGAGAGGCCACAACAGTGAGGGGCCCGTGTACCGCAAAAAAAAATGGGCAAAGTATTTGAATAGACATTTCTCCTAAGAATATACACAAATGAAAAGGTGATCAACATGATTAGCCATTAAGGAAATGCAAACCAAACCCACATTAATACACCACTTCACACCCATTTGATCTTCTGTTGGGTCTTTATTGCTGCCCATGGGCTTTCCCTAGTTGCGGCGAGTGGGGGCTACTCTTCATTGCGGTACACAAGCTTCTCATTGCGGTGGCTTCTCTTGTTGAGGAGCACGGGCTCTAGGCACGCGGGCTTCAGTAGTTGTGGCTCGCGGGCTCTAGAGTGCAGGCTCAGTAGTTGTGGCGCACAGGCTTAGTTGCTCTGCAGCATGTGGGATCTTCCCAGACCAGGGCTCAAACCCGTGTCCCTTAGAGAAACAAGAATCTCATAACTGGTTCTCATTACTTGCTTGTAAAGCTCCTTCTGCCATACCTCTAAATTCTGCCATTCTTGCTCCGAGAAATAAACGGCCACACCCTCAAAAGTCAGAGATAATGGAGCAGGCTCTGCCATGTGTCCTCGTGGTCCCACCTGGCCCCGGACCGGGTTATGGTCAAGCCAGGCATCCCAGCTGCCCGGGGCACCTCCCCCGTGGTGGCCTCCCACTCCCCCCATCAAAATTTTAAAATTTTGATAATGCCAAGTGTTGATGAAAATGTAGAACAATGGGAACTTTCATAAAATACTGACAGGAGTGAATATTTTTGCAATTACTTTGGAGAGAGCAATAGAGACATATTTAGTAAACCTGAAGGCACTCACACTGTATGACTTAACAATTTCACCTGTAGGTATTTCATTAGAGATGCAATCACATGTGAGTACTCAGAGAAATTTACAAGAGTATTCATTAAGGCATTTTTGTAATACTAAACAATTGGAAATAACCTAAATATCCTTCCATGAGCAAATGGATAAATAAATTATAGCATATTGCCACAATGGAATACCACACAGCAATTAAAATCAATGAATCAGCACTTCCTCTCTTACCTAACTATGTACATAATTATGCCTTAGCTGGTTTCCCCATCTCTGGTGTCTTCCCATTTTTGTACAACTGGAAGATATTTAAAAATCTGATCATGCCTCTACCTTAATTAAAAATTCTCCAGTGTGTTTTTTTCTTTTTTCTTCTTGTTTGTTTGTTTGTTTTTGCAGTACGCGGGCCTCACTGTTGTGGCCTCTCCCGTTGCGGAGCACAGGCTCCGGACGCGCAGGCTCAGCGGCCATGGCTCATGGGCCCAGCCGCTCCGCGGCATATGGGACCTTCCCGGACCGGGGCACGAACCCGTGTCCCCTGCATCGGCAGGCAGACTCTCAACCGCTGCGCCACCAGGGAAGCCCTCCAGTGTGTTTTTTAAAAAAAAGTTTTATTGAGGTATAATTGCTATACAAGAGACTGCATATATTTAGTGCACAATCTGATAAGTTTTGACACACATATAAACACTACCATGATCAAGGGAATGAACACATCCATCACCCGCAAATGTTTCCTTGTATCCCTTTGTAGTTTCTCCCTCAACCTCTCCTATCCCCAATTAACCATTGATCTGCTTTCTGTCACTACAGATCAGTTTGCATTTTCTAGAGTTTTATATAAACAGAATTATTCAGTATGCATTCTTTTTCTATCTGGCTTCTTTCACTCAGCATAATTATTTTGAGATTCATCCATGTTGCTGTGTGGCTTATCCCTTTTTATTGCTGAGAAAGATCCTACTGTACGGATACACTACAATTTGTTCATACATCCACCTATTGGTGGACATCTGGGTTGTTTCCAGTTTTTGACTTTTACAAAGAAAGCTGCTATGAACATTTGCATACAAGTCTTTGTGTGGACTTGTGCTTTCTTTTCTCTTAGGTAAATTCGTAGAAGTGGAATAGTTGGATTAGACGGTAGGTGTATGTTTAATTTTTTAAGAAACTGCCATAGTGGTGGCACCATTTTACATTCCCATCAGCAGGCTTCAGTGGGTTTTAAGAATAAGATCTGGGGCACTTGTCATAACAAGGAGCTACTGCATAACATAGGGAACTATATTCAATATCTTGTAATAATCTATAATGGAAAAAATCTGGAAAAGAATTATATATGTTATATATATATTCTGGAAAAGAATATATATCTATATGTAACTGAATCACTTTGCTGTAGACCTGAAATATTGTAAATCAACTATACTTCAATTAAAAAACAAAGAATAAGATCTGGGGTACTTGTTAGGCATTGAAAAAAGGGCCTTGGGAGGTGTAACTAAGGATCTCGAGGTGAGGCCATTCTGGGTTTAGAGCAGGCCCTAAGTCCAATGACAGGTATTAAGAGAAAGGCAGAGGGAGACAAAGGCAGAGATTGGAGTTATGCTGCCCAAATCAAGGAATGCCTGGAGCTCCTAAAACTGAAAGAAGCAAAGAAGACTCCCCCCCAGATCTTTCAGAGAGAATGTGACCCCGCTAACACCTCGATTTTGGACTGCTGGCCTCTGGAACTATGAGATGAAATTTCGTAGTTTTAAGCCTCCCAGCTTTAGTGATTTGTAACAGCAGCCCTAGGAAACTAATACACTCACCATAGTCTTTACACTGGCCATTGAGCATCTGAAGATTAAAAGGTGTGGATCCCACTCTTGAGGAGTGTGGAAAAAAGAAAAATAAACTTACAGAGAACAATCACATCAAAGTGAGATAACTGCTGCGACTCGGTGTATGTAGTAAGGAGAGTGATGGCAAACGTCTGACCAAAAGCAGCAGCCCTGTCCTGTCCTCTCCTTTCTCCCTCCCTTTCCTGTCCTTCTGTGGCTTCTTTTCCTCTGTTCCCTATCTCAATGAACAGCATCTTCACTATGCAAAGTACACAGGACAGAAATCTACAAGTCACTCTTATATCTCACCTTCCCCTAACCAATCTGTCACCAAAACCCTATTAGCCCCATTTATTTTATTTTCTTAATATTTCTAAAAATCTCCACTCCCCTCCATCTTCACAGCCATCGCTATAGTCCAAGCGCCCATCGCCTCTGGCCTGAGCAAAGCCCTCCTATTGGGTCTACCTGCATCCCTCTGCTTTCCTCCCATCTGGTCCTCCCTCTGCGGCTGGAGTGAGCTTCTCACAGGGAAATCTGGTGGCCCGGTCCTGCCCTGCTGATGAAACTCCCTGCCCCTCCGCCCGTGGGTCTGCGTGGCTCTGGGGGTGAAGGGTAAGCTCCTCCAGCTGGTCTAGGAGGCCTTGCTGTGCAGCCCTGCACTTGGCCCCTCTTAGCTCTGCCCACTGGTCCACCATCTGTCCCGGCACACAAACCCTGGCACATTCAGCTCCTTTCACTGCAGGCTGTCAGGAGAACTGGAACTCTCCTTTGCCAGGCTGACTCCTGCTGCTTCAGTGCCATCCCCCTAAGGGAGTGCTGCTTTGTCTCCTGAGGAGGTCACCCTCCTGTTTCCAGCTCTGAGAGTATTATGTGCCTCCCAGTGACAATTTTACGTTTACCTGTGTCTCCACTGCACTGGAGTCTGCTTCCTGACTACCTGCAGGCTCCTTAGCCGTGGGGACTGTGACTCTGTTCACTCATTTTCATGTCTCTGAAGCACAGCCTGGCACCTGGTGCACGTAGCTGCTCAGTCCGTATTTGTTGAATGAACAAAGTGCACCCTTGTTTATAATAGTGAAAAACTGGAGACAATTTCTTGGGAAGAAGTTAAATAAATTATGCTCTATCCATGCTCTGTAATACCACGCATGTCTTTAAAAACCAGCAAGGTAGAGCTAGCTGTATTTACTGATGTGGAAAGTGGCCTATGATAGACTTTGCGTAAAAAACAACAACAACAAAAAGCAAGTTTCAGAACAACCTTAGGGCGAACCATTGTTTTAAAATCAAAAGCAGTATATATAAAATATGTTCTCCTGGGCCTGGGCGAAGGTGTGGAAAGACCGCACCAAATCGTTAACATGCTTTGTGGTGCCGTGGAGCTAGGGGAAGGAGACAAGCCATTCACAGTATTTCGTAAAGAATTTAGAAAATTTTGCACTGTTTGAACTTTGTATTTTTACAAGTATGTATGAGTTTTGTAAGTCAAACATGTTTATAAAGAGTGCAAGGAAGACAAGACGCCACCGGGGGGAGGGGCACTTCCTGCCACCACCTCCTTTGTCTGCCCTCAAGCCCCATAAGTGCTTGGCCCTACCCACCTGGCAGTACACCTGTGCCCCTGCGCTCTCACCTGTGCCTGTGTCTTCTTACCTGTACCCCTACTTTCTCATGTGCACCATGCCCTCTCCCCTGTGTCCGTATTCTCTCACCTGTACACCTGTCCTCTCACCTGTGCCCCATCGTCTTACTTGTGTCCCATCCTCTTACCACTCCCCCAGAGTGTGTGGCTCTTTTGCAGTTTCATGAAGGGCGAAGCCCTTGGAATATAGTTAAGCTCAAGTCAATTCATATGAGTGAGCTTACCTCCCCAACTGGAATGTAAGCTCTCTGAAAAGGAAAGGGACGAATGTATTAAAAAAAAAAAAAATTGAACTCCTAACCCCTGGCAGGCATGTCTATATACTTTAGCCCATCAAATCCTCACAAGAACCTTGTAAGTAGATAATTTTATCTCCATTTCACTGAACGCTAAGTTCGGAGAGCTCGACGCTTGCCCAGGATCTCACAGCAAGGACTCAAACAGAGTTCTGATTGGCCCCCAACTCCGAGCTTTCTGTGCCTTGGCTCCGGGGACACCACCACACCACGTCCTCCCATGTACTTCCCAGCTCATTTCCTCCAAGATGATAAGTGCTGGGTAAACGTTTGCATAATGATGGAGGTTGTTTATCCTTCAGCCAGTGAGTCCATTAACTAGTCTTTGTATTCACTTTCCATTAAAGCTTCATCTCCCCAGAGCTTAAAATAGGATTGGAAATTTGCTATGTTTGACCTATTTTCACTCATTAGCATAATTTATCAAATTAGAGAACTGAGAAGCTCTTGGATAAAGAGGGGGGAGCCCAGGCAATCTCAGGGTGGGGAGACAGGGTACCACTAAGGGCCAGGGGTCCTGGGAGCATCGAGGGAGAGAAAGGAGGAAGGCTGCAAAAGGCTCAGAAGTTGGGGTGGGAAAGAGAAAAGACAAAGCATTTCATGGCAGAGTGGAAGGATCCCTCAGACTTAGTAGAGGAAACCTGGACTCACATGCCAGCTCTGCCGCCCATTGGCTGGGAACCTGGGGCAAATCAGTTTACCACCTGAGCTTCTGCTGCCTCCTCTGAAAACGGTGAGAGGTTACCAACGTCACCAGGGTGATAACACCAGTTCTAACGAGATGCTGTGTGTGAATGCTGCTGGTGAAGAACTAAGACTGAGGCATTTACGATGTTCCACATCTACTTACATAACATTATCTTCTTTACTTTGGATTGAAAGTTCTCAGTCTGAAAGATGGGATGTTATGAAATCGCAGTAAGTGCTTTAGAGCAGCGGTCCCCAACCTTTTCGGCACTAGGGGCCGGTTTTGTGGAAGACAATTTTTCCATGGACGGGGCGGGGGAATGGTTCAAGCGTAACGCGAGCGATGGAGAGCAAGCGGCAGGTGAAGCTTCACTCACTCACCCACTGCTCACCTCCTGCTGTGTGGACCGGGGGTTGGGACCCCTGCTTTAGAGGCAGGGATCATCTTTACACCCCCTCCCCCATCTCCTGGGACCTAGAATGGTGCCTTGCACATAACAGGTACTCATAGAGGTCCGCTTGAATGAATGATGAATGAATGAATGAATGAATTTAACTCGTAACTGCTCAAGCAGTGGCCCTATGCAATTACTGCTACCATACTCAACCCTCCTCTGGAGGGCCCTCAAGTACAAACCTGTGCAGCAACAGCCCCATGGAGGTAACTGCAATAAAGTGGGAGCAGCTATTTGGAGTGGGGCAAACATGGCGAGGAGAGTCCAGTTTACAGGTAAGAGGAGGCCCCTGAATCATCTCTTTGCTGGCCACCAAAGGTCTGGGGTTGGTGCAAGAGTGAGACTAGGGAAGGATGAAGTGACCTGACGATAAATGGAAAGGGGTCTTTAAATTATTAGCTGAAAGCAAAAACAACACACAAAAATAATAATAGATCCTGATCACATGACTTTTTAAAATACATAACACGCATACTAACACACAAACTGTGCTTATAGTCACTCTAGCTGATGATATATCTAAGGAGAATAAGATTGTGTTTGGTGTTAGGGGCTTAAGATAAAATGTTTCCTTTGTGTGTGTGTGTGTGTGTGTGTGTGTGTGTGTGTGTGTGTGTGTGTGTGTTTTCTCTATATTCCAGTAAACATTGTGCTGGGTTTCCATCCATAGGTTGTAACACACATACTGTTCATTTCCGGCAGCAATTCTGGATTGATTTTGGCAGCAAAAGCACTGCTTGGGGTTCAGATGAGAGAATGACTTGGTACTAAGAAAAGATGGATTCTTACAGAGGGCTGAATGATGCCGCCCCCAAAAGATACGTCTACGTCCTAATTTCCATAACTTGTGACTGTTATCTGATTTGAAAAAAAGATCTTTGTAGATATAACTAAATTAAGAATCTTGAGATGAGATTATGCTGGATTATCTAGTGGGTCCTAAATAGGATGACCAGGGTCTTTATAACAGAAGGACAGAGGATGGTTTCAGACAGATGGAAGAGGTGAAGGCGATGTGAAGACAGAGGCAGGGACTGGACTGATATGGCTACAAGCCAAGGAATGCCAAGGATTGTCAGCAGTCACTGAAAGCTATGAAAGAGGCATGGAATGGATTCTCTCCCAGAGCCTTAGAAGAAAGTCTGGCCCTGCTAACACCACGATTATGGACTTCTGTCTCCAGAAAGAACTGTGAGAGAATAAATTATCACTGTGTTAAATCATCCAGTGTGGGATATTGTTACAGTAGCCATATGGAACAAATATGATTTTGAAATGCTATTTTCCCACGGATGTTCAAAATGAAAGATATTAGCACTCAAACTTCAAACCCCAGTGGTGAAAAGTCCCCACGGAAGCTCAGGTCAACAGTCTCTCAGAGTAATTTCCCAGTGCTCCCCAGGCTCCCTGATTCTTCCATCAGACCTTTGCCCCTTTCGCCATGTTGGGGGTCTTATGTAACCTTCCCCTGAAATGTGCTCAGCTGAGCCCCACACCCCAGCTCTTAAGAATGTCTAGTACTATGTCTCATCTACCCAAGTTCAAGGACTCTAAGGCTTGGGAAAGTCTAAGATGTACCTGAAATCTCCATGATGTGGGCACGTTGATTCTGACGCTGGGAGCACAGGGACTGTCTCTGTAGCACCGTGCTTGTCCCACGGTGTCTTATCACTACCAAGCACTAGATAACTGCATGCTGAATGGTTAAATCTAGCATATATCCCTACGCGACCTGCCTGGCTAAATGGCAAATGGGACGAAACTGTGTTCTAATTTCCTCCACATCTTCAGAAGCTCCTATGCCCCTAAGCACTCAGGGCCCCTGTGCTGGTCTCATCTTCTCTCTGCAGGGCCCATCTGCTGCTCCTCTCATCCCACCCACCAAATGAACCTGTCCCATGCCTGTTGATCTAGGCCTTTCTCTAATGCTAGGGACAATTATCAGTAATACATTAATTAGGTCAGAGTCCAGAGAGGAAAAGACTGAGGAAACATGTTTTCTATCTTCACATATCTGAAGAGCCATCCACTTAGAAGGGCTGGGGGTGTAGGTGGAGGGCAGGTTGAAATCCTAGATATCTAGGATTTCCAAGACAAAAGTCTGAAGGGACCAGATTTGGTTTTATGTCTGAGATTCAGAGGTGTACAGCAATAGGGTGGCCTGCCTTATGAAGAGGTGACAGTCCCATCCTCAGAAATATTCAAGCAAAACTATTGTCCCAGTGATCACCAAGTTGGGCTAGACTGGACTCACTGGCTGGTTGGGTTCCTCTTCCACCTTCACCACTATGTGTATGCCCCCTTAGAAGCCATATGATTGGTGGAAAAGGATGCCTTTTACAGACCAGGGATGGCCATTTGTGGTTAGAGTCTCAAGTAGCATTGTCCCTGGTTAGAATCTCTAAATAAGCTCTCATGGGCCATTTGAACAAGTCTCTTGGATAACGTTACATTTTCTTATCATGATTATTTTCATTTCAGGTAAAAGATGCCCAATTCAAATCAACTTAAGGAAAAAAGGGAAGTTTTTCATATAACAAACATAATTCGCTCAGGTACTTCTGCAGGACAGCGGTGGAGCTGGCCTCAGACACAATCCGTCCGAGCCTCCCTCTCCATCTCTGAACTCTACTTCCTCCATTCGGAACCCAGGGCTGCAAAGAGCTCTAGGCTGACTTCATCCCAGCTGGTAGCCCAAGGGAACAAGGCAGTACAATCTCTTCTTAGGGATGAGCTCTGATTGGCTCAGCCTGGGTCACGTGTTCACCCCTTGGACAAATCACTGTGCCAAAAAACTGGGGACCATGATTGGCCAGACCTGGGTCACTTTCACTCTTTTAGCCCCAGAGAGGGGACTGCGATTAGCAGCCAATCCAGAATCACATGGATAGATAATCAAAGGAAATTGCCTGGCAGATAAAACAACAGCCACCCATTACTGTGTTCAGTAGTTTAAAGAGCACTTGCGCACACATGATGTCATTTGATTTGCACTATAATCCTGTGAGGAGTGTAGATCACACATTATTTTTCTCCACCACACGACGCTGCCTCACCTTACAGAGGTAGCTGGTTGCACATTCAGCAAAATACTATGACTTTCTTAAAGAATTTGTCAGGAGGATAGATTCATTAAATGTCCTTTACTGTCATCTGATACAGTCCTTGCACACCACCAGCTCAAGCTATTTCAACTTAACTCCTGACACTAGAAAACTCCCTTCTGAGTTTTCAGATAGCAGGTCCCTGGGAAGTAGAGCCTGACATCACACAGAGAGTGAATCGGTAGCAAAGCCATCACTTCACTCCCTGGTGATCCACTTCTGAAGCACAGGTCCTCCCTCTCTTCCCCAAACTCTTCCCTGGCTCTTCCTCTGCCAGGAAAACCAGAGATGCCATTAGGAAAATTAGACAGGTGTTATTTCAAGCAGAACTGCAGTTGGCAACAGGTCATTTTCTGATATGTGCACTCATTTTCTTTATTCTTTTATTAATTCATGCATCCATTCATTCACACACTAAAATGTACTGAGCACCTTACACTGATTAGTGATCAGGCTAAGCAATTTTAATAAAGAGATCCCAAAGTAGAATAGCTTAAGAAAAATAGGACTGTATCTGTTTCTCATATAAATGTTGGGGTGAGCTGTTCAGGGGCTAGGGAGCTTTGCTAGGGACCCAAGTGCCTTCCATCTATTTGCTCTGCCATCTCTGCTACCTCTGTGTCCCAGCCCATGGGAAAGGGAGAGCACAAAAGGGACAAGCTACTCTTATTAGGAATGAGAAGTGGAAGGTCGCCTAACTTCTGCTCTTACCTCTTTGCAGAAACTGGGTAGGGCCATGCCTAGCTGCAAAGGAATCAGAAAGGCAGCTCTAGCCAGGCAGCCATGGACTCGGCCAAGACTTACTAAAAGGAAGAAGGGGAGAATGGGTAGTTGGTACAGTAGCAGTGTCTGCCCCAATCTCCCCGACGTCATGTAGGGTGCTAGATAAGATGACAGTTGCACGGGGCTGCTCTCAGGTTGCTTGTCAACTCATGAGAACAAAGTGCCTTGTTCCCTAGTAGCAATACAAAGCAGTACAGAAAGAAGCAATACAAAGAGCTGAAAAAGTTCAGAGGAGAAGGAGGGATGGCTTGAACTTGAGATAATTATTCTGACTCCTGAAGGAGGGGGCATTTGTGCTGGCTGGCCTGGGCTTGAAAGGCGGATATAAACCTGAAAATGGAAATGGGGTGACGAGTGCAAGCAGAGCAAAGAGCAGTGATTACTGCAAACCAAAGGACAGGTTTTTACATGAATGAGGGACTCCTTGGCTACCCCTCCCTGACAGCACTACATACCCACTTCCCCATTCCCCACTCCGTGTACCCATCTGTGTTAGCGCCGGCCAGTCACTGGCATCCTCCTTGGTCTGGAAGACACAGAGGCATGCAGATGTGCAGGCTATCTTTCAAGTCATCTTCCATCCCCTCGGAGCAAGAGAGGCCTCGAGGCCTAAGGAGACAGGCCAGGCTGTGAGTCAGAGTCAAGAAACCTGCAGTCTAATAACTTATTCATGACAAACCTTTTCAGAGTTTTACAGTTTACAGAGCGTGCTGACCTGTAGAATTTCATTTGATTCTCATCTCAACTCAGAGGGACTGGCTCAAGGAAGACATCAGACAGGAAAATGCTTGGAAAACTCAGCAGTGCTACAGAGTGGAAAACATCACTATAGCAACACTAAAATCTTTTTATTTCAAACTTCATTGATTCAGAATTGGTGTTAATTTGCACAAGGGTCCAGGCTGAAAATTATCTTTCTGCTCACTATAATTAAAAAGCTCTGCTAAGCAAACTAACAGCATGGCCAAGATGGCTAGCGGTGGGTATTGTAGCACTACTGTAAGCGTATTGCACTTCAATTAATTTTGAACAATGCTCTTCGCATTAAAGTAGTTCTGACGGGACTTTTACAAGGCAATAAAACTTTGTTCGTCATTTGTTTGAGCTTCTGAATATTCTAAAGAGCAAGAAAATTACTAAGCAAATTAGTTTGGGGCCTCACAGAGAGAATGTGTTTAAGAAAAGACTGGACAACCATTTGTCCAGGATGTTGAAGAGGAGATTCTGGCACCAGTTGGCAGTTTGGATTAATTCTGGCAGTGAAAACACTTCCTTTTCCTTTCCCCTAAAATCTCCATAAAAGCTCCATCAAGCTGACTCATGCAGAGCGATTCTGGTTGCAGTGAGGGTGGATCCTCTTGATTTCTCACCTCTAACCCCACTCCTCTCAAGGCACCTTTGACCAGGCGCTGAAGCACTCCAAAACTTGGTGACATTTAGAATGTCTTTGAATCCTGTGTCTATAAGCTTATGCAGAACTACAGTAAATGACAGCCAACACTTAGCTTATTCTGTTGCAGGTCTATGCTAAGTGCTTGTTTTCACAGATGAGGAAACTGAGGCTTTGACGGATTGCGGGATTTTAGTTCCCACGACCAGGGATCAAACGCACGCCCTTGGCAGTGAAAGCTCAGAGTCCTAACCACAGGACCCCAGGACAGTGAGAGTCTACTTTCTCTCTCCAAGTGTTGGCCCCAGGGGCTCTTGCACGTCACTACGGAGACCGCCCTCCCCTCCTCCTGGTGTTGCTGCGGGAACATCTGTAACCTTATACTATCAGGCCCCCTGCTGCCTCCATGGCCCTGCTTGACATCCTACTCTCTGTGGATTTTTTTCAGTTTCTCTTTCTGCCCCCAAACCCACCAGCCCTCTCTCCATAACCTCCAGTTCACATTCCTGCTTGGCTAGAAATCTCTTGCAATATTACTTGCCCACTGCTGGTCCAAACAGCAACAGCCAGATGGTCACAGTCACATGGTATCACAGTGGCTTCTGATGAAGGAATGTCCCTTAGTAGAGGGCTTTGGACTGGTTCCATAACTCCCACCTCCCCCACCTGTCCCCAACCCCCTGAAAAGGGAGGTGTAGGCATTGGTGCATGAGGAGGCCTATCCTGCCCAGTTAGGGACTCTGCTTTCAGACACAGGCTCTGAGTAGGAGGGGCCTTAAAAGTCATCTAGTCCAAAGTCCCTATGAGACAGAGGTCCCTTGTACCACAGCCTGGCCAAAGCATCATCCAGCCTCTTTTTAAATACCCCCTGTGACAAGGTACCCATGCCTTCCAAAGCAATCCAGTCAACCTGTGGTCTACCCTGCCTGTAGAAGGAAATTCTCCTTCTATTGAGTTTGAATCTGCCAGTAGCCTGTATTCTGCCAAAGATAGAATCACTGGTCCTATTCTATTCTTCCAGGGCTTAATGGGCCAGTTTAATCCCTTTTAAATATCACGCCCTCTTAGATAATAGAAGACAGTTTCCTTGCATTTTCCCTTCAAGAATCCAAATCCCTCCAGTTCATACAAGCATCCCTCATGTGACTTATATTGAATTATCTTAGCACTTACCATCCTCCCTGGAACCTGCTCCCATTTACCTATTTCCCTCTTAAGATGCGGCCCCAGAAGAGGAGCAGTTCTCTAGGTGACAAGTTCCCAGCCAAGTGTGGCTAAGCCTGCTCCCAGTCCAGACTTCTGGTTGTTCCTCTTATACTTTACTCTAGCCAGGGGTTCCATGGTCCCTGCTGAGTGATCCTGCTGAGTGGCATACTATGTTCAGCAATACTTCTGTTTTTAGGATGTGCATATTTATTAAAACTGAATCAGCCAAAGACCACCAGGGACAACTGTGGTCTGGGACGGACACACACACGCACACGCACGCACGCCACAGTCAGATCTCCTGGCTTGCTGCAGTGAGGGAGGACACTCCAGAGGAACGGTGGCCGAGAGGAAGGAGAGAAGCATCCTCCACCAGGAGTGTGTTCCTGCAGAAGGATCCTGAGGGGGCTGTGAGGGGAGAGTGCTCTGCTCTGGACTGGTTGCCTTCTGATTCAGACTCAGGGGAAGTGGAGGGATGAAGGGCTGTTAAGAGACCACAGCGGCTTAGTAACTGGGTGTCTTCAGTACTGAGTGGGTTTAGCAAAGCGGGGTCTGGGGCACCACTGGGAAGAAAGTGGTGGTTGCTCATTTTACAGCCACTACAAGACCTTGGGAGAAACCAGGTCACCTGTTAAGTTTGCAGCTGCTTTTATCTGCGTCCTCCCAGCCTGATTAACTAGAGGATTCTTTTTTCTCTTTCAATCTGTACTGATTTTCACGCTTTCAATCCCAGCTGGATATGTATTCTTTCAGTATGTTCATGGATTCAAGGGGCTGCCGTGTGTTTCCAATGAGAGTTCCAGGCAAACCACACAGGCCCAGTGGTGGTTCTTGCCTGACCCTGTTCCTTTTACTCCTCCTACTGTCATTCTTAGGCCTCACTTGGTCTGTGGCCACAGTCTCCAAGTCCCCCCCAGACCTCTCCTCTGAGCCCCAGATCCATTCATCCAACTGTCTGCCCAATAGGCCCACTGGGAAGTCCAACAGGCCCTTCAAATTCAACACCCCCAACTCACCTCTCTTGTCTCCCCCCAGCCACCCTTGATCACTTGCGCCTGTCTTAGGGTTGCTATTCTGTGCACTGTGGCTCCATCCACCCAAGCATCCTCCTTACCCAAGACGCCTCCCTCCCCACCACGTACAAACTGTTGCCATAGCTTATTGGTTCTTCCTCCTAAATATATCTTTTAAACCTGCTTCTCTTCTCTCTCGGGTCCTTTGATCCTTTGCTTGGATTCATATAAGAGCCTCATGGGACTTCCCTGGTGACACAGTGGTTAAGAATCCACCTGCCAATGCAGGGAACACGGGTTCGAGCCCTGGTCCGGGAAGATCCTACATGCCGTGGAGCAACTAAGCCCGTGTGCCACAACTACCGAGCCTGTGAGTTACAACTGCTGAAGCCCGTGCGCCTAGAGCCCGTGCTCCGCAACAAGAGAAGCCACGACAATGAGAAGCCCGTGCACCGCAACGAAGAGTAGCCCCTGCTTGCCGCAACTAGAGAAAGCCCACACGCAGCAACAAAGACCCAACACAGCCAAAAAATAAAAATAAATTAATGTTTTAAAAAAAGAGCCTCAGAACCCACCTCCCCCCTCCAGTCTCGTCTCCCTCTAATCCACCGAATGCCCTGCTGCCAGAAAGGAATCTTAAACATGCAAATCTGATCCTTTCCCTACCTGTGTAATGTCCTTTCATAGCATCTCATCACCTGGCGTGAGACCTGAAATATCTTACACAGCTCACGAGGCTTTTCATCTGATGGGCCCGTTTTCCCAACCTTGTTTTCTACCAACCTTCCCTTCGCCAGATGACCCAGCCACAGAGAACCACCGACTCCCTGGACTGGCTGCCTTTCATCCTCTCCCACCTTTGGGCAAGCTGTTCCCACTGTCTAGGATGTCAGAAATACTGATGACATCGTTACCATGGTTACCAATGGTAACGATACTGTTACCATTTATTGATCACATACCGTAGGTCAGGCACTCTGCTAATGAAGTCACGTGTATCAACGTAACAATTCTGTAAAATTGGTGCAATTGTTATCTCCGTTTTACAGATGAAGAAACTGAGGCTTAAAAGAGGTTACGAGACTTACCTTAACGCAGCTGATAAGTGGCTGAGCCGGGATGTGAATCCAGGTTTCAATGAGACAGATTCCACTGCCTCTCCTCCTGCGTACGTGATAAATTCTAGTCATGCCCTAAAACCCAACTGCCTGAACCTATCTCTCGCCTCTCCTTCATAAGCAGTTAGTTTCCCACCTTCCTGCCACTGCATCTTGTAACTATCTGTGTTATATCAACCATCTCGCTGCTGGCCTGGGACTGTGGGTGGTGCCCACCCATGCGTCACAGCCCTCCTCAGCTAAGCAGCCAAGCTCCACACCGTGGGTTTTGCCTACAACCCAGGCTGTGGCTGACCAAACGTGGAACAGACACCTAACCCCAAAGGGCTAGTGTGCGGGCTTGGACTACGCCTATGTTTATCTGCCTAAACTGAGAGCTCCTGGAAGGCCGTGCCGGCCATGGAGGTGCTCCACTCAGATCTCCTTCCAAAGCTCCTGCTGTGGGAAATGTAACTGGCCGACAGCCTCCAGCTGCTGCCTTTTATATCCACCATGGCGTTCCCGTTTCTCCCAGTCTGTCCTCAGCCAGTGAGTACACTGCAGGTACTGGGGCTGGTCTGTTCCTGCCCCAAATGGGGCTCCTCCAACTGGCAGTCTTGGCTCAGGAAGCGCTCTGTCGGCCTGGCTGAGACCTTCTTCGACCTGCATGGCGTCTGATGCTCTTCCTTCCTGCTCTCCTTTCACAGGTGTCAGTCGTGCATCAAGCCTGAAGACTCTCCCCACCTGCTCCTGCTCTTTCGTCCTTTAGCTTTCATTAGCATTTCCCCCAGTAAGTTTCTTGCACATCACATTCTGTTTTGGTGTCTGCTTCATGGAGGACTCTAAAACGACATAGAAGCAGAAACCATCTTTATACAGCTGACACATAGCAAGTGTCCAATAAATGTTTGCTGACCAAGCAGTCTCCCTGACTGTTGCTGGTTCTCCCCCACCCATCCCTATACCACTGCCAGAACAGTCCTCCTAGAAAGGACTGTGTGCACGTCACTTCCTTTCCTCCCCACAGGCAAAGTAACAGCAGATAAAAAAGATACAGTGGTTTAAGTATTTTTAAATGTGGAAATTAATATTAATAGTGATAGTAGTGATGTGGAATGCAATTTCTCAAATTGCATTATAAGGAGAAATTCAAAATGGCAGGATAACTTTTGACCATTGAGTCATGAAAATGGGTTTAAAAGTGGTTTTAGAAAATGGGAGCTTCACTGGAGGGAAACTGCCTCTGTTCCTCCCACCCAACATGATTCCTTTGGGAGCTGTACGTGCCAGGCTTGGGTGTCTGCCTGATTGCTTTATTGTTCTCCCTCTGGGAAGAGCTCAGAACACTCGGCTATCCCCTGAAGCACCTGTTTCCCCTGTCATTAATCTTGAATTCAGGTTTCAGGGTCTTCCACAGTTGCCCACTTCCTGTGGGTGGCATCAGGGCTGCCAAGTGTTCACTCCAAGGGGGTACCATTACCATCATAATTTTTCTGGATGGCAGCCCCTTGAGCCACACAACGCACAGCTCTGTGTGGACTCCTCTTCCCCAGGGCAGCCTCCAGGAAAATTTCTTTCTCCCCCAGACTCTACAGCTTGAAACCAACCCAAAACAATTCCTCTGTGATCAGATGCATTCTGCTTTCCCTGGCAAATTTCCTTGAAAAAGACTCTTCATGTAGTGTTTTTGGCACGATAGTCCAAGACAGGCTTATAATAAGCATCCTCCTGAAGACTTAAATACAGTCTCTGGCTCTGCAAATACCATTATGACAGACTTGCATTCTCAGTCCCAAGAAATGTTGTGGGCACTGGAGCTCAGAAACGTCCTAGGCATGGAAGCAGGCTTTATTCTTATTCGTGTCTGGGATCCAAGGAGAAAATGGCGGGGTTCCAAGTGCCAGTTCACACGACACTCTCACGGAGGCCGAGGGAGGGTCTCTGCAAGTGTGCTTCTGTGATGAGAAGGTGAGCAGAACACATCTGGGTGGGTCGCGTGGTGCCTCTGGGCCACGGGGCTATGGGAGTGCAGTATCAGGGTCTCAGGTTAGCACGTTAATGGCCAAAAGCAGAAGCTGGGGAAAGGCCTCAGCATTGCTGAGTGGTCAGAAACACTCCTGGTTACTGCTGGAATTGGAGACATGGGGCTCAAGTGACATCGGAAGGTTACCGAGGGGTTACCTCGCTAGAACCACGAAATTGAAAGGGTGAGCGTCAGGCTCCCTGTGTGCCCCACCCTCCCCGACTCCCAGCCTTCCCTCATTCTCTCCAGCTAGTTGCCCGGGGCCCTATCCAGCCATTCCTGGGGCCTAAGGCAGACTCCTCCTCCCAAAATCAACTCCGATACTTATTTCAAATCCACGTGTACCTTTGTTTCACAGAAGATGAATGTGTTTGAGGAATTCAAGTAAAAATACAAAAATTTTGAAGCCTTGTATTTTTGTTAGGAAGGAAGGCCTAATTGAAAGGACTTCGGTTGAGAGTATTTTTATAAATCACACCCAGTTTGGAAAGCTAGCTTTTTCATCCATTGAGTTCCTTAAGGCCTGGATAAAACTGCATTTTCCTAAGGAAACTGTGGAATCCTTGTAAGTTGCCTTAGCTTTCAGGATTTTTCAGAGAGGGACACAAAGTTGGTGGCCCATGAGTTGGCTGTCTGGGGGGCACTGTCAGCGCCCTAGTGCTGGCACAATACCGGCCTGGACAGTGGGGTGCAGTGAGGTAGGGCCAGAGTCCCAGGGGATGCTGCTGCCACGGCCAGAATGTCGGCAGTTTCCAGGGCACCCCTTTTCCCCCCAGGGCAGCCACGTGTCTGCTTCAGCCCAACCTGGGCTTCCAGTCTTCACCAGAGGCACAGTGTGGGAGGGACAAGGCAGAGGATTTCCTCCCGTGAGCAAATTCTCCATGAGTGGCACCTTTGCGATCATTTTTACAAGGTGATACTGTAACACAATGGTTACTTACACTGGAGTGAAAATTCATTGCCAGAAGCAGAGGGAAACTGAGGGTCAGCCTGCTCAGCTAGCAACTGACACCTTAGTGGTTGTATTAGTCAGCACCAGCTGCCGTAACAAATACAACAGTCTGGGTAGCTTAAACAGCAGACATTTATTTCTCACCGTTCTAGAGGCTGGAAGTCCAAGACCAAGATGCCAGCCAATTCAGTTTCTGGTGAGAGCTGTCTTCCCAGCTTGCAGACAGGGCTACCTCCTTGCTGTGTCTTCACATGGCAGAGAGAGGGGAAGCAAGTTGTCTGGTAACTCTTGTTATCAGGGCACTGATCCTAACAGATGAGGGCTCTACCCTCATGGCCTCATTGAATGCTAAATACCTCCTTATAGGCACTATCTCCAAACACAGTCACACTGGGGGGTTAGGGCTTCAACATATGAATTTGGGGGTCAGGGGGGATAAATTCAGTCCATAGCAGTGGTCAAACAGTGAAACATTCAAGAATGATGGTACCCTTTGAGGTATTTGCTTCCCTTCCAATCAAAGTCTCAGGCCTCATCCTCTGGCCTACCCACCTGAGGCTCCTTCCCCCATCTTAGAATCTGGTCATGCTTCTGCCACATCACCCAGGGGCAGGGTGGGCACCCCTGAGGCCTGGTGCAGGAACACAGGCTGGCAGAGCTGTCTGGACAGCAGTCTGTGGGGGGAGCCCAATGGTCAGGCCCTGGGTGAGCCTGGAGGAAGGGGAAGAGAAAGCAGAGGGACAAATCTCATCTGTTACTTAGCAGAAGCATGAAGCCACCTGGGGTCAGGACACAGCAGCCTTCTAAAGTCTGTCCTTGGGCAGACTTCCTCATACATTTCACAGGTTAAACCATTGAAACTTGGGGGCTTCCACATGCCTGGCCTATAATGTGGAGACCATTCATCACGTGTTAAGGCCAGGTTAATCTGCTAAATAAAAAACACTCGGGTTGGGGGAGGGATGGAGTGGGAGTTTGGGGTTAGCAGCTGTAAGCTATTACGTATAGAATGGATAAACCACAAGGTCCTACTTCATAGCACAGGGAACTATATTCAATATCCTGTGATAAACCATAATGGAAAAGAATACAAAAAAGAATGTACATATAGGTATAAGTGAATCACTTTGCTGTACAGCAGAAATTAACACAACATTGTAAATTAACTATACTTCAATAAAAATTAAACAAACACCTGGGATTTGTCTATCATTACCAACAGCTCAAATTATAGGCAAAGAAAAGTCTCCAATCCCCTTTATTCTTCCTTTTTCACCCTGGAAAGTTCTGTGGTCTCTATTCCTGTTCTCCTCAGCCTGCACTCCCACCCCCACTGCTGGCTGCTGTCCTTTCTCGGCCTTTGTTTTATAGCAGTGAATGGTAATGCCCCTCAAAAGCTCAGGGGATGTTCTTCCATTGTTAGAGAATCCAGCTACGCCACTCAGGCTGCCCCCACTCAAGACTGTGTTCTTCTAGCCATGAGTCACTGCTGCCATCTTGTTCCTGTGCTTCCTGCGAGGAGATAAGAGGAGGAAAAAGAAAGGGGGGGCACCCGGCCGGCTCATGGAGCACCTGCAGGCCTGGGTGGGCTCCGGCCATAAAAGTCTGCGGAAGATGGAAAAGGCAGGAAGGGGAACTGGGCTGTTGTCCTGAGCAGGGGCAAAAGCCATGCCTCTATGGGGGCAAGCGTCACATTGGGCCGCACAGTCCTCTAGGTAGGGGGCCTAGGGCAGTACCATTAACACAAACGGCTCTGGGCTCCAACAGGCCTGGCTTTGAAGTCCAGACCTACTGCTTCTAGCATCCTGGACAGGTTCCCCAGCCTCCTGGAGCCTTCCTTTCCTCATCTGTACAATACGGAGCCCAGTCCCCTTCATAGGATCATGGTGAAGGCTGAAGGACGTGACCTATGCAAACCACTTAGAACACAACCTGGCATAAAATAGGAACTGGCATTTAGTAGGTTTCCTCTTTCTCTCTCAGATCTTCCTTCTCTCCTTCCTCTTCCTAATGGGAGAGCAATCATCCCTAAGCAAGAGTACCATCCTCAGAAAGGTTCAGCAGTGCCCAGCCATCTCACAAATGCTGGCTGCCACGCACACAAAGGGACTGTTTTTGCTTAGAAACGGAAACAACTTGGGGAAGGTCTGGGAACAATGAACCTTGCCCTACACCAAGGGGGGACCTCAGCCCTCTCATTTGTTTGATCTCGACTCTGTTTGGCAATGGTTAATTCTCACATCTCAGATTCATGGCAAGAATCTGAATCCCCATTTAAAGGCAGCTCTTATCATTCAGCTCCATAATCATCATTCAATATTTATTATGTTCAGGGCCTTCTTCCAGACATTATATATTTCCTTCAGTCTGGAAAGTAGAAGGCTGAGAGGTCCATAAAGTCCCCAGGGACGCAGAGGGCTTGGGAGCAAGTCCTTGTTCACCCAATCCCAGCAGTGTAGGTCCAGGAAGGGATTGGTGACATTGGAGCAAGAGGACTTTTAGGTTACATGAAAGGAATCTATTTCATTTCCAGCAAGTAATAAACTCACAGAATTCATTACCCAAGAGGGAGCTGAGTGTAAGCATAGAAAGTACATCAAATGAAGTTTCAGGCAAATTCATGGTTGGCTGATCTCTGTGTGGGGTGTCGCCTTGCCACCAGGAAGGACATCCAGCATTTGGCAGGACTTAAAGAAGGAGAACTCTGTCCCCTTGGGCCTTGGGTTCTGGTCCGTGCAGCAATTCCTATGCCCATGAGATTGTCCTAAATTTCTTAGATTTGTGATTTTTCAGTGGCATTCATCTGAACTGGGGGAGAAAGGGGGTAGCAATCCTGGAGAGAGGGGACTTTCAACAGTGGCATAAGAATCTTCCAGGCAGCATACCTTACTGTGATTTCTCTTCTTGTCTAAAATTCCAAAGGCCTACACCCTTTTAAGACTGCAGCAATTTCATAAGAGCATGGAGCGTTTGCATTGGAAGTGAGTTGCTGGACCATTCCACTTACTGCAGTTTCTGCCCTGAACAGTTCTGTGCAATAGCAATTAGATTCAGAAATAGAAACAGTGACGATGCTAGAAATGCAGTGGCTGAGCTATGTATTTTTGAGGCAAAAAAGTCTATATACCTGAGGACTGAACGTTTACTTATTTATGCAACAAATATTTTGAGCACTAACACTGAGCCATGTGCTTTGAATACAAAGATGAATAAGACATGAAAATATCTGTCTCCTGAGAGGTTAGACAGTGGGGAAAACAGGCAAACAGCTCTCATGTTGTGGGTGTTATGGGAACAGGAAGAACAGGGGGTCCATCCATCTCTATCTGCAGGAGTCAGGATTCGAAGGACCCCCAGGGGTTCCCTGGTGAATGTGAGAAGGGGAAGAGGGGTTCACGCAGACAGGAGAGTGTGGAACATTTGAAATGCTCAAAGTCACTACAGGTGGAGCTCAGGCCACCTGAGACAAATGGGAAGGAGGTGAGTCTGGAAAGAAGACACTGAGGGTGGTGGTCCAGGCTAAGGAGCGGGGCGCTGATTTTTGAAGGGAAGCTGGGACGTGTATAATCAGATTCTAACCGTAGGGAGATCATGGGATGACCTAGATGAGGATGAAGCTAGAAACAAGGACGGGAGTAAGGTGATTTGCAGGAGAGCAATGACTGGGGACCAAAACAAAGCCCTGAGGCTGGGCCAAAGGTAAGATCAACGGGCATAAGGGGAAGGGAGAGAAAGGGGGCGTTTGGGAACGACTTCATGATTTCTTTGAGTGGATGGAGGTATCACTGAATGGTAACTGAATGCTAAGGGAAGAATGTGACGGAGTAGATAATGATTAAGTTTGATATGCTGCACTTGCTTTCTGTATGAGGCAGTCAAACTGAGATACCCGTCAGCCGGTGTATATAGAGATCCAAGTCCCAGAGAGAGATGTGGTCTAGAGATCCCCAGTCCCAGGGGCATCAGCAGGCAGAGATGAAAGTTTGCCAAGGGAGAGTCCAAACGTGGACAGAGGAGTGAACTGAGGGTGCTGCGCCAGAGAACGCTGAGGGCAGAGGAAAGTGAACTCCCCAAGGAGAGCAAGCAAAGAGGTGGGAAGAGACAGGCTTCTCAGAAAACAATGGAAGGGTGATTTTTTAAGAAAGGGGAAGTGTTTGACAGTGTCAAATGATGCAGAGGTCAAGGAATATAAGGACTGAAGAGAAGCCATTAGACCTGGCAATAAGGACCTGGGTCCTTATTGCTGACCAGGTGGAAGAAGATTCTGTGGGAGATGCGGGGAGAAGCCAGAAGGCAGTGGGTCAAGGAGTGAATGAAAGGCAGGAAGTGGTGACAGCAGGTAGACTACTCCACCCAGAAACTCAGCTAGGAAGGGAAGGAGAGAGCTTGGAGGATAGGAAAGTTCAGTAGAGGAGACTTGAACATAATCAGAAACAGACTGTTAAGGAGATTTAAGAGAGAGAGAAAATTGGAGCAAGCATGCGGAAGATGCTCAGAGTGGAGCTCAGCTCTCATGTGTCAATTTTCCCTCCCTGTTCCATTCCTTCTCTGCAACCCTATGACATCCATTTGGACCACTCATCCGTCTTCAGACACTGCTTTGCATTATGATTATTTGAGTGTATATCTTATCTTCTGTAATTAATTTTGTATCTCTTTCAGGGCAAGAACCCTGTCTTAAACATTTTTGTTGTAATCCATGGAGCTTTTATTTTTTTTAATAGAACTGAGTTTCATAGTATTTTTTAAATTAAGGCATAACTTACATACAGTAAATTACTGGACACAAAGATAGTACAGCTTGATGAATTCTTACATACGTATAAACCCATGAAACCACTATTCCAACATACAAATATTTTCAGCACACTTGAAGGCTCTCATGGTCCCACCCAGACGGTATCCCACAACGAAGTAACCATCATTCTGACCTCTACTGCTATATAGTTTTGCCTGTTCTTGGTCTTCTTATACATAGGATCACTTGGGGTATGTCCTTTGTTATCTAATTTCTTTCTCTCAACAATATGTCTTTTGTTGTGTGCAAGGGTTTAAGTTCTTTTTTTTAATCTGTGAAGTAGTCCATTGTGTAAATATATACCACAGTTTTTCTATCTGTTGATAGATGCTAGGGCTTCTTCCAGTTTGGGGCTATTAGAAATAGTGCTGCCATGAACGTTCTTGGCTACATACATTGGGGTCATAGCACTCATTCTGTTGGGTGTATGTCCAAGAATGGTACTGAAGGGTAATAGGTTGATATTTGTTCAGCTTTAGTAGATGCTGCCAAAGTGTTTGTGCCAATTTATATTCCCTTGCAGCGTATGAGTGTTCTGGCCCTATAGTATTTTTAAATAAAATGCAATTCAATGAGGAATGCTTAAAACATTGAAAAGAACAACCTCTTTTAAGAACCATCAACACTTCAGAAGTATCTATTGATATGTTAACAATTACTGTGTAAATAACAGATCACTTCCCTAACCACTAAGAATTCTATCATAGAACCCCTGGTTGGTCCAGTTTGAATTGAGGTAAGTTCTCGAATATAAAATAAATGCATTTCTATATAATTAATTTCTATAATGTACTATTGTCACTAATTTTAAAAAAGCTTTCTTGCCTGACATTCAGATCCATGAGATTTTATTTTTTTATTTTATTTTTGTTTTGTGGTACGCGGGCCTCTCACTGGTGTGGCCTCTCCCGTTGCGGAGCACAGGCTCCGGACGCGCAGGCTCAGCAGCCATGGCTCACAGGCCCAGCCGCTCCACGGCCTGTGGGATCTTCCCGGACCGGGGCACGAACCCGTGTCCCCTGCATCGGCAGGTGGACTCTCAACCACTGCGCCACCAGGGAAGCCCATGAGATTTTACTTTAATACTCCATTATGGATCTGATTTTTCTGGGAGCTGGCAGAACCGCCTTATCCTAACATGACGTATGCATCCTGGATGTCTCAAGAGTCAGCGTTAATTCAATTATTTATTCATTTGTTCACTCTGTAAATATATACTGAGCAGCTACTCTGTGCTAGGCACCGTACTAGTCACTGGGGGGTGTGGGGCGAGGGATATAAAAAATCCTCTGTTATGGATTCTGCCCTCAAAGAACTTGGTCTATAAGAAGTCTTGGATGCAAAGAACTTAATGCAGAGGAGAAAGTCAGCAAGCCTCATACTTCATCGAAAGCTTTTCTATGAGAGCAGAGCCGTACCAACTTCGGTGGAAGTTTAGCAAAAGAAACTGTCATTTGATAGGTCAGTTATCTGTCTGAGTGGAGACAGCAAGTCCCCTGAGGGCAGATCTTTGTTTTCAAGTCACTTGAGTGTTCCCTCAATGTAAGCTTCATAGGTGCCCATTATCTAGAGGGGAAAAGAAATGACAAGAACCTTACTGGGTTTGACAAAGCCTGCTCTTTTAAAAACCCCTATAGGGAGAAACTTCCTTGCTTGAAGTCAAGGAACCTCTGGGAACCCAGAAGTCCTAGACCCTGACATGCTTATAATCTTTCCAATTACTGAGATGGTTCCAGATGGTGTTGGCTGGCAGTAAAGGGCCCAAGGATCCCCAAGAGTAACTCATTAAACTCAACGCTAGGCCTAGATGGTTGCCACAGGAGTGCTGATTCTGGCACAGTGAGCAACCAAGGACAGAAGCTTTGCTCTCTGGACCCACTATGCCAGCACAAAGGACCTACTTTGGAAACAGCAGCTGAGTATGCGAGTGTGATCTTGGAATCCAAGTTAGAGCATCCTTAGCTGAACATCATTTGGGAGAGAGTGGGAAGTGAACATTTAAAAGCTGAATTCCTATTCACACTTCAAGCTGCTGAAGAGCTTCCTACCAATTACAGGCTTAGCAGATACTACTGGTTATTGTGGCAGAGTTTTCATCCCATATTCCCTCCAGACCCCTTTACTATTTCTTGAGCACATGGGCTTCTGAGGCCTTCCTACAGGAAAACTGTCAGAGAAAAATGACTGCTATGTATATTCTGCCTCTAACAATATGTATTCTGGGATTTTTTTGTACCATCCTCCTAGAAATACTTTTACTTCTCTCCTGTGTTGAAACTTCTGCTCCTGTTATATCTTTCCCTTTCTCAGGTAAGGTTGCAAGGGAAATACATTTTTTGAGATGTTGCATGTCTGAAGATGTCTTTATTCTATCTTTGTACTTTCTGGATAATTTGGCTGGGTATAGACCTCTAGTTTGGAGAGCATTTCCTTTCAGAATGTTGAATGCATTGCCTCATCTTCTTTCTGTTTCCAGTATTGCAAAGTCCAAAGCCATTCTCACTTCTGATTCTTTGTATGTGACTTTTTTCTTTCTCCAGAATCTCGTAGACTCTATTTCCTCCAATTTTTTGAAAATGTCCAGTGAGGTACCTTAATATGGATCTATTATTATCCAACGTGTTGGGTATTTGATGCATTGTTTTAAGCGGGAACCTTTTGTCTTTTTTTATCTCTGGGAAATCTGGGGGAGTCATTTCATTTGTGAATATCTTCTTTCCGTTTTCTGTTTTTTCTTGTTCTCTCTCTAGAACTCCTATTATTTATGTATTGGACTTCTTGGACTAGTCTTCTAATTTTGCTTTCTTTTCTTTCCAATTTTTAAAAATCCCTTTGATTTTTTACTCTACTTTCTGAGAAACTAACTATTGAGTTTTTTATTTCTGCTGTTTTTAATTTCCAAGAATTCCTTTTTGGCCTCTGAATGTTCCTTTTTTGTTTCACCCTGTTCTTTTTTCTTGGATGCAGTGTGTTCTCTTATCTCTGTAAAGATGTAATTTATACACACTTTAATTCTCCTCTCCTTGCATGTTCTCAGTTCCCGCACACACTACTTTTTTTTTTAAAGTCTTTATTGAGTTTGTTGCAATATTGCTTCTGTTTTATGTTTTGGTTTTTTGGTCTCGAGGCATGTGGAATATTGGTTCCCTGACCAGGGACCAAACCCTCACCCCCTGCATTGGAAGGTGAAGTCTTAACCACTGGACCACCAGGGAAATCCCCACCCATACACTACTTTATTTTTAATTGTTGTTTGTCTTGGTGTTTATTGTCCACATTATTAGCTCTCCTCAGATAGTAGTATTGGGATATCTGTTCATGATTAAGAGAGTGGAACTATTAATCTGATTGGAAGTTTTTAAGTTGATTGAAAACTCTGGGCAAGTGGGTGAAGCTTTGGACTTTGTGCTGCAATGTAGGATTGTTGGAGAACCTCCTGTGTCAGTATTCCTACTCTGTCCCTTGTAGGTTACACAGATTCCCTAAGCACTCTAAATGTTTAAAAGAGAGCCTGACACATAGCAAGCAAGTACTCAATACTTGTTATTATTCTGAAAGCTACTGTTATTGTTATGGTAGAAAATACATTCACAGAGAAGCAAATATATACACAATTCAACTAATCAAAAGCCAATACCCTTGCTTGGATCTTCGTAGAGATTCACAAAGGTGCAATCATTCTCAGAGAGCTGGACACAAACTTTAAATGGTGCTCTGATGCTTCATGGTTGGGTGGGTGATAGAGAAGGTGAGTGGAAGGAAGATGTTTGGGGCCAACCTAGGAGAGGTGGGGAGGCAGCTGATTGAGAAGGAGGAAGTGGCTAGAAGGAATGTCAAGTGGTCATGGTGGCTTCCAGAGAATACTAGTGGTTTCCTCATTTAAGCTGGTATCTAAACAGTCGTTATCTTTGCAGTTCTAGTGGAATGGGTTTTGGCACACTTGGGGGCAGATCTGTTAATTAGCTCCATGTCTCCTTGGGTGGCCATCAATTTTATGGGTGATAGCACCAGAGGACCAGCTCTGCCAGGGGAGAGAAGGAATATTCCATTAATCTAGCTATGGGTTATTAAGCCACTCTTTCTTCCTGTCCCCGACAGATTGTGAATAACACTGTGTTCTCTCCCACCCTCCTCCTCTGCCTCCTCTTCTCTTTCTACAGCCTGGGGAGCATAGTGAATCTAGAAAAGCCTCGCTGTTCTCAACCCTGGTGGGTCCTGGCCTGTCTGGCCCTTGGTAATGGGAAGGACCCCCTTTTTCCTCCTTCCTACACCTGTTGGTCCCCAGCCACCTGGGAGTCCCCTCCAGAAACCTGACTTGAAGCTTCTGCAGTGCCGGACCATTGGCCAGAGTGGTGGATTCCTCCTGGGAGCTGGTGTAGCCTTTGGCAGGGGATCAGCTCCTCGGGTCGTTGATTTCAACTGCTCAGCATCTTGTCTCAGCTCTTCTTGTGTGTCTGCCTCTCTCAATTCAATTCTAATAACTTTATTGGCACAAAGATGCGGAGAAAGGACTGCCAAAGTCAATAATCAAGTTTCTGCAACCGAGATAATTTTTTTTTTTTTTTTGGTGGCTGTTTCGTGCAGATAAGAATTGTGTGGGCTCATACTGGGTTTTATCTTTGGATTATTCTCTCATAAGACAACACATATTAGGGGGCCTGAGTCAGATCATTTCTCTCAGTTATACAGCCTCATTATTCTCTACTTCTTGGTTTATGCTTGTTTGTTTGCCTGTCTCTTTTTTTTTTTTTTTTTTTTTTTTTTTTTTGCATTACGCGGGCCTCTCACTGTTGTGGCCTCTCCCGTTGCAGAGCACAGGCTCCGGACGCGCAGGCTCAGCGGCCATGGCTCACGGGCCCAGCCGCTCCGCGGCATGTAGGATCTTCCCAGACCAGGGCACGAACCCATGTCCCCTGCATTAGCAGGCGGACTCTCAACCACTGCGCCACCAGGGAAGCCCTGCCTGTCTCTTTTTAACACAATTATTTTAATGACAAAAAAAATCAGGTAAGCGAATTTTTATTGATCACCTACTATGTCCTAGGCAGTGTGATGGGGTATTTAAAAACATACACTATATTTTATCGAGAGTAGGAAAAAGCTGGGTCAGGCTATGAAGAAGTGATGAAATGTGATTGCCCATCTATCCAAGGCAATTAATAATATAATTCCTATCAGTTAGAGAGGAAAGAGAGCTGAATGGTTAAGTGTGTGGGTTCTCAGCTCTTCCCCCTCTTTATGTGACTTTGGACAAACTTCCTTGTGCCTCAGTTTCTTCACCTAAAAAAAGGGAATAATATCAATAGCAATACCTCTTAGGGTTGTCGTGAGAATCATGTAAGATTGAACATAAAGCACTTAGAAAAAGCCCTGGCAATCAGTAAGCACTTAATAAATGTTAGCTATTTTTATTACTGTGATTTACAGAGACCTTAACGGTTTTCTTATCCAAGCCCCTCCTCTTCCCAGTGAGTATCTAGGGGGCCAGGAGACTGACTTGCCCAAAGTCACAGTTTGGTCTCTTTAACTGCAGACAACGATGCTAATGACCTCAACACCATGCTGCCCCTTGGTCAATGGTGTGAATTTTGATTCTAGAAACTCAAGCGAAATTTCGGTGAGGGATTCCTCTCCAGCCCACCATACCATGAATAGCCACTCACAGAGTATGCTGGGACTTCCACTGTCTCCAACTCACTTGATTTCTTGGAGTGGAATTACACAGACATGACCAGCATCCGACTGAATGATGGTACCTCTGGTTCATACGGTGTCAGGATGGTACAGTGGTTAAGAGCCACAGTCTGGTGCCAGACAGACTTGATTCAAATCTTGGCTCTTCCCTTTATACATGCTCTGTGATCTCGGACCAGTTACTGAACAGCTCTAAGCCTCAAGTAAACATGGATAGTAATGACACTACCCCTCACTGCATCGTCATAAGGATGAAACACAGTAGCATATAAAGAGCTCAGCCTGGTGACTGGTACAGAGTAATTCTGAATACGTGGAAATTAATATGGTCTTTATACTAGTTTTTGGTACTTTCTTTTACCCATCCTCATTTTATCCTCAAGACATCCCTCTAAGAGAGGAAAGAGAGATTCTTTTATTCCCACCACCTATTCATAAAGGTTAACTTAGCATCATAGCTGGCAGTGGGACCTGAACATACAAAGGCTTCAGTGACCCTAAAGCAGTGCTCCTTCTCCTATACTTACACCTCAGGACTAAGAAAACCTGAAAATGTCCTCGAAATCAAGAGGGGAGGGGAAATAAAGAAGAAAAACTGGGAAAATTAATAGGGTCATCACAAACTCAAAGTCAGAGTGATGTTTTTGTTAGACACATTAAATCAAAATGCACACAAATGAAGCAGAGATGGAAAAAAGAAAGTTCCATGTAGCCCCAGAAGGACCAAACAACAACAACGTGAAGCACGCTATCTGTAGAGAAGGACAGACAAACCAATAATCAGAAGCTCCCTTGTAAGTTAAGGCCAGGAGAATGGTGTAGGGAATTAAACACTTTCAGCTTATCCCAGATCTGGTGCAAAAACAAGACAGGGAGAGGGAAGGGAAGAGGGCCATGGAGTGAAGGATCAGATCATTGTCTGCAAAGACTGTGCATTGTCACGAAAATGGTTCTGAAGATGAATGTGGTTGCTAAGATCATAAACTTTGCATTCATGCAACCACAAGCTAGGAAGTCAGTGCATTCTGGGATTGTCCGTTAAGTCAGGATGCAATTGGATGAGAGGAGGGAAAGGTGCCCATTTGCTATAGATCCTTCTTTTCCCTCTCTTCCCAAGGTGCTGCGAATCTGGAGGTCCTGCACAGTCAGCTGTCTACTTGCACTGGGAGAGGCAGGGGAGAGTCCATGCACTGACGGCCTACTCTATGGAGACAGGCGCCAGGTCTGTCCACCTGAGACCTCAGCACCTTGGACAGTTTGCCACCTTCTGTAACTCTTTGTTGACGGATCCCTTGGGAAACTCTACTGGGCATTTTGCTATCCAGTGGTAAACGGACAGCTGCCAGGGCAGTATGGCATGACAAGGAAAGAATGCTATGAAAATCTGAGAAACAGGAAAGGAACCTGGGTCTTTTACACGGAAAGAAAGTAATGATGGGAAGGAGTATAAGGTGAAGAGTGAGAGCTGGGTACCACGGTGAGGGAACAGGAGCTGGCATTCCTGTCTTGAAGGGTCTGAGGGACTTGGAGCAGACTCACAGAGGGGACCAATCATGGCCTGGGATAGTCCCAGGGGTAGGTGCTTGCCTGGGACAAGCAGAGGAAGAAGGAACTGGAAGACTGTCCTGGTCTTTCAGCTACATTGGCATGACCCGACTTCACCTACTGGGAATAGTGCTTGTCGATGGGTTAGGGGTATTTCAGTGGGTGCCTTTTCTCAAATCAGCTGCTGAAAAAAGGTACAGGGCTCCTCCATGAGCTTGAGGAGGACATTTGCTTATGGAGAAGGAACCTTCTGCTCCCTGAAACCACGAAGCCTACTTTCAGGCCTGTCCTCATGGGGGGCACTGTTTTGAATTCAGTAAATTAAATTGGGAAGTAAGAGTCATCACGCTGTTTGGATTTATTGCCATTTGAGTTTTTAAGCCAACATTTGTAAAGTGCTGTGTAATTTAAAACCATCTCATACATTATCCACTTGGTTCTTGAAATAACTCTGCTAGTTCCATTTTATAGAGGTAAAATCAAGGTCTTAAAGATTCAAATAAGGTCACGCAGCTAACAAATGTCCATCAGACTTCCTGATTTTGCTGTTTTGTTTTGCTTATTTCCTCACACATAATTTTTTTCACTATACCAATCAAGGTTATCATGAGGCTATAACTTAGAGTTCATGAATGAGAGACAGGGCATCAGTGAATCTCCTAAAATTATTTGCAGAATTTGCATAAGAGGGCATATTTGCTCTTTTTTCTGGGGGTGGGGAGAGGTCACAGTTTGAGCAGATTCATGAAAGTTTTCATGATACATGAAACATTAAACAGCACATCATAAAAAGAAAAACTATTGCTGAACACTTTTGCATCCAACACGTACCCCCATCCACTCCAGTGCAAACTTAGTCCAAACTAAGCCCTTTATAATTATTCCAATATTTGGAATTGGGCTACATAAAACACTCAGATCAATTGAATCTTCAATTTTATTGGAACGTTTTGGCTCTGTGTAGACACAGCCTAGCTCTCTCTTGTCCTAACTGTTCCCTGTGTCTTTTCCTCCTATTTACCACCCAGCCTGGGGAGGGGAGAAGGTAGACAGGCAAGAAATGATGTTTCTGGTCCTCTTTAGAATGCTAGCCTCCAGCCCAACCTCTTTAACAGACATTCTTGGTTTCCCACCCAGAATCCCAGTTTGTCTGTTTTTCCTCAGGGTGGTCACGGACTTTCCTGAACTTGGCCCTATTCCCAGGCCCAGCACATCAATCTTGATAATCTCACCAATCGTGGTAATTTTATTCCCCCTTGCTAGGAACTGGCTTAAGAAGGAACATGTGGGACTTCCCTGCTGGTTGAGTGGTAAAGAATCTGCCTTCCAATGCAGGGGACTCGGGTTGGATCCCTGGTCGGGGAACTAAGGTCCCACATGCTGGGGTTGGGGGTCGGGGCAAGTAAGCCCTCGCACCACAACTACTGAGCTCGCACACCTCAACTAAGAGAGCCTGCGTGCTGCAAACTACAGAGCCCACGTGCCCTGGAGCCTGTGTGCCACAGCTAGAGAAGAGAAAACCCGCATGCCACAACTAGAGAGAAGCCTGCAAGCTGCAACGAAAGATCCCGCAAGCCTCAAGGAAGATCCTGCGTGCCACAACTAAGACCCGACACAGACATAACTAAATAAATAAATAGATAGATAGATAGATAGATAGATAAATAAATAAATCTTTTTTTTTTAAAAAAAAAGGAGGAACATGTAACTCAATTCTGGTTAACAAGATCGGAGGGTAACTCTTCTGGGAAAGATTTCTAACCTTTTAAAGAACTACAAAGAGTATAGAGGTCTCTTTTCTACCTCTGAACATGGTTGCACACAGATCTGATCCTTGGAGCTGTAGCAGCCATCTTGTGGCCACAAGGGAAAATGGCCAACAAGGTGAAGATGGCTGAGCAGAAAGTACAGAAAAACCCTAGGTCTTTGATGAGGTTGTTGAAATATTGAATTAACCAAGGAGCTGCCCTCTTTCTAAATCCTGTTATATGAGATAGCAAATGCCCTCATTGTTTAAGCCATTTTGAATTGAGTTGACAGTGACTTGCTGGCAAAAGCATCCTAATTAACATGAGTCCCTTGCCATGGAACTCCTTCTATGGAATGTCTGAAAGTAAGATCATTTGCTATTTTTGAGTTAGACCTGGCTTACAGAGAATAAAGAGCCAGTGTAACTGGATGAATGACCAGAATAGGAGGGGTTGGGTAAGATCTCATGAATTAACCTATATGACCCCAAATTCCAAATTTTAGAAGAGACTTTTGAGATAATTTAGGTGATTTTTTTAAATTCTGACCAATAGACTCCTACAGTTGTTCAGGGATGCTTTAGAAACCTACAAATGTTTGATTCAAATTCATTTAGAATTGTGTTCTACAATTTAAAATTCCTCAATTAAAAAACCACAGTTAAATATTTCACACATCAAATGCTTATTACTGGAGACAACCCAGGCATTAAATTGTGCTTCTGTGTATACAGTTCCTAACATAAATATTTTGTAAATGTTCATTTATTCAGAATGTGCAGCTCTGTACTGGTTCTTTCTATATTATTATTATTTAAATGCAGGCCTTCCCATGTCTGTTTACATAAAATTATACACATGAGTATCAAATATACCATGCATGGGCCCTGTGAAATTGTCAGGTGAAATATACCTTTACTCAGCCCCTGTGTGATCATGGTATAAGTTTTTAAAAACTAATTAGGAAGGTGTTGTGGTGCAAAGATTGTGTCACCTTACATATAGTTTTAGCACCTATTATAAAATGTGAATGCTTCTCTCTTCCTTTTAAAGATAATAAGCTCACTTTGGCAAGGTAAAGCTTCTGGGTTAATCCTAGAAAATTGGTCAGCAAAGACATTATACCTAAAATACATATTCAGTGTTCCAAGCAAAATAAATTTGTCTATCTTAAAATTTTGAGTAAGCAATGGAGAAGCTGAGACATCACTGGACGTAACTGCTCACGGTTGTTATTACAATGTATCCAGCACTGTTCTAAGGTCTCACCTGTATTGACTGATTTAAACCACCATGAACCTTGTAAGGTTGGTACAATTATTGTGCCCCGTTTTACAGATGAAGAGTCAAGACAGAGGCACTCAGCCAGCAAGTGGTAGTCCAGGATTTGAACCCACAAAGTTTGCCTCCAGAATCTGGACCCTCATTCACTACATCGTATTTTCCTTCAAACAATGAAGATTTACTTGGTTGAAAAAGCTGTTCACTGACTCCCTCCCTCCAGATTGGATGTTTGCCAGTTAAGGAATGAGAGCAGATCTTACCTGCTGTTATTGACTCCACTTTGAAGGGAAATTCTCCTCATAGCCTTCTTTCAAACTTTTGGACCTGAAATTGTAGGGTGAAAAACTGATATATTTGCAACCATTTATTTGTGTGAATTAAGATTTTCTCAATACTATGCAACTAAAACAAATTTTTAAAATACATTGAATGAGAATTATTTACAAATTGCTAAGATGTGGAAGCAAACTAAGTGTCCATCAAGAGATGAATGGATAAAGAGGACGTGGTACACACACACACACACACACACACACACACACACACACACACACACTGGAATACTACTCAGCCATAAAAAATGGCTGAGCAGTATTTTGCCATTTGCGAGAGCATGGATGGATTTGGAGGGTATTATGCTAAGTGAAGTAAGTCAGACAGGGAAAGACAAATACTGTAAGATATCACTTATATGTGGAATCTAAAAAATACAACAAACTAAATATAACAAAAAAGAAGGTGACTCACAGTTATAGAGAAGAAACTAGTAGTTACCAGTGGGGAGAGGGAAGGGGAGAGAGGTAGGGGACTAAGAGGTACAAACAATTATATATAAAATAAATAAGCTACAAAGATATAATGTACAACACAGGGAATATAGCCAATATTTTATAATAACTATAAATGGAGTATTACCTTTAAAAATTGTGAATCACTATATTGTACACCTGTAACTTATATAATATTGTACAGCAACTATACATCAATTAAAAAATACATTGATGAGGCTGATATAAGATTATAACTGTCATTGGTTTCCCTTGTTTTCAAATTTTATATATTCATTGGAACCTTTTTTTTCTTATAGATTAATGTGTTGTGGTGACAAGTAATTGTTACAAAACTCAACTTATAAAGTGAATTTATGGTAATGTCCACCTCTGTCCTATTTGATGATGTGGACCTGTCCTTCCTGTTTTGGGCAATGAACTCTGGAAGGTTCTGCGGCTGGTAGAGAGCAAATATTAGAAAAGCACTTCGGAGCAAGGAATAAAAACTCAGTGGCTTAAACAAAGAGGGGTTTGTTTCTCTCACATAACAAGAAGTCAGGAGGTAGGTGGTGCTGGTGATGGTCTGGCAGTTCAACAATATCAGGGCCAACATCTCTGTGATTCTCTTGGCCTTTCCCTCGTGGGCACAGGAAGACTGGTGTCGGCGTAGCCAACACATTCACCCTCTAGACAGGAAAAGGAGCGAGGACAGCACCTGTCTCCTCTTTCCCTTCCATCAGGAAAGCAAAATGTTTATAGAAAATTCCTGCAGCTTCTGCTAACATCGCACATGCCAAATCTGTCACCTGGTCACTTCCAGTGCAGGGAAGCTAGAAACGCTTCCCTGGGCTTTATAAACAAGGTGGGCAAGAGAAATGAGGCTGGGAATGGATGCTGAGTCAACCACAGAAGCTGCCACAAAGAAAAACGAAGACTTTCCAGGTTACCTTGGGCAAATGGTCCTTTAGGGAACCAAACGATGTTGGCTTTGAGGGATTTAATAAGTAGGACATATGTACACACATTTTAAAACATTTGATTAACTGCTTATTATGCATCCAACACTGTACTGGGTGCTGGAGAGTCTCAGAGGTTTGACTGTAGAGGCTTCTCCCACCTGAAGGAGGAGATGAACTTGCTAACCAATTTTCCACTGTGCTAAGGAATCATGGGAAATTCTCAATCTCCATTTTTGTATAAACAATAGGGTTAGATCTCTAAGAACACTTCAAACTCTAGAGTTCTCTGATTTTGCATTAAAAAAATCACTTAAGATGTTCTCTGTCCCTGCTTCAATGTCACTGTCAGTGTTACTGTCAGCAACATGTAATGACCCATATTTTTCTAGCAGCTTACGTGTCATGGCATTAATTTGATGTGATGGGAGCAACCAGAATGTTACATGGGAATTATATTTTAATGGGAAGTAGTGCTACAAGCTTCAGAAGCAAGGACAGATGGTAGAAACTTGGAAAAGAAAGGAAAAAGTCAACATTAACAGAAAATAAGGATTTAGACTATGAAGCTAGTATCAATAAGCAATTTATAAAGATGAATTTTTGTCCTTCTAAGATTCTATCACTCATTAGACCCCCTTTTAGGAACAAGTGGCATACCTGTTTCTGAAGGTGGTTGCTCTTCGTACGACCTCAGGTACTTACCCTGAGGGACCATGTAGACACAGTCCTTTACACATTCAATAAACCTGCAATGAGCACCTATTACGTTCCAAGCACTGTAGTAGGTCCTTGGGACATAAACACAAAATAAGTCTTGGTCCCTTACCTTAGGATGCTTATGTCTACTGGAAGAAAAATGGATACTTTGACTAAAAGTTGAAATTCACTGCTACAAGCTGCCATAATAGAACTGTGCAGGGGAAACCCTGCAGCGATCCGGGTCAATCCCACCTGATGCAGGCATGGGGCAGGGAGGGGTAGGGTTGTGGAGGAATGGGAAGAGTCTTCACAGGCAGAGGAGAGGTAACTTTTGAGCGGTAGGACAAGTGCAAAGACATGGAAATGTGTTTGGAAAATTACATGTCATTTCATGCATCTCCTAGAATACAGTGTACATGGGGGAGAAGGGTGAGTGAAGCATTTGGAGCATTTAGCTCATTTTGAAAGTGTTTTGGGTACCTTATACACAAAAGGATAGGCTAGTAAATTAAGGGAAAGCTTTGCTGGATATTGGTTTTTCTTGATTTCTTTTTGCAACCAGCTTTTATTTCTACTATCTGTTTATTACAGGGGCTGAAGCCTGGGAACTACTCATCCCAGCCACCTTTACCTCCAGGGTTTTGAACACCATTAACAGTCAGCCAGTGAGATGCACTTGCTCATATTTGGGGATGGAAAGGAGCTGTGTCATTCTGTCTCTGGCAGTGTGTGTGTTTGGGTTTTGGCAGAAACAAGGATTTACAGAGTTCTCAAAGCATCCCTGTCGACTACCGCCTTCACTACCGTAGGGCGGCTGTGATCATCAGTGGCAGCTTCCTGCAGTTTCCTGACCCGGATGTCAACAACAACTTTCTAATTTGTAGGACCACGGCTGCCACGGTGAACCTACAAGCTAGCAGTAGCTCTCCCTACTCTCATTTTTGCAACAGTTGTGTAAGCATCCAATCCCCTCTATTAAATATCGCTGCTTGAAATACCAAGAGCAGTTTCTCTTTTCCTGACTGAATGTTGACTGATGCCATATAAATATAAATGAAGGTAAGGGACAACACCATCCTTAGTGGCAGGCAATATAATTGTTTATGTAGAAAATCTACAGTTAAATTTTAGAACTGAAAAAAATGTTCATCAAGGTTGCTGGATATTAATATAAAAAAAAAATCAATGCACTCATCACAAACCTGGATGTCATCCTTGATTCTTTCCTCTCTGTACCTCCCACATCTAACCAATCACCAAATCTTGTTGATTATACCTACTCGATATTTCTAAAATGTACCAACACCCCCCTGCCACCACCCTCAACCAGACCACCAACATTTTCTCCTAGATTACTTAGTCCATCTGGGATGCTATTTAAGGAATACCATAGACTGGGTAGCTCGTACACAACAGAAATTTTTTTCTCCCTCTTCTGAAAGCTGGGAAGTTTAAGATCAAGGTGCTGGCAGATTGTGTGTCTGCTGAGAGTCTGCTTCCTGGTTCATAGATGGCTTCCTTTTCATTGTGTCCTGACACAGCTGAAGGGACTAGGGAGCTCCCTGGGGTCTCTTTTATAAGGGCATTAATTCTATTCATGAGGGCACCACCCTCATGATCTAATCATCTCCCCAGAACCCCACCTCCAATTACCCTCACACTGAGGGTTAGGTTTCAACATGAATTTTGGGGGGACACAAACATTCAGTATATAGCAATCACCATATCAGCCTCCTAACTGGTCTTCTGGAGGCAGTATTATCTTTTTGCATTCCTCACAGCATAGCTGGAATGGTCTTTCTAAAACACGAACTCAATCCAGGCATTCTCCTGCTTCAAAGTCTCCTCATTACTCTTAGGAACAATTCCAAACTCCTAAACATGGTTTGCAAAGTCCTTCACAATCTGCCCCCATCTGCCTCTCTAGTTTTATTTCTTTCTACATCACACTTCTCTCTTGAGAGCTCCAACCATACTGTAATTCTTTCACATTCTCAAGTAAACCTTTTCATAAGCAGTTGTCTCCATCTGGGACATGGCATCCTTCTCCATAGCCCCACCCCACCCCCTCCTTGCCCCTTTAGCTCCTAAACAACCTTCAAGCTTGGGATTGGACCTCATTTCTTCTGACTTGGTAAACTAGGCCAAGAATCCTACCAAGTGCTCTCATAACTCCCTGGACCCCCAGCCCCATCATGGCCCATACCATACTTTATTATTGTTGCTTGTTTAATTGTTCTCCTTCAGCCAACTGTAACCTCCACAAAGGCTGGAAGTGTGTGCATCACTGTATTTCTGGTGTTGACACACAGAAGATGCCTATTAAATATATGCTGAAAATAAACCCCTATTCTAGGTCCTTTTCAGAGGTTGGATTAAAGGATGAGGGAGTTTGGGGAAAAGGGTGAAGACCACCAAGGCTCTACTGATGGGTTATGGTCCTGCATAAACCACCACAGAGGACCACAGTGAAGTTCATTTGTATCTCAGTAAACTCCAGAATGAGGTGAAGTACTTGCCTTGGGGGCACAACTTAGGAAGGTACCAAAAAGCTCAGGAATTGAGATACAGAATACTTTACTGAATGTGATAGCCATAGCAGAGCTGGAGGCATAAGGAAAGACCAGGAAAAATACTGAGCCTGTCTATATTCAAAATTTGTCTATTTTGTATATTTTGTTCTTCAAGTTTTGCATTTTGCTTTAAAAATACTGCCTTAAAATACTATTTATTCTACCGATTACTGAGTTTTTTGGCATGCTCTTAAATTTTCTACCTCAAGTAAGTTCATCATTCACCTAACCATAGTCCCAGCTCTAAAGTATCTGTAAGGTGTTTTACCAGACTCACATGGCGAGGCTTTTTCTGTCTCCTTGTTCAATATAATGTTTGCTGTAGGTTTTATATATATATATATATATATATATATATATATATATATATACCCTTTATAAATTAAGAGCTTCCCTCTTATTCCTGGCTTACCAAACATATTTATTAGGAATGGTCATTGAGGTTAATAAGTACTTTTTAAGTATCTATCAAGATGATTATTCATGTCTCTCCTTTAAGAATGTAGTGAATTCAACAGCCAAGACATGAAAACAACCAAAATGTCCATCAACAGATGAATGGATAAAGAAGATGTGATACATATATACTATGGAATCTTACTCAGCCATAAAAAAGAATGAAATAAAGCCATTTGCAGCAACATGGATGCAACTAGAGGTTATCGTACTAAGTGAAGTCAAAAGACAAATACCATACACCGATACCAAATACCACTTATACGTGGAATCTAAAACATGACACAAATGAACCTATCTACAAAACAGAAACAGACTCACAGGCATAGAGAACAGACTTGTGGCTGTCACGGGGGAGCAGTGTGGGGGAGGGATGAAGTGGGAAGTTGGGGTTAGCAGATGTAAGCTATCATATATAGAATGCATAAACAACAAGGTCCTACTGTATAGCACAGGGAACTATAGAAAGAATATAAAACAAGAATATACATATATATATATATAAAACTGAATCACTTTGCCGTACAGCAGAAATTAACACAACACGGTAAATCAACTACACTTCAATTTAAAAAATAATAAAGAGAATGCAGTGAATTACATGGATAACAAGTTATATTCTTCCCAATTATTTTAATCATAAATAAACAATATGCGTATCTATGGATCACTTATCTTCTGTCATTTGAATTATAACCTTAGGTCAAATCCCCTATTAATATTCTCATAAATTAGTGTGTTGCCATTTTCTTTTCCGCTTTTTCATTTTAAACTTTTCCCAAATGCAGCACATGTTTTTAAAAAATGCTCTTATCTTATCAATAGCAGCAGTCTTCCTTCACTAGTGGTCTGGGGGAATTTAACAGGTTTTCATTTCCTAGTGCATCTTGTTTTCTGTCACATTTTGTGCTTGAGGGAGGGCCTAGCAGTACTGACAGTACAATAATCGTTAAACCTGAAATTTTCACTACGTTTTACGAGAAATAAGAGAAGACCTCCACACATGGCAGAATTCTGTCAGGGAAACTTACTGCCATAGAATCCTCTAACACATCTGCATGCTGCAGAAAAATAAAGTTGGAGCTTAGGTAGCCAACTCTTTTATGTCTTCTCTTCCTATCTTGGCCGGGAATATAAAGTAAAAAATTATTTCATGACTGACTCACCAAGGGCTGTTCAGCCTCTTCTTTCTTTTCTAGGAGAATCTGTTGACTGTTGATTAATTGGATAAGTCAATGTGAAGCCCTGCATCAGAAGATGCAAGATGGAACAGCGGCACAGGGTAAAGCCAAGGAAGGAAATAAGATTGTCCATCCAGGAGAATTGTGGACAGTGGTTGTGGACAGTGGTTGAGGAAGTGGGCTAGACTCAAGGGTAAGCTTCAGGAGAGCAGGGGCCTCGTCTGTCTCCATGGCTGCATCTGCTGCACGTAGCACACGAGTACTCAGTAAATACCTAGCAATGGATAAAAGAATGAACCACTAAATCCTGCCAGACTCCACCGTCAAGGACTAAGCTAAGGGGAGGAACATGAGGAGGGATCAAAATAACCAGCAACATAGCGTCACGAATGCCAAAGAATGTTTTAAGTTGGAGGGAATAGACATTGTGTTAAATATTGCCAAGAAGTTGTAGCAATTACAAAATGGTTGATTAGAAGTAAAAAAAGAAAAATACCACAGCAATGACTTAAAAAAAATAATGGTTTTGGGACTTCCCTGGTGGTCCAGCAGTTAAGACTCCACACTTCAAATGCAGGGGGCACGGGTTTGATCCCTAGTCATGGAACTAAGTTCCCACATGCTACACAGTGTGCAAAAAAAAAAAAAAATGCTTTTGATGTTGTTGTTTGTTTGGTGCATGACAGGAAGTTCAGGAGGTAGTCTAAGATGGGGCAGTGGCTCAACAATGCCAGAGACCCAGCTCCTTTCTCTCTGCCCTTCCCAGTGTGCTGGACTTCCTTCTTGTGTCACAAGATGGCTGCTGCACCTCCAGGTGTGTCCACATCCGCAGCAAGAGGAGGCATGGGCAAAAGGGTAAGGGGCAGGCCAGCTGAGTCCATCCATTCTTCTCAGGAACACCAAAACTTTCCCAGAAGAAGCTTTTACTTTCCTTTCTTTGTTGAGATCTGGGTCACATACTCACCTCTTGATCAATTCCTGATCAAAAGTCTTGAGATTGTGTTACCCAGCTATGGCTCGCCGCCTGACGCACAGAGAAGCCAATACTACAGCAGCAGCTTTTGAAAAAAGAAAGAGCTTTATCACAAGATCGGGAGACAAGGAGACAGGAGGCAAGACTCTCAAACCTGTCTCTATGATCCAGGGTTCAGCGTGATTTTTAAGGGGTTAGGAGACTTTCAAATTTGGAAGCTGATTGGCTAGTCTTGAATTAGTCCATGAGCTACTCATGCTGCTGGAAGCCACATTTTCCATTCATCTGAAGAACCTCTGGCTTCTTAAAGGGCTCTGGCGGCAACATCTCCACCCTTTGTGTTCCATAGACTGAAGAGTCTTGGTTCC